>NC_139353.1:43834105-44366605 GCF_055883805.1 Amblyomma maculatum | reverse complement strand
AACTGTAATATAATGTCATCACTTTTGAGGAGCAGTAATGAGTAATGTAATTTAATTATTTTTCTGCTGTTTTCGGAAAAGTAATTAGTAATGTAATTAAATTCTTTTTCAAAACTAATTTTGCCACGTATGCTCAAGACCGGATACCTGTGCACGGACCAAGTCCTGGAACAGCCGGAGTATTCTGGGCTTCCGAGTCCTAAGCTGGACATCCCACTTACGAAAGAATAAAGCAAAGCAGAAATTGCGGCCATGGAAAAGAACGCAGCTCCAGATCAAATAACAGCGAAGCACTTAATTAACCTCAGCGATGGCACCACCACCTCGTTGATGGAATTTTACAACGAGAAGCGTTGGGCTAAAGGAACGTTAACAATATCCTGGAAGACAGCCGATGTTCAGTTCATTCTGAAACCGAGCAAGCTTCTTAACTGGATAATCTCAGACCAATATCGCTCCCCTTGCGTTTGACGAGGCTGATAGAGAAGGTCATCAACAAGAGACTAAGTAGACATTTAGAAGACAACAACCTCCTACCTAACACTCAATTTGGCCTCCGCCCTGACCTGTCGACGCAGGACGTCCTCTTGTACCTGTACAAAGACCTTCTTGAGACACCTCCAAAGTCACAGACAAGGGCCATCCTGGCATTTGATTTGAAATGCTCTACAAAATTATCCTGCAAAGCCTGGCCTGCAAACTGTGGCGCGAAAACCTACAACTATCAAAAATGTTTTATCAGCCAGGCAAGCTATAAACTTCGGTGGAATAAAATTGAAACCCATCACTGCAGGCCCGAGAGGAACTGCGCAAGTGGCGGTACTGTCACCCATCTTGTTCAATTTGGCTATGAGGGAGCTACCAGGCCTTCTCTCCGAAATCCCAGGCTTGAAACACACATTGTATGCGGATGATATAACTGTCTAGTGCAACTCGGGAACGACGCCGATATCGAGGAGCGTCTTGCAAGCAGCAGCATGACACAGTGGACCGGTACGCAAGCGAGAGCTCGGAAAAAACTACAGAAAAGTTTCCGATGTTACGACAGAATTTCTGTACAGTTTTTGACGGGAAACCTGTTGTGACAACAGAACATTCTGTAGTAACATCAGAAATGTCTGTAGTTACAACAGAAAAGTGCTACAGAACTACAGACAACAGAAATATATTACAGAAAAACTACAGAACTGCAGAAAAATGCTACAGAACTATAAAAAAAATTGATGGTTACGACAGAACTACAGGATATTTTGTCGTATTTTTGACACAGTTCTGTAGTTTTTTTTTTTTTTTTCGACTGGGAGAGGCCTGCAGTGCGCACCGGAAAAGCCCGAGCTGGACACCCCTAGCGCAGAACAATCACCCAGTCCAAAAGCCCACGGAGGCCAAGATCATAGGGTATTATATCCCGTAGGGGCGGTAATACATCAAAACTCTGAAGAAAATTACAATATCCACCGTTGAAATCCTCCGGACGATACATCGTCAGAAACAAGCACCATGGTATGAAAGCAAGAGGCATCATCCGCTTAGTGCAAGCTTTCGTGATCTCACGGATAACGTATAGTATGGCAGTCCTTAACCTCTCCTGAAAAGTTGGTGACACTGATCAGAAAGCCTACAAGACGGCGCTGGGGATACCGAACTCCAAGTCGAAGCATGGCTTCGCGGACGCTCTGTCCATGCACGCAGTATGCTGTACTGAAAATAACGACAACTGAATGTAGCACAACTCTCAGCCTGCATTTAGGGGACACTTGTCGCGTGTGTGTCATCCGCTTCTGGCTATGAATATTCTGTGCACCTCCAACACGCTTATGTTTTCGCACCAATAAAATCAGTGCTAACCAGCGATTGAAATGCCCTACAGCGCCATATAGATATAGGGAGCTTTGAGCCATCGGTCCCATAGAAGCTTTGGAGATGGATGGCTGAATAGCTCCAAGGGAGGCGGATCACCCCTGAATCATCGTGGCCACTGTCATCGTGGTGGCAAGCGCATCATTCTCTTCTATCTCCTCTTGAACATCTACACCGCCACGTCACCATCAACTTCAATGAACCGATCGGGACGATCGCTCGGTGGCGCGGGGAAGTGTTGCGAAGAAGATCGCCAGTGGGGCAGAGAGGAGCCCTCGCGAGCCATTAAATCATTTTTCACCCTGTCGCTATGTTGTACAGTCTTCTTGCTTGTCGCCACGTAACAATATCATGGATCTTTTCGCACGGTGCTTCTATAAGCTGTAGTACAACTCCTCAGGCATCGTAAGGAATTTGGTGAACCGAAAGCACGAGCAGGGGGAGCAATCTGAAGCCGCGGATATCCAATCATTTGCTCACAGCGCACAATTCAGGACGGGACGAATGACTAAGGTTTGGCTAACTTTCGTTTACTAACAATTTATTTCAACGCCTGTTTCGTTTCTTCTATAAACAGCTAACTGGGAAAGAAATGCTCTTGTTTGCGTGCAACCTTCGTCTTTAGTGTCCTCCTTGTGCACTGAGAGCAAAATGAATCCTTACCAACTCGCCCAAATTTCTGGTTTACGCAGCTATATCCGAAACAACGCTGGAAGGCAGAACCCCGTTGTACCTTTTTCCTTTCGGCTAAAGGACAGCTGACATTTCCCGTCGTTCCGAGAGCGGTCGAGGCTGTATGTGAGAGCGTGGCCCTTGAAAGTGTGTCCCCTATTCCGTCTATAGGCTCCCAAAGCATCGCTGGGCGGCGCTGCGGCTCCTGATGGGCAGCGCCATCTGTGGCAGAAAAACACACACTGGGACGCCGCCGGCTCGGCTCGCTGCCTTCGCGACGTGCGCCGCGCGCTTTCTCTCGAACGAGCACGCGCCCTGACGCGCAGGCGCATCGCAACATGCCGCCTGTATTCCGTCTTGATTATTGGACAACCTGCCGCGTATTTCCATGGAGGAAACGTAATTATAGGCGAGAAAATTTTTATTCACGTCAGCACTGTAGAGCAGACGACAGACGGCGATGAGTAAATATTGATTGTGAATGCGTTTCCCACGTTAGCGAAAACGTAGGAAATTTATCTCGAGGCAAGTCAGCTATGCAACTATATTGTCGTATATAATATGTTTAAAAACTGCGGAAGTATTATCAGTACTCTGAGATAAAGTTACTCGCTTGTTGATTATTGTTTTGGCCTGTAGCATGAGATCTATATACGGTTTTGTTTTTATTATTAAGATGTTACTAAAGCAAATCTTGCAGTAGAAGAATAAGCTATAGTCCGAAGGAGATGTTTCTTCAAAGGTTCGAACGCTAGCAGTCTCAAAAGCACATGCGTGCTCCGCGCGCTGCACGCGACATAACCGGCTCGCTGGCTCCGAAGGAAGGTGAAATCCAAGCTCGTACTACAATCGTGCTTTATTTCGGTTCTTACTGAATGGTTGTGCTTTATTTATATTTGGTTTGCATTTACGAAACCTGTGACGCGAATAGGGTGCTCCGTGCGAGTAGTGTCGAGCCATAACTAGGATCGCTTTTGTATTGCACTTCCAACATATCTTGGTTGTGAATAATAATAATGTTGGTTCATTTATTGGCCAATTTGCGGAAATCTGTAAAAGCGGCTCAGCCAAGCATGTTTTCCACCCCCCCCCCCCCCCCTAAAAAAAAAGTCCTCGTTCCTAGATATTTTCTTGGTCGTAGGGCACATTCACACATCATTATCGATCGCGGACGTCGCACGCTGGATATCTGTTGATTTGGTTGCTTTCAGAGCACTCGCAAAGCAGGGAGAGAGCACAGAAAATCGGCAAAGCAAGACACGCGCGGAGCGAAGAGCAGGATAATCCTCCACCCCCTTCACTTCGTATAGATGGTGTTAAACCATTGTACTCTTTTGATGCCTCTCTAAGACGTCTTTGTCAACTGTCGAACATTTCTGAGTTTATGGAGAAGGGGAAAATTGGCCCTTTTCGTTTCCACAAAGAACGCGAGACTTCTCAGAATGCTGTCATGTGGTTGGAAAACAGGTCTTGTGGAAACGCTTCCAATGAAATCTGCAAAGTTCCACACGTGAGCCTCGTCTTTTGGCGCTTCGCCTACTATTGTGGCTACCCATGACACAATGCTACTTAGTACCACCGTTTCGCATCAGCGGAAGCGTTTTTGTATCGCCAAATAACCACCAGGCGCAACTCGATCGCCGCACGTGCACAGGAAGCTAGCGGAGCGTCTGCTCCGGCGACGTCCCATCGTTTCACATTTCGCCACCATGCCAGGAATGTGGCGCTGCCATCGCGCGGCGAAACTTGAGCTTGGGTTCCCTATAGACCTTTTACAGAGAGTAGTTCCATTCTCCTTAATAGGTGGCGCCACTAGGACGACCGACATTGCTGGCCTTCGGAACGCATCGGCGCGCAGTGCGGACTGCTGCTGTGCATCTTGTGTGAGAATGCCGGCTGGCTTTTAAACACCGCTGCTTTGATGCAGGTGTCATCTGTATTGTAGAAGCATTCTGCGAGGAAGTAGAACTAATGACCCTGTTGTTTATTGACGGAAGAACAGACGATGCTTTCTACATAAGGTGCAAATCATGGCCTAGGCCACTGTTTTTCTCGGAGGTGTATCATGAGTTCCCCCCCATGCTCCTTTCTGGGACAAGAAAACACGTGTGAATTGTAGAGAAAGGCTATACCTCACGCACCAGCTCATTTTAGCACCGGCAGCAGCCATGGGAATGCGAGAACGACCCTGCCGTTTTCTGGGGAGTTGCATATATTGCGCCTTTGCACTGCTACCGCGCTATTTTCGCAGGGCGTTAAGAAGTACCTTGACATGGCTATTAATGTACATATATGCATTTATAAGAATTGATTGTGCAGAGAAGGAAAGTCAATGCGGGCATGTCAGTGAGCCTTCTTACTTTAATTAGGTACTGTTCCCAAGGATATGCGGTATTGAATTCCGGCCTCGGTGGCTGCTTTTTGATGGAGCCGAATACCCAAGCACCCGTGTGCTGTGCAATATCAGTGCACGTTAAAGAACGCCGGGGGGTGGGAATTTCCGCATCCTCCACTCATAGCCTGAGTCGCTTTGGGACATTAAACCCCACAAATCAAACGAAACTTTAATTAAACAAGCAGTGCTGCAATACATGTTATAACTGCTGCCTTTATAAAACTAATGCACGGGCGAATGATGAAATTTACCAAAGATTTTTTATATCCCCACTTGCTTGGGCTGCCTAGTGTGGGTTCTGAATTCCCGTGCAGTTTCCAGTCACTTTCGCCCGAGCGCAGGTGAACGCCGCTGAGCGCCTGATGCAGCCTTCAAGCAGCGTAATAATCTTGAAGCCAGGACATTTACAGGAGGTAAAATTATACCTTATCAATTGTCGGGGATTACACGCGCGTCCATATTGAGCAGTAAATATTGTGCACAATGTTAAATGGTGAACATTCATAATGCGTCTCAGCCAGCACTGTCTGAACATGCATTCGCCCCTTGCTCAAGAAAATTAAAAAAAAAAAGATGAGTTTGAAGGGATAATCAGTTTTTTGAGGGGATAATCAGAGGGAATAATCAGTAATCTATTCAGTTTTACAGGAAATCGTGTTTTTCAAAAAGAGCGCTAGAGGGGGAATTGATAAAAAAATGACGGCTGACGAGTTTGTAGAAACGTTGCAGCTAATGCAGGCAGTTAGGAGGACGCAATAAATGAATTGCATGGTTAAATTAAACATTATTAGCACCTACACATATTATGGGCATTCACATGAAGTTTTCTGGCTGTCTACAAGCTCGCTGCCCCCAGCGATAGCGGGTACGCCGCACCGTGCAGCCGAGTACCAGCGCGCCGGAAGCCGTCAAACCAGAAGGCCCGAAGGCCGGCGATGGCGGAAGGGTCACATGATCAAATATGGCAGCGCCCATGCTCTCGCGCTGTAAAGGGTCTATAGGCCCCGCGGAGATATGCGAAACGAGGCCGGTGGAAACTGCGCAGCCGAGACGCGTATCCGTGGCCTGTAGACGGCATGCACTGGACGCCTCCCATGCACCATACCCGGGCGCGTGGTTTACGGGGGGTCTCGGACAAGGAAAGCTCGCCGACGGCCGTTTAACTTCTTTTTTTTTTTTTTTTTTTTTTGTGGGTTTCTTGATCTTAGCCACGGGCGTCTAGCCACTTTTCCTCGGTCGTAAAAACAGCAGAGAGACATTTGGAAAGTAAGGTCGTTGCCGAGCTGAAAACAACGGATTTATCGTGAGGCTTATTGTGGCGAGCTTTATCCATTCGCTCTATATACACGCATGTGTCCGCGCGCGATGTCAAGACGTAATTTATTTTATTACCCTTTAACGTCAAAGTTATTTTATTTCAGCACAGAAATATATTTCCACACCGAAATCTGAACGAACTGAAGTCAGCCTCCTGCTGCATTGTTATAGCCCACCATCGAATAGTTTTAAGGTGACCATAAGCCGCGACCTTATCGATATATATATCGATGCAGGTAAATAAACCGTTTGTTTTTATTTAGCGTCTTGCGCAGCGTTATAGAGACGTTATAGAGCGTTGCGAGAGACGTTATAGAAAAGGGCTATTTGCGAGTTTTATTACAAAAATGCAAGATTTCGAGTATTTAACTCGGTATTATAATTAGGCTGAACACAAGAACCAGCAAAGGGCATATGACAAAACTTACATATATAGTGTATCATGCATCCTATAGGAAATCATACAGCGTCTATTATTCGACACACCGGCATAACGTGCGTATTCCCTGTCTTTCACTCACTTAGGACGGTACATTTTCTAGCGGTGTTAATGTCGCAAGTCTTGCGCGATGAATTCAGGACGTTCATAACGCCTGATTTCGTCATTGTTTATAGTTGACAGAGAATTATATATGCCCCTATACGAACTGCGTGGTATACGCTGTTCTATAGAAATGAGTAGTTCCATACACCACCATATACACTTGCATAAATACGCTTGGTATAGGACGTATACATAAACCTCTATATATGGATGAGGGAGGCGTTGTTGGACACTCTCAAAGTTCGGTTACATGCATAATTAATACCCCATCAAGAAAGTAGAAGACTGAACAGCCGTAGCTTGTAGTTCAGTTGGCACCCATGCACTCTTAGTGATATGCTGTGATTTGACCCTTTTTAGAACTTTGTTAACTAGGTACGTCCTATTTTGCATCTATTGGTCAGATGCTGTGTATCATATAATAATGTGTATATAGTTCAGATAACAAACAAATACTAATAACAAATAACAAATACTATTCTGAAAAAAAAAAAAAAGCTCGATTGGTAAGATCATCTGATTCGAAATATTACTGTATAGCCTTTGAATCCCACCTGCGGCCTGTTGTTTTTTCTTCTACTTTGAGTTTATTGTTTCACTCGTAAAATTGTTGCAATAGTAAATGACGCCAACAACATAAATAATAAAAAAAGAACCCTATTTTTTACTGGGCCATCCTGACTGTTGCCTTCTTTCATTTGTGTGTCATAAACGAGCCCTCATTTTCCTATACATGTAATTATCAGCTTCATCGCCCCGTGATATGACTATAGCTGAGCGCCGTTGCAAACTCTTTTCATTTGACCAAAATACGAAACCCGAGTGCGGATCAATGGGGAACTCTGTTGTCAGCGACCGCTGCGAATACCGGCAAGGCCTGGTATACAACGAGCTGAACGGGCGGCAGTGGCCGGTGGAGCCCTGGACAAAGGCAACCGACCATTGGTTGGACGTGGACGAGTTCGACGGAGACGACTCCTGGGGATGAAACAAGAAGACACCTCTGAAGAAACCAAAAACCGCTGAAAAATAACATAGAGCCAAATATAGTTTTTCCTTCCTTCCTTACTTCATTTGATGGCGGTTTAACGGCATACGCCTCTTTCTTCAGACAATCATGGAGACCGCTTTTTCCTTGTTTTGTAAGGATATCTGTATGTCCTCTCATACCAATAAAGCAGTAATGCCAATAGTAAATGTAGTTTCAGCTGAATGACTTTGAAATGTATTTTTCCTAAGGCTGCGGTCTCGCTCTTCGGCGGCTGCAACTATATGGTGCATGAGCTAAGGCATCTGCCCAGGATTCCTCGCAGCTTTTACATTAGCGGGTGAATTGTGTTAGAACAGTTGCTTACTGAACCCACACATTACTGAACCCACATTGAGTTAAATGTCGCCATACTCCGCTACAGAGTAGAATATATGTATTAGAAAATGGCATTCCTTTCTAAAATATCTGCTCTGAGGAGCAGGTGTGACTGAGGCAATGTAGAATAATTTTGAATAAGCCAACGACAAAAGGTCCGCATACCAAAGTCACAGTGTTCGTAATGCTCTGTTTCTTCATAAAAACTCCGGGAATTGTATTCCGTCTCTAAATTACCAGCAGAAAGAAAATACAACCTTTCGATGTAGTCAGCAAGCGGACAGATAACAAAAACTGACACATTGCCTATGTACCTTATCATCGAGGGCATAAGGCAAGCATAATGCATTGTAGGAAATGTGCTGCACAAAGGCAGATACCCGTGTTCATCTACATCCCCGTTGTTTATGGCGATGTTCACATAATCCCCACATAAGCTTCTTGGGACATCGCTGTCTTCGAAAGGTGACTGTGAGTACGAAGTTTTTCTTCCGAGATTCAGGAAGTATAGTGTAATAAAGGCACCTCACAAAGAGCTTTCAATAAGTGGTGTTCCATATGATGATTCATAACTTCCGTATTCGTAAGTTTAGCAAGTATTTTAGAAAGTTATTTTAGCTGCATCACTCGGGGAAGAGAGTGTATATGACCTCGGGGACTACCCACACTTTCGTAGATCTGTTTCGTTACAAAGACCCTTATGAGGAAAAATACATTACTCAAAGTTTATTATTTCGGCTCGAGCGAAAAACTTCTTAAGTATCGTAAATTTTGCAGACATAAGCCTCAAAGTTACAGCATATTTAATTAGCTGTTCACTTTTAAATATATAACGGCATGAACGCAAATATAATATTACGACGTAAATATAATTGAACTGACTTTGCGATGCAGAAGAGTAAGGTAATGTTCAATAGCCTCGGGAAGGAACAGCCGTTTACGTTAGGTAGCGAAGCACTGGAAGTAGTAGACGAATATGTCTACTTAGGACAGGTAGTAATCGCAAATCTGGACCACGAAAAGGATATAACAAGAAGAATAAGATTGGGATGGAGCGTATTTGGCAAGCACTCGCAGATTATGACTGGCAGCTTACCGGTATCGCTCAAGAGGAAAGTATACAACAGTTGCATCTTGCCTGTACTCACCTATGGAGCTGAAACGTGGAGGCTAACCAAGAGAGCTCTACTTAAGTTGAGGACAACTCAGAGGGCTATGGAGCGAAAAATGGTAGGGGTAACATTAAGAGATAGGAAGCGTGGAGATTGTGTCAGAGAAATAACTCAAGTTACTGACATTCTAGTGGAAATTAAGAAGAAGAAATGGGCATGGGCAGGACATGTAGTGCGAAGAGAGGATAACCAATGGTCGCTTAGGATAACAAACTGGATTCCAAGGGAAGGAAAGCTTAACAGGGGGCGGCAGAAAGTTAGGTGGGCGGATGAGGTTAAGAAGTTCGCAGGGGTCAAGTGGATGCAGCTAGCACAGAACCGGGTTGATTGGAGAAATATGGTAGAAGCCTTCGCCCTGCAGTGCGTATAGTCAGGCTGATGATGACGATGATGATGATGACTTTGCGGATGTTTTTCTAAACCGTACGTGACTTAAAGGTAACAAAATCACAGTGAGCGTTTTCTTCTTTAAAATGATACGTTAAACATTAGGACATACGGATCACAGCTAGAACCACTAAATAATTTGTAATTGAATGTCTTTCTTGATGCCTCTTTGGCTTCAGTTTCATCATCTGAAGGCCTCTGAAGGATGGTTATCACATATGATTGATACTCAGATCACCCGAGGGGCAAAAAACCCTCATCATATTCGCTGGTAATCTCTGATACACATAAGCCAGCCAGTTGCGTCGTGGGCTGGGATGACAACCAGTTCCATATATGTATACCTACTATATGCATGTCATGTTTTGCGTCGAAACAGGCTTGTTAAAGAAACATCTTCCGCCTACTCATAGAGTCAGCGCTGTCCGTCGCCCTTCTTGTCTGTGCGTTTGTCTGTGTTTGCGCTGTTCCTCATAAGATGTCCCGTACGTGACCTAAAAACCAACGTGACGTAACAGCCATTATTTGTTCGCTTGGTGAAACTAAAACCGAAAGAGGGTCAAAAAGAAATAAACATATTGTCACGTAGCCGTTTAGGCCCGTAACCAGAAGGTTGGTTTTAATAGGGGGGGTTGACCTAGAAGGCACAGAAGAGTAGGTCCAGAGAGAGCACTGAGAGACAGCAGCCGACTTCAGCTTCTTCTCGAACGCCACGAGACCACTTCTTCCAGTCCGCGCACGAGACTCGATGAGCTGCCGCCTAGCGGCTGCTGTTGCACACGCTACATTACCCCCCCTCTCTAAAAAAAATAAATGCGAGTTTGATGAATTCAAAAGCAGAAAGAAAAAAAAATTAAGCAAGAAACATGCGGTAGGCGGTGCACTAATTTTCTCGCGAAAAGTACGGTTTCATGCGCACGACATGAGCAACCTCGGATTTCTGCTGACGACGAGTAGAAGAAAAGCCGTCCGGAAGCACTTCGTAAGTCACGTCGCTCAGCTGACGGAGCACTTTGTATGGGCCAAAGTACTGTTTCAGAAGTTTTTCGGATAGTCCCCGACGTCGAATCGGAGTCCAGAGCCACACTCTGTCGCCCGGTTCGAAAGTCACTACACGATGGCGGTGATCGTACCGCTGGGCGTCTCGACCTTGCTGGTTCCGGATGCGTGCCCTCGCCAGCTGTCGCGCTTGTTCTGCGCGTTGAGTGAACTCCTCGGCGCCAACTTCGAGGTCACGGCCGTCGTGGGGCAACATGGCTTCGAGCATTGTCGAAACTTCACGGCCATACAATAAGGAGAAAGGCGTCATTTGCGTTGTTTCCTGCTGCGCCGTGTTGTACGCGAACGTGACGTACGGGAGGACGTCATCCCAAGACCGATGTTCAATATCCACGTACATGGCGAGAGTTTTGTTCAGACGTTCTGTCAAGCCATTAGTTTGTGGATGGTAGGCTGTTGACCTGCGATGGGTAGTGCCGCTTAGCTGCATGACAGATTCCAGTAGCTTGGCAGTGAAAGCAGTGCCTCGGTCCGTTATTATAACTGTCGGGGCGCCGTGCCTCAGGACTATACGTTCGATAAAAAATTTCGCTGCCTCGATTGCCGTACCACGCTGGAGGGCCTTCGTTTCAGCGTAACGCGTGAGGTAATCTGTAGCGACAATTATCCACCTGTTGCCGGAATCAGAAATTGGAAAAGGACCCAACAAATCCATGCCAACTTGTTCGAATGGGTATCTTGGCACTTGAACAGGATGTAGTAAACCGGCCGGTTTCACAGGCGGTGTTTTTCGTCGCTGGCAATCATGGCATGTTCTCACGTAATGGCGTACTGCGGCCGCAAGGTTTGGCCAATAATAACTCTTCTTAATTCGGGCCAGAGTTCGAGCATACCCCAGGTGACCCGCGGTGGGCTCGTCATGACATGCCTGTAAGATTTCTTCGCGAAGAGACTCTGGTACGACGAGGAGATAATCTCTTCCCGTCGGAGCGAAGTTGATTTTGTATAAAACATTGTTTTGCATGCAAAACGACGAATGCGTTCTGGCGAAGAGACGGGGAATTTCTGTAGTGCGCTCTTCTAGAAAATCAATAAGTGGTGCGAGACCCGGATCATTACGTTGCTGCTGCGAAACAGTGAGCGCGTCGACGGCTGCGATAAGGGGAAAGTCTGGTTCTTCGTCTTCCCGCGCAGCCTCGACAGGTGAACGGGACAAGCAGTCAGCGTCGTTGTGCTGACGTCCAGACTTATACACGATGGTCATGTCGAACTCCTGTAGCCGTAAGCTCCATCGTGCAAGGCGTCCGGAGGGGTCTCGCAAGTTTGTTAACCAGCACAGAGAGTGGTGGTCACTCACAACCCGAAAGTGCCGGCCATAAAGATAGGGTCGAAATTTCATCACCGCCCATACAACGGCCAGACATTCTTTTTCGGTGGTTGAATAGTTTGATTCGGCACGGGACAAAGTCCGGCTTGCGTATGCGATAACTCGCTCGGCACCGTCTTGCCACTGGACGAGTACAGCGCCTAGACCCACGTTGCTGGCATCTGTGTGGACCAGAGTCTCGGCATTCGCATCGAAATGGGCAAGTACAGGTGTTGTCTGCAAGCGGTGCCGTAACTCGTCGAATGCCTTTTGCTGTTCGTCCGTCCAGGTGAAGGTGACATCATCCCGGGTGAGACGTGTCAACGGAGCGGCAATGCGTGAAAAGTTTTCAATAAATCTGCGGTAATAGGCGCAGAGGCCCAAGAAACGGCGAACTGTCTTCTTGTTACATGGAGTAGGGAATTTGGTGACGGCAGCTGTTTTAGCGGGATCGGGACGAACTCCTCGATGGCTGACGACGTGGCCCAAGAACATGAGCTCTTCATAGCCAAAGTGACACTTTTGTGGTTTTAACGTGAGGCCGGCAGATCTGATAGCCCGTAGCACAGCGGAGAGACGTTGGAGGTGTTCCTCGAACGTTGGTGAAAACACAACAACGTCGTCCAGGTAGACTAGACACATCTGCCATTTAAGACCAGATAGAACTGCGTCCATCATTCGCTGAAATGTCGCTGGAGCGGAGCACAATCCGAAAGGTAGGACTTTGAATTCATAAAGTCCATCGGGCGTGACAAACGCTGTCTTCTCGCGATCACGTTCATCGACTTCGATCTGCCAGTAACCGCTCTTGAGATCAAGCGATGAAAAGTAGCGCGCGTGGCGCAACCGGTCTAATGAGTCATCAATACGTGGCAGCGGGTAGACGTCTTTTTTTGTGACCTGATTGAGCTTACGGTAGTCCACACAGAACCTTAAACTTCCGTCTTTCTTCTTAACGAGGACAACAGGCGAAGCCCAGGGACTCCTCGATGGCTGGATGACACCGTCATTTAACATCTCGTCGACCTGTTGAGCAATGACTTCGCGTTCCCGCGGTGACACTCGGTAGGGGTTCTGCCTGACTGGTCGGGTGCGGTCGTCGGTTATTATGCGGTGCTTGGTCAAGGGCGTCTGTTTAACCGCGGAGGCGGATGAGAAGCAGTCTTGAAACTGAAAGAGTAGCCCAACGAGTCTGTCCTTCTCTGCCGGTGATAGAGCGGGATTCACATCAGGGTCGAAGTTGGGCGTTTGGCTGGCAGACGTGTTGGTCTCAAGAACAAAGCAGCCGTGGGCTGCTTCTGCGACACCTTCAAAGTAAGCTACCGTGGTGCCTTTAGCGATGCGTTGCCGTTCGTTCCCGAAGTTCGTAATCAGTACGTGAGCTAGACCATTAGTCAGATGAACTATACCGCGTGCAACACAGACTCCATGACGTAACAGAAGCTCTATGTTCTGTTCGGCAACACCGGCAGCACAGGACTGATCGTCGCACCTGACTGCGACGAGAGCAGACGAACGCGGCGGCATGAATACATCCGCGTCAACGATGCGTAAAGGTGCGTGGCGTCTTTCTGAGTCAGCGGTCATCGTTTCAGGCGTCGAAAACGTTACAGTACGGCGAGGAACATTAATAATCGCCCCATGCTCACGTAAAAAGTCCATGCCGAGTATGAGATCCTTGCAGCAGTGTGGCAGGATAACAAAAACGGCTACAAAGGCTGAATCGGCGATGGTTACTCGGGCAGTGCATCGTCCGATCGGCGTCATAAGGTGACCGCCAGCAGTACGAATTTGCGGCCCCAGCCATTCAGTTTTCACCTTAGAGAGCCGATCTGCGAAATTTTTGCTTATTATTGAGAAGTCTGCTCCGGTGTCTACCAAAGCTGTTACTGGGTGTCCGTCGACGAGAACGGAAAGGTCGGCGCTAACAACTTGATCGGCTTGAGGTTGATTGGGAGTTTCGGATTCATGTGGCGGCGGCGGCATCCTAGTCACAGCATCGGACTGAGTCGTCACGGGGGGGTCTTCGGGATATCGGTTCCGTTCGTCAGCAACCTGCCCCCCTGAGGTCGCCGCCTTCAGTTTCCCCGGTGTGGGCTTGGCGACCGGCGCCTCGGCGCATCATTAAAATCACGGCGGCTAGGTGACGAGTAGCGCGCGGGAGAAGACTGTGTACGGTTGCCTGAAGGGGTTGCACGGGTTGCGAGGTACTCCTCGATTTCTGGAGGGCGTTCGCCGACCCGGGGACGCGGGGAATCCCGAGAAAAACCCCGAAGACCGAGCTCACGGTATGGACAACGACGGTACAAGTGGCCGGGTTCTCCACAGTGGTAGCACAGCGGCCGTTGGCGAGGAGTGCGCCAGACGTCTGCCTTCCGAACCGGTGGCTGCATGACGGGGCTCTGCTGGGGCGGTGGCTGGTAGGAAGGCTGGTAGTATAGTGGCTGAGGAGCGGACGGCTGTATGACGAGGCTCTGCTGGTATGGCGGCTGGAAGGACGGTTGGTAGAACGGTGGCTGCAAAGTGGGTGGCGGCTGTGCTTCGAATCGAAGCTGTTGCGCAGGAGGCACTGCAGGCCGACGAAGAGCCGCTGCGTAGTTCATAGAACGTGGCTCCGACGGTGACTCAGGCGGGGACAATGTCTGACGTATTTCTTCCCGCACGGCTTCGGTGACAGCCACGGCAGTCGGGTTAGGCGATCCAAGGTTGAACTTGAGGAGCTCCTCGCGAACTACCTCGCGGATCAGCTCACGCAGAGAGTGATCGTCAGTGGATCCGTTCAATGTGGCCACACTGCTGAAGGGCTGACCACAGGCAGACTCTGTGCGCCGGTATCTTTGCTGCAGGGCTCGCTCAATGAGGGTAGCTTCATTGATGAAGTCCGCGACGGTTTGAGGTGGACTCCGAACCAGACCAGCGAAGAGGGGTTCTTTTACACCCTGCATCAGGTGGCGCAACTTCGCTGATTCCGTCATGTCGGGATCAGCCCGTCGGCAAAGACGCGTCACGTCCTCAGCGAACATGGCCACGCTCTCGTTTGGTAGTTGGACACGAGCTTCTAGGAGGCGGCGTGCGCGATCACGGCGGTCATGGCTGGAAAAAGTGTCCCGCAGCTGCTGGCGAAAGGAATCCCAGCTTTGAAGACTGGCTTCCCTATTCTCATACCATGTTTTGGCGCAGTCCTCAAGGGCGAAGTACACATTGTGCAGCTTCTGAGCAGGGCTCCACTGATTGAATTGCGCCACTCGCTCGAACTGGTCGATCCAGTCGTCGACATCTTCCCCAGTAGCGCCATGGAAACTGGGGGGCGTACGAGGCTGCTGAAGCAGCAACTGGTGCTGACTTGCCTGTGCCATTACAGAAGTCTCGAACTGCTGATCAGCTGGCGTCGGTTCAGGTAGAGGGGCAAATTCCGGCGCCAGACCTCGGAGGCGACGGCTGCAGCGATGAACGGGTGTCGACACGAGCGGAAGCCGGTTGGGACTCGATGAGCGGCTGCGAGAGGCCCGAGACATGTAATTCAAGGCCTCACCTCCACCAGTGTCACGTAGCCGTTTAGGCCCGTAACCAGAAGGTTGGTTTTAATAGGGGGGGTTGACCTAGAAGGCACAGAAGAGTAGGTCCAGAGAGAGCACTGAGAGACAGCAGCCGACTTCAGCTTCTTCTCGAACGCCACGAGACCACTTCTTCCAGTCCGCGCACGAGACTCGATGAGCTGCCGCCTAGCGGCTGCTGTTGCACACGCTACAATATATTTTAGGGATTTTAGTGATTTTAGGTGAAGGTTGCGATATGATTAGCGCGCGCGCGCGCGCGCGCGTGTGTGTGTGTGTGTGTGTGTGTGTGTGTGTGTGTGTGTGTGTGTGTGTGTGTGTGTGTGTGTGTGTGTGTGTGTGTGTGTGTGTGTGTGTGTGTGTGTGTGTGTGTGTGTGTGTGTGTGTGTGTGTGTGTGTGTGTGTGTGTGTGTGTGTGGCTTTGCTTTGTTTATTTTCGCTCAGTACAAAAAGAATCTAACAACTTCCTTTCCACTTGCTCGAACATATAAAATAAGGATGTGGGTATGGATCGCACTGGTGCCATGTCGCTCATTCCCTTCTCATTCATAATCAATTATCTTTCAGCCATAAAGACATCGTGCTGCAAATGTTTCAGCGATAGCGAAATTAGTCAAAGCTGAATACTTTCTTCTATGCCTTCCTTGCTTTCGTTCACTCTTAGCTTTCCGGAGAGCGCACAACGTTAATTCTTTACTCGTTCTTTTCTAACGTGACAGTGTTATATATTGGTTCAATATTGGTACTGTAATGGCAATGTATTGGTCCTAAAATGGGCCGGCCAACACTAACACAGTTCCAATATTGGAACAAATTGTTTGTGGTGCCTCTGTCGTTGTTGGCTTTGGGAGCGAAACATCACGGGCAATATTTGGCTGACGATGGCTGGCGACAGCAGCTGACAAGCCCAGGCACTGATTCCATAAGACACGACCTAGTTGGTAGATGAGAATCGAACCCGAGACCTTTGTATCCCGAATCAGACCACGCAAGCCCGCTCGACGTGGCTAAAGCGTGTCTTTTTATGCATATATGTCAGGTGCCCTTGACAAAATATAGGCTGTGACTCAAGTATACTGATAAGTAGGTGTGTGCGAGAGAAAATAGAGGCACAAATTAAGCGATTAGTGATTAAGCAAGTAGCAAGTTGCATGTACACAAACGGGAACCCCCATTAGAGCTGGAAAACTGAACCATTACCACTTGACGTCATACATTTAAAGGGTCGCTCCTTCGCCATTACCGCGCGCCGGGGTGGCGCAGTGGTTACGGCGCTCGACTACTGTTCCCAAGGGTGCGGGATCGAATCCCAGCCTCGGAGGCCGCTATTCGGTGGAGGCGAAAAGCAAGGCGCCCGTGTGCTGTGCGATGTCAGTGCATGTAAGAACCCCAGGTGGTCGAAATTTCCGGAGTCCTCCACTACGGCGTCTCTCATAGCCTGAGTTGCTTTGGGACGAAACCCCACAAACCAAACCAACCAAACTAAACCTTCGCCATTGTGTGAGCATGATACCGCAGCATGTGGACAACTCACTCGAAGCACGCATAATAGCAGCTGGTTGGTTTTAATTGATAGCATGCATGCATCTACATAGCGAGAGGTAACGGGTTTGACAGCATAGCCGCGATTGCATAATTCTGATGGATATATGGCGAATGAAAGGAGCTTATCCTTATCGGTGTGTATAACTTGTTAGTACGCCCAGAAGAGCACTGAGGTGCTCGAGATATGTCTGCCCAATATTTCAGAACGGTGTACCTTCCTTCTCAGCACTGAGGCCGCTAATGGCGATTCCCACAGCTGCGTCACTCAGGACAGCTCTCAGGGAGTTCCTTAATGAACGAAAGAAGTAAGAGAATGAATATGTGGATATTGTGTCGCCTTATTTAGGGTGTGGATAACTGTATATCCGCCGTTTCTAAACGACAGTGCAAAGAAAGCATATGGGGTGGATTTTATTTTTATTCCGCAAACATGCCATACGGTATGAAAATCGTGTAAAACATTTTATTGAAGTAACGGTATAGAAGTCACCTCTTCTGATTGTTGTCGGTCAGCCACAGAGAAATCGCCTTCCCTTGTCGCCATTAGAAGTCTCACTACCTGTAGAATCTGCGTCCCTGGCCTAATCCGCAATAGGTGGCGAACCTCTGCAACCGATGTGGAACACTTCGGGCAGGTAGTTCACTCCTTCCATTCTTGAGAGCCCCATCATCACGTGTCTGGAGTAGGGGCAGCCTCACTCCTCGTGCTTCTAACGGATGCCTTTTGAAGGAGGTATAGAAAGTGCACAGGGGAATGAGTGAGAGCACCCATATAGGCTATTCTTCCTACTCTATGGCGCTAAGATAGGCGAGAGTGGAGCGGGTATCAAAAGGAAAAGGGGAGGGGTATAGGGGGGGGGGGGGGGAGGGGCCATTAGCGTTTGGAACTTCGTGAGCAAACTCGTTAACTTTTCTCGGCTCAGCGTTCTCAGCACAGTCTTATGTTTATCTATAGGTGCGTACTTTGTTTTCTTATTGAGGACATGCATGGATCTTCGGATTACACATATATTGTCTTCGTCCGACACTCGTTTAGTTTTTGTTTTTAGGTGGCAAAGGAGTCCCTATATGTGGGCTTCTGTTGCTGACTAGTTTATTTATGGCTTCCACAGCATAACGAATTCATCACAAGCAGGTCTGAATGTTCTGATATATGTACTCATTTTGTATTGTTGGATCTGTCTGAGTCCGTATATATACAATACAGGTTTGCAATACAGGTATGCAATACAGATGTTTTTGTCACCTTGTTTACGTCGTTAGAGCCGTGAAGCCATTAATTGGTGTCAACACCGTCGCTGCATTACACAAGGATGCTATGCTTCGGCACAAGGTATTTTTGATTCAGATTTCCTGTTGCCCCTAAATCTTCAATTACTTCTGTCAGGGTGCTCATCTGTGCAAATTCGTCAAGGATATGAATGGGGGTAAGTTATGGTATAAGGCAGTGATGGGGCGCATTGCGCTTCTATTTATTCTTTTCAAATCCGCCACTGTCATCTCGTCTGTATTTTGAATTGTATACATACCCTGGTATTGTATCCTGGGCTGGCACCGATTGTACAAGATGTCTTGCCATTTTCGTTCGGGTTCCTCGATCTTCACTCGAGGAAATACGTTTTATCAAGAATCGCTGCTTTCATCCTTAATGGGGTAATTGTGTTCATGTGCAAGTTATGAATACCTATATATTCCAAGGGCTCTTAACGCGTCCACATCTATAGTGGCAATTGTCAACTTTTATAATAAGAGTTGCCAGTGGGCACAAGGCGATCTTATGGCCAATTTTATCTATCAATAGAAATATATCATGACTAATCAGCTTCAAGGTTACGACTAATCTTTAATTTGCTTTTCATTCGATAACTGCTCTACCTGGAATATGAAATACAGGAAGTTTAAGCGCGAAAGCGCGCTTACGATCGTCAGAGCCGAGCAAAACATTCTTGGGCCTTGCTGGTTGCCGTAGCAACTGTGACGTCCATGATAGGCCTAACCTCTAGCTTTGGGTTAGAGATCAGCAGGTGGCAGAAAGTATTCCGTAATTTTCCACCTGTTTCTTTTTGCATTCCCACCTGCCGCCCCCTTTCCTCGTAGTACGGTTAAGGTGTCCACCGAGAAGTGAGACAAACAATACTATTTTGGTTTGGTTTGGTTTGTGGGGTTAAACGTCTCAAAGCGACTCAGGCTACGAGAGACGCCGTAGTGGAGGACTCCGGAAATTTCGACCACCTGGGGTTCTTTACCGCACACTGACATCGCACAGCACACTGGCGCCTTGCTTTTCGCCTCCACCGAAAAGCGGCCGCCTTTCCTCAAAACAAGCCAATTTTCTTTTCGGGGAATGCACACTGCTCGACTACTGACTGAACCGTAATACTCGGGTTCGAACCCGGCCGCCGGCTGCTGTGTTTCGATTGAGGCACAACGGAGAGGCATCTGTGTGTCGTGCGTTCTGTAAGTGCACGTTAAAGACTCCCAAGTGGTCGAAATTATTCCGCAGCCCTCCACTACGGCACCTCTTCATCTCTTTCTGCTGTCACTCCCATCTTCCTCCCTCCTTTTGCGGCGCGGTTCAAGTGTCCAGAAAGAAAGTATGACAGATACCGCGCCTTTGCATTCCCATAAACCAATTTACATTTACTTTGCCTAATATGTGCCTGTCTCTGAATGATGAACTGCCAAGCAAAACCACGCCAAACAATTCCGAACTAATCGGATTTCAACCCCTGCAAACGTTTAGCTCTTCCGTTATGCTCTCTGCTGAAATACAATGTAATCGATTACCTTTGTTCGCCATTCGACGTAAACAATATTTTATTCTGAGCGGTTAATGCCTAATATAGGATGTGTCCGTATACGGAAAAGTTCATGTCTGCGTGGCCATGCGTTTTAACGCATCATTTTCGGGTTTCATTATTTGCTATCGCCGACGCTTACTCTTCTCCATGTTCAGCATGCTTTGCCAGCTAGCTCCGGTGACTGTCCAAGGGCGGCTCGCATCTTCCTGTTCCGACGGTCGCTCAAGCTCATCCTAGCAGGAAAGTAAACGAAGGAAGGAAGTTCGAGCGTATGAGGGAATGTATGCAATCCTCATCCAAGGCTTAGGGAAGGCAGCGCTTGCTTCTTGCATGGTAGCCCCTGTGTTGAAGCACGCGCGAACGAGGGCATTGTGGTGGGGGGGGGGTTAACTGTATACGCAGTCAGAAGTGGATGGGAGGGGGGGGGGGGGGTCGGTATTACGAAGGCGGGGCGTCAGGCCAGCGCGGGGCGTGGTCTTGCGCGCTACGCACCGCCCGGAAGAAAGGAGGGAAGCGTGCCGGCGCGCTCTGCCGTAGCGCAACCGGCAGTTCGCCTCCTCTTCATCGAGCGTTCCGTCAGCGGTGGCTAGCGGTGGCGCTGCAGCCGCTGGCGCAGTCCTACCTCCCGAGAGCCGTTCCTTTTCTTTTCTTTCTTATTTGCTTTCTTCCTTGGCGGACACCTCCCCCTCCTCGCTCGGAGCCAGCGCGACGTTGCGCCGTTCGCGCCGGGCCGTTGGCGACGCTCAGCTCGGAGACGAGCGCGCCCGAGCGCGTTACCGGAATCCGCAGCTCTCCGCGCTCCCCGGATAGCGCTGCTGCTGCTGCTGCTGCTCGCGCAGCTCACCGCAAAAGCGCGGCAGCGGCTCTCGTGCCTTCCTCCTTTTCCTCCTTGCCGGCGCCGCCGCGTTCACTCTCCTCCTCCTTGCGTTGCTCCGTGGTTGGAGCGAGAAGCACCGGTAGCCGGAGAGTCGCGCCTGCGATCCAACCCAGTGGAGCGGCGAGCCCTTCCTTGAACACGCGCGCGCATCTCACGAGGAACCCGGGATTTATACACATACTGTTCAGCGCTGCGTGCGGCCGGGTCCCCACAGCGATTTGTGCCGTCTTATATTCGCCTTGGTATTCTTCCTTACGTCTGTGCCTGGTGCTTCGAAGTGTTTCTACGGAAGAAGCCCTGCTCGTCACGGGATCATATTCCTTTCCAACGTGCGTGTGTCGCGTGTACATCATCGGCGGCTCGTGTGTTGTGGTCCAGCAGCGATGAAGAAGAACCCGAGGATGTGAGAGGTCTCCGCGTCATCGGCATCATCTTCACCATCGTGGCGTCATGCAAGCGGCGAGGACAGCGATCGGCGGTGTGCCGGTAGTGACGGCGGCGGCTGCTACAACGCCTGTGGCTCTGTGCGGACGACCACCCAGCAGTGGCGGCGCAAGGCGGCGGTTGCAACAGGTGTGTCACCGGTACCAGTGCGTGCCGAGGTTGCGGATCCTCTTTGTTTGTTCTTTATTTTTTTTTATTTTGCAGCGCTGCGTGCGCTCACGTGCTTGCATGTGACCGGTGGCGGGCACGACTTAACACGTGACCCGACTTCCATTCTGCCCCCTGGTATGGTTCACACGTGCGCTTGTAAACACTGAGAGGACAGGGGAGGCCTGGGCTGTATGAAGTACGATAGAAGAATACGAACTGTAGGGATTATTGGATATGTTTCTTAAACACCAGATGGCTATAGGTCTGAACACAGATATACTTTGACGTCATCGTAAGTAGAGGTCAATCCAATGCAGGACACGAGCCTCTCGCGGTGGCCTCAGCTTACTCACTCTCAGCAATATACGGGATCTTGGTATTCCAAAGTATTTTGTACCTGGGACTGTTAGCCACCCTTGGTTATGGTTCCACAAAAGTATAAAACAGCAGGGTGTAGAATTTGCACGCAGATGCTCAAGAAAGACGTGCACAACAGACAGAAGAGCGCGGGCAAGACAACAGAAAAGTATGGTGGTGAAAGCTTTTTGCAGAAACAAGCGCGAAAGTTAACGCAGTATAATGCACATACCAGTTAACTTAGTCATCATCATCATCATCAACCTGACTCTACCCACTGCAGGGCGAAGGCCTCTCCCATATTTCTCCACTTGCTGCTGCATCCAGTTAACTTAGTAAGAAAAGCTAAAGGCACTCATGACAGGTGCAAATAAAAACCTGATGGTGTTTGTAGTTGGTATCACAGCAGGAAAAGCGGTCCCTTAGTGACATATTTCACATCTCCCGTGCATGTATACTTCCACCAGGTGTTTTAAATTTCGGCGCCATGTTCATGTTTGCAGAGCACAGTAATGCTGCTATACGTGCATGCGTTTAAAGCGAAAGCCTTTAAGCTCTCATCGTTGTTAGCAGGAGCTGTCGGCAGAGGCTGTCACACTTTCGAGGGAGATAGTTAAAAATAAAGAAATAAAACTTGTCTCCACCGGGAATCGAACTTCCATCCCTTGGATCCCCAGTCGAGCGCTTTACCAACTGCGCCACGCCCCCTTTTTTTCTTCTTTATTTCCTGGTAACAATGAAAATTACATTCCTCTCCAACTTCCCATAACCCTATCCTAATTACTATTTCCCATTACCCTACAACCCATCCCTTCCGCTACTTCCCAGGGGAGATACTATAGAAGTCTTAGATACTCGCTGTGAACGCAGAGAAAACTTCAAATGGAAACTATTGCGGTGCAACGGATGCTTAGACCTTTTGTATCAATATGTTCATAAAAATTATAGGAACATAGTTCCACATATAGTTTGCTTCACAAATATTTTAAGAAATTATGCAGAGCATTGGTTTTCTATGGCAGATTCAACTATGCGCTGAAAGTTTTTAAAGCAAATTTTCGGTACGCGTTAGAAGCTCATAGACCATTTCCATCAACATGTTCATAGCAGTATCTTACATATCGCACAATTAGCTCACGTTTATATATGTTCCAGAAAGTTGGACTTGCGACTGTCGCCTGCTTGAATTACTATTAAACTTGCCCAGTCAAAAAACGTTGATCACAAAGGAAACCGGTGAAGGCGCTCCTGAAGGACTCAGGCTTGAGTTCCCGAAGATAAACTTTAGGTGTGAGTCCGCTTATCGTAGCGACCTATGGACACATGAAAAACTAATATTGCCACTCTTTCTTTCGTTTTACTGCCTTTGTTCCCCTCCCCATGTGTATATAGTTAGATGGTAACCTATATATTGGGCATCGCCTATAATGAACCTCTCTGCCTTCCTTTCCATTCTTCTCGCTCTTCCACGGCGAGGTTTGTGATATTGCATCACGATGAAAGTCATATGCCCCGGCTCCTGTCATCTTCTTCATGAAGTACGGGGCGACGACGAAGGGGAGTCGAGTTCGACAGCTGATAATCGATCTGAGAAAATTACACAGTATACTCGTCCGGAGTAGTAGTAGTAGTAGTAGTAGTAGTAGTAGTAATAATAATAATAATAATAATAATAATAATAATAATAATAATAATAATAATAATAATAATAATAATAATAATAATTGGTTCACAGGAAGGGAAAGGTGCAGTATGTCACACTTGCTCTGTGGACACCTGAACCGCGCCCTAAGGGAAGGGATGAACGTGGGAGTGAAAGTGGATAGAGAGAAAGGGGAGCCGTAGTGGAGGGCTACGGAGTAATTTCGACCACCTGGGGATCTTTAACGTGCGCTGACATCGCACAGCACACGGACGCCACGGAGTGCATGTCCAGGACTCTTCGACAGCACAAGGACTCCCTGAGGATGCTAAATGGTTCTCCTCATTCAATATGCAAAACACGCCAAGGACGCCGGAAACTGCAGTGCGACATCGGTTATCGATCATTTATGCTGTCATGGGCATAAAGTATATATATATATATATATATATATATATATATATATATATATATATATATATATATATATATGTGTGTGTGTGTGTGTGTGTGTGTGTGTGTGTGTGTGTGTGTGTGTGTGTGTGTGTGTGTGTGTGTGTGTGTGTGTGTGTGTGTGTGTGTGTGTGTGTGTGTGTGTGTGTGTGTGTGTGTGTGTGTGTGTGTGTCGCACCACTTAGGTTGTCGGCCCAACCGACTCTCGTAGATGTATACAGGCGAGTAGGCGTGTTTCTGACTGAGGGTCGCACACGTATTTCGCGTCACGTTTGACACGTGCGTACACGTTTCTATACGTGTGTACCGCTACGGACAAAAGCACCCAAACGGGGCATTTCATATACGCACCGTTGGTTAATGGAGGTTGCACGTTTATCATCTCTGGTCACCGGCTATCACCATCACGTGCTGTGCCGCGCTCTTGTCGTTGGTATACATTTGAAATTAACGCAAGCGTGTCGTTATGTATTATCTCCATTAACCGGAACAATTTCATGTCGTTGCATAAAGTGGCAAAGAAAAGGCCATCGTGGTGAGTCGGCTTGTCTGCAAGGCCTTTCCTACGTTATATGATCATTAAGGTGCGGCAGGCTGAAAGCACAAAGCCAAGCTGATCGATTGATTTATAGGAAAGGAAAGGCGCGGTAACTGTCTCACTTGTTTTCTGTGGACACCTCAACCGCGCCGTAATGGAAGGTAGGAAGGTGGGAGTGAAAGTGAAAGAGATAAAGAGGGACCGTAGTGGAGTGCTACGGAGTAATTTCGACCCCATGTGAATCTTTAACGTGCGCTGACATCGCACAGCACACGGACGCCTCTTCGTTTCGCCTAGGCTTGCATCACAATAGGCAAGGGCAATATACGCGGAATCTCGGTCATTTGCCTGCACATTATTTGATTTATAGAAGGAACGTCCGATAGCATGAAGGAACGTCCGTTCTAGTCCGTGGAAAGCGGACAATGGCGCATTTCCAGATCAGCCATCACCTAACTTGATGAGAAATCAATGCCAGAATTCTGGGACGGTCACGGGAAAGTACGAAAACGGGTTTCGTTGCCTCTACTGTACCTGACCATTGTTCATTCTCATTGGACCTATAACCGGAAAAACAAGTTAAGCGCTCAGTGTAAAGGTACAATAATGGGATGACGATATATAAACAAAAACACTGTAATGTGATAAAAGTATACCCATAGGAATATAGTTTTGTTTCAGCGTTTCTGAAGACTTTCCAACAGGATGACGGCCCAGCACATTTTCTGCGCATATTGCATACTGATTTCAATCGACTGTGCTATTCAATGACCATATTGAAAAAGAAAAAAAAAAAGGCATATAGTGTAGGCCCTGCGTGTGCTCAGTTGAAGGTGCTTTTGCGCTCACATCATTACAGGGCCTCTGAATTCTCAGCATAATTTTTTAAAGCTTATCGTTCTCCACAATTCTTGACACCTCTTCACAGTTGTGTCTGTGAATTCAGCCGTGTGCGTCCATTCGTTTCATCTTGGATTGTTTTGGCAGGAAGTACTTAATTCTGTAGCTTTCAGAAGAACTTAGTCTTTTCATTAGACACATGAAAAATAAGTAATCACGTTATAACTACGTGCAGGACGGCCCATTTTCGTGTATAGAAATTTAGTCTAGCTGAAACAAAAATTATAGAATCATGCGTCATCACGTTTTCATAAATGGAAACTTAGAGCGAATCATTTCTTATAAAAAAACTGGAATGCTTGACCGGTGTGATTTCTGTTTCAGTTAAATCACGTAAGTTCTGAAGCAACAGAAGCCAAGAAAAACAAGTGGTATAAAAAAATAATAACAAATGAACAGCCAGGGGTTGCGAGAGCATTTACAAGCAATTTTTATTCGCCAAACTGCCTCTCCCGTCGACAAAATCTGACTAAAGAAGCAAATAGGTATAACCAACATTCTAGACTTACTCTTTTCCGAGGCAGCCAGACAGACTTGTTTATTCGGCATGCAGCCAGGCGCGTTTGTTTTTTGTTTTTTTTTAGAAATATTTGCATCGCCATCAGCTTCAGAGTTGCAAATCTAGTTCGACCCTCTCCGCATGTATTATTCACCCTTAAACTGTCACCGAGTCCTTGAGTTGTGTTGACTCGTGGTATAGCAGCCGCGAATGGGTGTCAGCACTAATAGGAATATATATATCATCGAGACGCAAGTGAATAACGCCTGGAAACTTAGCTCCCACCACTCCTCTTTTTATCTTTGAATCAATGTTTACCTATTTACGAAGGAAGCCAACAGTCACTAACGCTAAGGAAAACATAGGTAATTTTCTTGGTATCATTCATCACTGTAAAATAATGCGGTCATGGAGATAAACTTATTTGAAAATGGAAGAAAAAACAACCTGCTCCCTCGGATGGATCCGAACCCACGGCCTCTGAATTTCGCGTTCCGTGCTGTACAGATATACGGCCGCGACTGTTCAATCTTCTGTACTTCGCAGGTGTTCTATGTCTTATTTAACAATGATCTTGAGAATGTTCTCAAGCGCCATGTTTGTGCGACGGAAACAGCACGTCCACTATTACTGCGGATATCGCGTGGAACATGATCTCTCGGCGAGGTTGGGAGCTGTGGAATAATCTTCTTACGCGATCTATAGCATCAACACTGCCAAAATAAAGGAGCTCGCCTGGTTATTCAGCAATGTACCGGTTAACCCACGTGACTTGGGCCAAGGTTTTAAAAATCAACCGCACTTTGGACGCAAATAGGTCCGGAGGCAAAACGTTGGTACTAGACCTTATTATTAAAGCTATTTTTTGTTTTTCCCCTATACTGACGAATTTTGTGTAATTACTCAACATTTAAACTATTGGTTGCAGACCCCAAGCGTGCTATGCAAAGTTGTTGAGCACCTTCAGAAACCGGTCAGGATATTGTTTACTACACAATATTATTTCACGTGGTATTTGCTTTTTTTTTGTTCTTCGCGTAGCGAAGAAAGGCAGCGAAATGTTAAATAAGGCACGTGACAGGGCACTGGCGCATCGCTATTGTGCTGCACTAGAACATACAATGGATGGACAAGGTCGGCTCTAGTGTCACTATCGTCGAGGATTTGCACTCGTCGGGAAAAGTTCCCTCAGACCAGTGTTCATTGATGTAAGAAAGAAGAGTTTCTTTGTCGGGGTCGGGAAGGTTTCGAAGAATAGTGTAGGTGAGTAGGTCCTCACCTGGTGTCGAGGAGCAGAAATTTTGTGCGAGAGCAAATTCAAGTTCGTTGAGAGAGAAGGGTTTGTCGAGGTCTGCTTGAGAGGCGCCAGTGTAAGCTGGATAGGTTGATAGAAGAGGTGGAGGAATGTAGAGGTTCGAAAGAGTCTCCTCTAATTGAGCGGGACCTAGGGATAGAAGTTTATCGATAATGGAGGTATACGGTGGGGTTGGGGACCGAGAAGGGAGCGGAGGATATGCCAGGTGGATTTTCGGTGGAGGGTGCCATTGATGCGGTTACAAACTTTATCCCAATTAGATGCTTCAAGGGTCGAACAGTATAGTGTGTTATGTCAGAGTGTAGTCGGTCTAGTGTTTGTTTGAGTTGGAGGTTGTGTGGCTGTTGTCTGATTCTTCTAAGGAGTCGCTTGCGCCACTTCCACAGGCGGGTTAGGTGTGGGTCAGGAGTTACAGTGGGTGCAGAATACTTTTTTTTTTTTTTTTGTCGTAGTTGCAGATTGTCGCGCCGAATGAAGAGATTGGAGCCAATCATGATATGGTGGAGTTTGGGATGAGGTGGAAGTGCGGCTTTTGCGGAATGCTTCGCAGTTTGTGAGGTGTCGGGTACTTTTCCGGTGGTGTGGAGGGAAATCGAGAGATAACAGTATGATATAGTGATCGCTGAGGAGCTGTGCGTTCGTGTTTTGCCAGGTGATGTGTGTGGAGCCTAGAAATACCGCGAGCAGTGGACGGGTTTTGTGTGCTTGTGACTGTGCGTGTGGGCGTGTCAGGAGTGTTGAGTACGGTGAAGTGATTCTGCGTAGTATGCGTGCGGCCTGGCCGCGTATAGTATGCGGCCAGGCGGTATATGTAGTCGGATAGCCCCAGCTGACGTGTGGGTCATTGAAATCTCCTGCCAGTAGCAGCTCGTGGGTGGGAGCTATAGGGATGCACTGAAAGAGAAGAGGGGTTTGAAAAGGCAGTATTTGGTGGGTCTGTTGTAGAGATTGAGGAGGCATATAGGGCGTTGCTTTGGTGAGGGATTAAATACGAAAGCAATGAGACAGGTTTGTAGCACGGTCGGGACTTATCGTGTTCGAACTTGAAGTCTCTACGGATGAAGGAGTATACGGGGGGTTTGGTAGTGTTGGGGGTGTGCAGTCCCGGTGCCCAGGGATGTTAGGAGTGTGGCGTGTTTCTTGAAGATAGAAGGAAAGCAGGTAGAGAAGGGGGAGTGAGAAGTCATTGATACAGAGGGGTTTTATTGCGAACGCAATACTACTATAGGTTTCGAGCCTTCGGCGTGGCGCGGCCGCACCCACGGGACGCTGTGACGTCACACCCCACGTGGCACTAGGGTGAGAGCTGGGCTACCAACTCAAGCGGTCGGCGTAGCGCGGCGGTAGCCACCTCTTATCCACGTGACACACGGGCTGACAGAAGCTGCCAACTTGGGTCTCTCGTTTCACATGGGACGGTTATGCCAGATCCAGCCTGCTATGACCCTGGCATTCACGTTACCCCTATAGGCCACTAAGACACGTTCATGCGGCTTGGTTAAAGCGGGGCTTTATATGTGGGCTGAGGAAGAAGAAAAAGAGAAGAAGAAGAACGCTCGGTCACCGGCAGCTAATGCTTTCACTCAATATTTGGTTCAGCACCATTGAACCCTTGTAATGTTTTTTTCGAGGGAAGCGACGCTGTAGGTGGGCTCCTCGATTCGGCAGACGAGGGTGGAGACAATGGAGAGAACATTAGAAACAAGGGTTTCGAGGGTGGAAACACGCTGGGTGATTTCGGTCAGTTGTTGCTCACACGGGAGAAGACGGTTATATTGCAAAAGCAATACTACTCTAGGTTTCTAGCCTTCAGCGTGGCGCGGCCGCACCCACGTGACGCTGTGACGTCACACCCCACGTAACACTAGGGTGAGAGCGGAGCTACCAACTCAAGCGGTCGGCGTAGCGCGGCCGCACCCACGATGAGGGCTAAAAAGCATTCAACTTCGCTTACGCTCCTCGCCGCTCCGGCAGCTTTTTGATCCCAAAGTTCGCCATAACTCGACTCCATGACTCGACAGTGTCTACATGCTTTTAGACAAGCGGGTCAAGCGAGTTAAAGCGACCCGCTCCGCGCCTATTTTACTCGACCCGACTGCGTATACATGAACCCGACAACTGTTCTTTTACTCGACAGGCTTACTCGACCCGACCCTGTCGAGTCCATGTATACAGGGCTCATGCTGTGCTGCGGGGCTACGAGGCATACGAGGGCGCGGCGGTCGCTTCGGATTTTCGAACAGCCGCTGACACGCAATACGGAACGGCACCGGGTTATACTTGGTGTCACGGTGCGGGGTGATGAGGTGACACGCCGGTTGAAAGCTTTCAGGGGTTGGTGGCGCAGAACAGCGATGCGTGCGGATTTGGTCGGAGCTCGACGCGGGTGCTGCTGCTCTGGGTGACGCCACCTGGTGGCCTCCTATCATTATACTTGAAAAATGGCTTTTCGAGGAGGGCGTGACGAATATGAGTCGACTGGAGGAAGATTCTGAATCATATTTTCTAGGCGATAAATTCGTCTTTGAATCGTGTCTCAACGAGCCTGTCTAAATATACATGCATGTTAACTCTCGCTGTTGTGAGCGACCTTTCGCGAGAAGTCTGGTTTAGAATACTATACTGGGCGGGCAGCCGCAAGTGCCAGCCGCCTCGCGAGCACGGCTTTCAAAGCTCGGTCGCCAGCAGCCAAAGATATTGCCCGTCATTCGGTTCAAAGCGTTGAACCCCTCCAATTTTTGAAGTACCCAAAATTTTCTAACCAAAGTTTACTTCGCTTGATATTTCTCTGACTCTTTGACTTGATATTTAGATTCTACGACGAACGCCACAATTTATGTATTTGTATTGGTGTATTTGGCTCAACAAGCTCCTTAAAGCTGTCGCGTTAAAACAAATAGCCTTGTTTGTATTTATAAGTGCGATGGATGTGAATTGACTTCTTCGGCATTTTATTACATGCTACAGCGTTTCGCTTTCGTGATTCTGCATTCTTATTTATTATTTATCGAATTGTAGTCTATTAAACCCGGCTAGAGCAAAGTCACGCAACACCTTAAGCCTGCCCGCATGTATGTATGCGAGCGCCACGATGTGACCCCAAACTTTTTTCAAGGAAACATACAAGATTTGCGCCCGTCTACGTTTCTTTTTCGGAATTTGGGAGGGGGGAGGGGGGGGGGGGGGGAATGCTACAAAATAATTAAAACTTGGAGCATGATGGCTGGTGCGCTTGGTTTTCGCCTATAGAGCTAGCCAAGGTCGGAGAATCAGGGGTGGCTTGGTCCTTTCGCAGTTTTTTCCACTCTCACTTCAAAATATAAGGAATGGTTGATGGAGCTTACAGGGTGGCTCGTGGACTTCCAAAGGTCTTGCTTAGGGTGGCGCTGCTCCAACAGCTAGTAATAATGATTATTATTAATATTATTATGATCATGACAGCTGTTGCTGATGATGACGATGCTGGCTGCCATGAAGATGCATCAGTGGCCAGAAGAAGGCACGAACGAAATGAAGATAGTTAGCATGTGACTTTGGTCATCTCATGAGAAGAAAGGCGTCGCTGGAGAAAGATTTGAGGTTGGGAAAGGTTGAGGGCCGCCGGAGAAGGGGTAGGCAGCGAACGCGATGGTTAGACGGCATCCTCGAGGCGCTGCCTGCAGATGAAGTTATGTGATGTTAGGAAGATACTGAGAGACAGGAAAGCGTGGCGTGATATGATCCATAGGGTCACGAAGAGTCGGACACGACTGAACGACTGAACTGAACTGATAATTATGAGGATTAAATTGGGGAAATGAAGCTAGCTAACAGTCCTTTAGTTGTTAGCCACAAGGAACACTTTTTACTTTCTTCTCTTATTCTTTTAGCGCAGTCTATTCCAACGTATAGCTTCACCCGACATGTGTGTGTGTGTGTGTGAAAAACTTTATTTTAGCGAGGAAGCTTGAGGCAGCCGGGGCAACCTCTCGCAAACCCGACATCATCGAGTCGACTGATCACTTCCTGTAGCAAGCTTGAAATCCCTGTGAAGAGAGATGAGAAAAGAGACAGCGACAGAAAGAGCATTAGTTCCGCTGTTAGCCCCACGAAATGAACCGCGTATACGTATATATAAGGGGCGTATCGAGAACTCCATCCGAGTTTTCTTCGTAAATAATATTTCCACATCTGTTTCTTTTTAGGAATATGTGTGTCAGACAGTAAAATGTTTATTTAGTGCTGAATAAATTTAATTTCAAAATCCTTACTCCCTCCGCAACTCAGCTTGAATAAACTGTGCCTCCTAATGAAGACGTAGTGCGTTTTTATTGAGCGTATACGCGTGCTTGTGGCGTCTACATTCGAAATGACTCCCTGATCGTCACTTGAAATTAATGGTCGTCTATAGCGTAGATGCTGGAAACCATGAGTAGCGAACGTGAAGACAACTGCGCGTCGACAGAGGTGGTGCACCGAAAACTAAAGTAATCTCTCCTGCCAGATAGTAATTAGACATTTTTTTTTTTAATACAGAGTAGCGCGTCCATTTCAGTTCCTGCACCCAAGTATACAACAAAGGAACGCATGCCCCATTTACGGAAATTTTACTGGGCCATGGTTACCACTTCATCCAAGGAATTCAAAACACTGTGGCGCCATCTGGTGACAAACACCAAAAGCATATCATAGGCGATAAGAAATTAACATTGAAATAAAGATTTATCAATGAATTAAAGAAAGAAGGGTTGATTTTGCTGACGGGAGTACTAGATATGATGCAAAATATAATAAAACAAGCGAGCATTCGTCAACGAGTACCGAACACTGGACACTTACGAAAGATAGTGACATTTTTCCACGTGGGATACTACAGTGATAATCACGGCGTTTCGTCGCAAGAGGCCACTTCAGTCGTTTTTATGCGATCTTCCGCGCCAAATTAAAATGATAAATCCTCGTTTCCTGGATATTGTAGTGCTCAATCTATATTATACAAGGCACTATCTTTTTATATAACAATCCCATTACATATTTTGGTCACTGTTCTATTCTTTTAACAATGATTAGAATGTAGTCTTTAAACACATAATGTGTGACGCTAAACAAGCACTCTATGGGTTTATATACTCGCTGTGAAAATCGATGGCGACTGGACGCCGGTTTGATTGAGCAGGTGAGCGAAGGCTTTACGCATACGCGTGCATGTCGGCGGGATAATCTCTTTAGAGCCGAGCACCTGCAGCTGCTACAGCCTTGCCCCTAATGTGTTTTCACTCGAGGGTCCACTTTCACGGCTCGCCGAATGGACTTAGTACGAGCGAGCTCTACAGTGCGTGACGCTAATGGCAGTCGGAGGCTCCCTGTATTATGTCGCGTGCGAGTGCCCCTCTGTATACCATATGGAGGTTAGCAGGAAACGGAAAGCGCACTAAACCTAATCGCGCAATGTGATGTGGACACTTGAGTCGCCTAGAGAGTGTGGAGTAATGAATAAAATAAGTATGTAGGTAGAGCGGTATAGCGAAGGGAACCAAATAAATTTCTACCACTGTGGGTTTATATAATTGGTTTGGTTTGGTTTGTGGGGTTTAACGTCCCAAAGCGACTTAGGCTATGAGAGACGCCGTAGTGGAGGACTCCGGAAATTTCGACCACCTGGGGTTCTTTAACGTGCACTGACATCGCACAGCACATGGACGCCGCTCCGTTTCGCCTCCATCGAAACGCAGCCGCCAAGGCCGGGATTCGATCCCGCTTCCTTGGGCGCAGTAGTCGAGCGCCGTAACCGCTGCGCCACCCCGGCGGGGCGATGTTTTGGTTTGGTTTGGTTTGTGGGGTTTAACGTTCCAAAGCGACTCAGGCTATGAGAGACGCCGTAGTTGAGGACTGCGGAAATTTCGGCCACCTGGGGTTCTTTAACGTTCACTGACATCGCACAGCACACAGGCGCCTTTGCTTTTCGCCTCCATCGCAAATCGGCCGCCGCGGCCAGGATTCGATCCCGCATCCTTGTGTACAGTAGTCGCGCGCCCTGACCACTGCATGCGCCACTGCGGCAGGGCCGAATACTTGTATTCGCGCACGCAGAAATAAGCATGGATTTCAAAAGCAGAATAAGGTTCACTTTGGTTGTGGTCGTGTGCCATATTGTGCTTAGTTTCTTACGGCGTCGTGTTGTTTTATTTTGTAATCTTTTTATTGTATATACATGTAGTATACGTAATATGCTCTAGTATAACTAGAGGGAAAGTACTCGCTTCCGCCTTTAATCAGACAATATTTGTTACACTTCTGACGAGAAAAAAGTTGCAGAATACAGCAGAGCGTGGTCATCTTGTCTTATTTTTTTACCCACGCGCCTTTAATTGTTTCCATTTCTAAATCTCGCAATTAGCGCTTGATCCTTATCGTTGTTATCTGATTTCACTTTTTCACTTGGTACTCGGCATATTTCTTGTGTGGCCTGCAGATAGCTTTTGTTGGTACACATCATATGGGAGTCTAGCAGAGGGTTGTCTCGATTCCGTCATGTGACACCCCACTTGGCGTTTCCAAACAAATCGAAACTATGCACACTCTTACCAGTCGAAACAAACTACAGAACTGTGTCAAAAATACGACAAAATATCCTGTAGTTCTGTCGTAACCATCAGATAAAAAAGTTGCAGAATACAGCAGAGCGTGGTCATCTTGTCTTATTTTTTTACCCACGCGCCTTTAATTGTTTCCATTTCTAAATCTCGCAATTAGCGCTTGATCCTTATCGTTGTTATCTGATTTCACTTTTTCACTTGGTACTCGGCATATTTCTTGTGTGGCCTGCAGATAGCTTTTGTTGGTACACATCATATGGGAGTCTAGCAGAGGGTTGTCTCGATTCCGTCATGTGACACCCCACTTGGCGTTTCCAAACAAATCGAAACTATGCACACTCTTACCAGTCGAAACAAACTACAGAACTGTGTCAAAAATACGACAAAATATCCTGTAGTTCTGTCGTAACCATCAGATTTTTCTGTAGTTCTGTAGTACTTTTTCTGTAGTTCTGTAGTTTTTCTGTAGTACATTTCTGTTGTCTGTAGTTCTGTAGCACTTTTCTATTGTAACTACAGGAATTTCTGATGTTACGACAGAATGTTCTGTTGTCACAACTGGTTTCCCGTCAAAAACCGCACAGACATTCTGTCGTAACATCAGAAAATTTTCTGTAGTTTTTTCCGACTGGGTTTCCATTCGAAAACAGGACAACGGAAATATTCTTTGAGCGACGGTATCCATACTCTACAAAGAAAATGACTATGGAAGATATCGAAGAATGAAGCGACTAGCTAAGTTCACGTTTTTTTTTTCTTTCCACTTGGATTTCTTGCAAAGATAAAGTTGGTTAGAAGATATCTCAGTGCGAGTATCTATTAAGCTGTAAACGACGCACTTTTAAGTCGTTACAGAGTGTACAGTAGTCCTTCATGTTTCCTCAAGCAACTCCTTCGAGCGATACAGCGCACGCCTTGGTAATCTGAGCAAGTCCACGCATTAGAACGTAAAACTTCCCTGCATAGCTGGCGGTCCAGAAAGGGCGCAGATCAGGCGTGACGCGCTCTCTTAAAGCAAGCAGCTAAAAAAATTCAATTTCCTCATTGCGTGGCCTGATCTAGCGGGTGATTATTCATTTGGCGCCGAGGGCATTAAGACGTCAAGCGGCGTATGGTTGAATAGGGGGGTCTTCGATCTTCCTAGCAGCTTCCGGAATAGCGATAACAGCAAACGCGCTTTGAGCGCGGTCAGCCAGATTTCGGCTCGAGATAAGGTGTTACCCCGGAGGCAGGGCGTTTAACGTATGTATAGTTACGAGGCAATAACAAGCGGCCGGGTTCAAAGACTACGCAAGCGGCGACGGGCATACCGGCTATAGTTCATGTCCCATAATCGAGCGGAGAACAAAATGACAGCTCTTGTGATAAATGGGGCGACAACTTTCGCACCCTATACACTTTTGGATTCCGCCTTTATAATATATATAGCCCGAGACGCTGGAACTAAATCTCCACGGTTATCTTTTCCGGTAAAGGTGCCGCGGACGTTGAATTTAAATAAAGCGATTAGCTTGAAAAGAACATGGTATGCATTTTAGTGATATATGTCTATGTGTTGATCAGACTTAAGTCTGGAATGTATAGCTCATAGTGAAGCAACTTTATATATATAATTATTTATTCAAGCACCCAAAGCTCCTCCGAGGAGGGTATTACATGGGGCGGGGGGGGGGGGGGGGACATACACGAAGCACTGCAATGGTACTTTGTTCATATTCAAAGGTGCAGAAAAGAGAAAAACAAAAAATACAAACACCATTCTTGAAGTACTGTACAACAACAACAACACTAGAGCGCAAAGATAAAAGTGTAAAAATTCAAACAGCTGAGCTTAAGCATACAAAAACATAGCACAGATTAAGAATACACAAAAAAAAAAATCTCAAAGAAGGTACAGTGGTATTCGAGGGAACACAAAAGAAGGATTATTAACTTTAGAAAAAATGCAGCGATGTACAGGGACGTCACATTCTAATGTGAGTATGTAGCATTTTATGAAATTTGTCTGGGTGAATTCTCGGTAGCAATATCTAATGGTAGGTTATTTCATTCGCTTAAGGTTCTAGGTATGAATGATTGTGCGTAAAAGGTTGAATGGCACACCGTGCGATTGACTTTGTAGGGATGATCACTGCGAGGGAATATGCTAGGTGGCTGAAAGAAGTCTTCACGCAAAACGTCGAGGTGATAGAGTTTGTGAAACAGAGATCGGTGAGCGTGTTTTCGTAGTAGTGATAGAGGATCTAATTCGGCACAATTTTTTAAATATGTAACCCTGGTGTACGGGGAATAGTCCGAAAAAATTAATCGAACTGCGTGGCTTTGCAGGGATTCAATGTTATGTATGATGTAATCCTGGCTCGGATCCCAGATTGCACATGTATATTCAATTTTAGGTCTCATTAAGATGATGTATGCGAGCTTTTGGTGATGCACTGCTTGCGTTAGTCTGTGTTTCATTATTCCGAGTGAATTATTTGCAGTTGCAAGAGTAATATTGATGTTATGATACCATGTTAGATCCGTTTGAAAATTTACTCCTAGGTATTTTTATGTGGTAGTAAGCTCGATAATATTGTTATCTATAAGGTATGAGGTTGGAATACGGGAAGAGGAACGCGTAAATGACATGCACTTATTTTTGGTGTGATTTTGGGACATTTGCCAGTCAGAAGACCATATATTAATCGCGTTTAGGTCTGATTGCGACTCTTGTTGGTCAGTTTCGGTAGTAATTTTACGGTAAATATAACACAGTCATCGACAAGCACTCTTACTCGGGACAAGATGTAATTAGGCAAATCATTGATATATATCAGAAAAAAACAATGAACCAAGCACGCTCCCTTGTGGAACGCTGAACGTGACTGGAATAAAATAGGAATTATAGTGGTTTATATTCGTGAACTGGGTTCGGAATGACAAAAAGTCTTTTATCCATCAAATGACTTGTGTGCTAATATTAAGATGTTTTCGTTTCGCTAGTAACCTGTTGCCAAGGAACGCGATTATCAAAAGCTTTAGAAAAATCCAGGAATATGGCATCAACCTTGTTGTCGACGTCAATACAGGATAGCAAGTTGTAAATCCCGCTAACTGCCCATCGCATGAATATCCCTTGCGAAAACCGTGCTGATATTTGAATATTATGTTATGTTCTTCTAGGTATGCTATGATTTGCGAATGTATTATGTGTTCCAGCAGTTTGCAGACGGTACAATAGTTAATGAAATGGGTCGGTAGTTAAGAGGAGATTTACGGTTGCCAGTTTTTTAATTGGTTTGACATTGGCTGTGAACCAATCATTATGAATACGGCCGGATGACAGTGACTGTGAAAAAAGTGCGCTTAAGATTTCAGAAATGCTTTGTGATGTGCTTTTTAATAACGTGTTGTTGAAGCCAACGTGATCAGATGCAGACGATAATTTGCGATTATCAAGTAGTGACATGATACCGGACTCGCTGAAGCGATTTGTTGCATGATTATATCTGAAAGTGTACCTATGTTTGGGCATGAAGAGACGTCCTCACTGGTGAATACAGACGCAAAAGCGTTGTTTAGTATCTGTGCGCACTCTGACTCGGGAACAATGCTTCCTGTGTGATCAGTAAGCGTAACTTCAGGATGGCTGTTGGGATTTACTACTTGCCAAAATTTTCGAGGATTATTAGTCAGCATAGATGATAGGTCATGCATACCTGCCAACTCTCCCGAATTGTCCGGAAGTTTCCCGATTTTGATTACATCTCTCGATTGTAAGGATGCTACCTCAAATCTCCTGAGCAGTGGCCGACACAGCCCAGCATTTGTTTTTCAAATTTTTTTTTTTGCCTGCTCTAGCTATAATCCCATAACATCCTATAATATAACCATGCCGGAAAGCAGGGAAGGAGTGGTTAGTCACCAGCATTCACCTTGTATGTAGGTATATAGCGACCGCCAGCACCACCATGAATGTGAGCGACTGACGGGAGCTGGATTTTACGGATTGGCTGGTCTCTGGCTGGCTTGTGCATTTAGCAATCCAGTCGTTATAGGATCACGGGTGCGCTAGGCTGGAATACTCTGGCGCCAGCAATGTGCAAGGCTTCAGTTGGCTTTCTCAGGTCGTTGAGTGAAGTGAGGAACGCCGAACTACTCTTTGTGTTTTCTCGAGTTGGAACGATTGATGGTGTTATGAAAACCAAGAATTTCGTTACAAAAAAAAATTACTTGCAAGTATACTTGGAAGAGTTTCTGACGATGCAACAACGCAGAGATCAGTTCAAAATAAGCTAGTAGGCCGCCACTCTCACCTCTTTCAGATATCAGCCTCAATAATTTGCGAATTGTGACCAATGGGTAACGCGAATGCAAAGATCCTGGCAGGTTGATTCTGCCACCCTGCTATATGAATGGAGAGACCCAAGTTGGCAGCTCCTGACAAACGTAACGTCAGGCAACCCTATAGGTCCCGTTACAGTGTTCGGCCATTTCAGCTGCCAGCTACCGTCTGTCAGTGCCGTGCTCTTGATTTTTCGCTCACAACGCAAATGCCGGCGCTGACTGCCGACGCCAGATTTTCAGTGAAAGGAGCCTTCAACGCTACCGCGTTAAATATCAGTATGCCTCTGGCCGGAGACAGTTGGTAGGTGATATGGCGGCCACTAATGTGTTGTCGGACTGTGTGATGTCACAAGACCACGTGGCATTGTCGAATCGGGAGCTCGGGCAGCTTCTTTGAGGTGGAAGTGTAAGATGCAATCGATCCCATTGTCCTTAGACTCCGAGTCATATGCGCTATATACCACTATACCCCCTGTATACCCCTATATTCCTATATACCTGTATACCCTACATACCCCTGTATACCCATATATACCACTATAGACCATAAAAGTGTGTATGTGTGTGTGTGTGTGTGTGTGTGTGTGTGTGTGTGTGTGTGTGTGTGTGTGTGTGTGTGTGTGTGTGTGTGTGTGTGTGTGTGTGTGCGTGTGCGTGCGTGCGTGCGTGCGTGCGTGCGTGCGTGCGTGCGTGCGTGCGCGCGCGTTGTGAGGCAGAGATCAAGGAAATATATGCGAGCAGAAACGCACATTCTGCGAAGGAGGACCAGCAACGGCAGCCGCAGACGGGAGCTGTTAAAGCTATGGGCGCGCTATTGTGGAAATTTGCTTTGGTCTGGTTTGGTTTCGTTTTGTTTATGGGATTTAAGTTAAAACGAATATCGGCTGCGGCAACCGCTTTTCGGTGGAGGCGAGAAACAATAAGGCACCCATGTGCTGTCGATGTCAGTGCACGTTAAACAACCCCAGGTGGTCGAAATTTTCGGAGCCCCTCACTACAGCATCTCTCGTTACCTGTGTCGCTTTGAGATGTTAAATCATTTATCTTTGAGACATTAAATCTTTTAACGTTTCAAAGCGACTCAGGTAACGAGAGATGCCGTAGTGAGGGGCTCCGAAAATTTCTCCCATCTGGGGTTGTTTAACATGCACTGACATCGACAGCACATGGGTACCTTATTGTTTTTCGCCTTCACCGAAAAGCGGTCGCCGCGGCCGATATTCGATCAGGCATCCTTCAGTATGGCAATCGAGCGCCGTATACCAGTGCGCCACCGCAGTGAGGCTGTGCAAATTTGTTGAGTATAATCTAAGAGGGGGGTGAAGTCGTCGGAAGAAGGTCAGGACGACCCGTGGGTCCCAGCTGCCTCCTCTACCCAGCCGATGATAACATATAGAGTCATATATACGCTGTCGTGACGCTGGGGCTATGGCGACCCGGCCTTCACTTGGTAGCGTGCAGAGACTCCGGGTTGAAGAAGGACTGAATCTTCGAAGTTGGTAAAATATGTACAAGCAGGTTTACTGGCACTTTGAGAAAACGTATTTACAAGAATATTTACATGAAGAAGAAGGGTACATCAGCAAAATGACAAGCGTTAAGAGTTCATAGCGAGAAGCGACTGGATGAGCCGTTTACCCAGGGCCCAGAGCGACATTTCGTGCTCTGCAGCGTCCTTAAAAACCCCCTATGTCCAGCCCCTCTCTGAAGATGCTGACCAACCAAATCCAGGGCACGCCCCTCAGGTATCGGCATCCAATCGAACACATCACTGCACTGATGGTCTGAAGCACTGACTGGTCCGGCATTCATTCGTTGGGCGTGATCACTTGTTGGCGGGAAAGCTTGGGAACGGCGAGGAGAGGAGGTACATTTCTATTCTTCAGCAAAGAAACCACAGGCTGGTTCTGGGGGTTTTACTTCTCAGAAACCCGAGTGCACGTGGCGCCGCATAGGGCTCCCAACATGGTCCCTTTTCGACAATTGCAAATCTTTCCTGCATTCCCGGGAAATCACTTAATGGCCGTATGAGTCATGCTCTTCTCTTGTCCTGCACGTCAGCGGACATGTCACTCTGTCGTCTCCTTTGGATAGGAGGCATTCATCACTGGAGGATAGCACTTCTCGACTGGAAGGGTGAACAAAAGAAAGCACTTCCTGCTATTTCCCGCAGGGGGACGTTTCTTTGTGTTTTTCCAGACGTTCTCTTGACAGGGCCAATTTGGCATTTGCAGGTTGTCCACAAAGCAAAACATGCTTACAAAACAGGATTCCTGGAAACAGGCTCACTTAGAGCCAATGGACCATCACCACATATTCACAAAACTTTTCCATGCCCACAGGCGAACAATAGAGCGCGCAAATGCGGATGCTTGGTCGTAACAGCCTCCTCCCCCGCCAGAAGAGACTCGGAGGGCAGCAGCCGCAGCTGCTGCATGAAGAGACGACTTAATGGCCTGCACGTGAACGCTTGAAGCTCGCTGTTGCATGTCGCGTTGTCTTGATTGTTGTAGGCCAAATTGCTTGAGCTATCTGAAACTCAACCACATGTCGAAGCAAGCACTCGGCTCCCGTCTGAAGAGACCAGGTCAAAAGAAAACTGCCATTGTTGTTCGAGAAAAGCCCACTCTCAAGACGTTCAGGACCCACGTATGCCTCGAAAACCAAACGTGCTGCTTTACATAGTCATCTATATTCAAGCGCACGAAAAAAAAAAAAACCTGATTATCAATTTGGATACATGGTGAGGAACATCTCGGACCGCTTAGAAAGAGCGGCTAAGCGCGTCCGCATTCCCATTTAACTTCCCCTTTTTGTATCTTATTTCAAAATTGTACTGCTGTAAAATCAAGCTCCACCTAAGAAGGCGACTGTTCTTCGATGTCGCAGTTTGCAGCCAAGCCAGGGGACAATGGTCCGTCTCTACGGTGAATTTGGCCCCTCCAAGATAGCACTGCAATTTTTGAATGGCCCATACAATGCAAGCGCATTCCTTTTCTGACGCGCAATAAGCCCTCTCTCTAGAACTCAGTTTTCTGCTCAAGTAGAGCACGGGGTGCTCATTACCGTCGTCATCTCTCTGGCAGAGAACAGCACCTAACCCTCGATCACTGGCATCACACTGGACCGTGAATTCTCGGCCATAGTCTGGAGCTCGCAATACCGGACGGCTAATCAGCACAGCCTTCAGGTTTACGAAGGAGGCTTCCTTTTGTTCGTCCCAGACTACATTTGTCGGTTCTGTCCTGCGGAGAGCGTCGGTCAGAGGGCTAGCCAAAGCTGAATAGTTAGGGATGTAGTGATTGTAGTACCCAGTCAGACCCAGGAATGCTCGAATTTCCGTCTTCGTGCTCGGCCGCGGGTAGTCTGCTACCGCAGAAATCTTAATCTCGCTGGGTTTCCTGAAACCTTGACCTACATTGTGACCCAAGTAGTCCACGGTCGCCCTTGCCAGGCAACATTTCTCGGCCTTTACGGTTAGTCCAGCTTGACGCAAAAGGCTCAGTACAGCTCTTAGATGTACCATATGGTCCGCCCATGAGTCGGAAAAAACCGCAATGTCGTCTAAATAAGGCACCGCGAATGTTTCACACCCCTTTAAAACCCTATCCATGAGTCGGGAAAAACAAAATGGAGCATTTTTGAGCCCGAAACTCATCATTGTTGGCTGGTAGCTGCCCGTCGGAGTGACGAAAGCCGCGTATCTGCTGGCGCGTTCAGTGAGCGGTACTTGCCAGTATCCTCGAGTAAGGTCCAGCGTAGTCACATATGCCGCTCTACTGACCTGTTCTACTCTCTCCTCAATATTCGGAATAGGATACACTTGATCCCTGGTGAGAGAATTTAGCTTTCGGTAGTCTACCACAGGCCTAGGGTCTTTACCTGGAGCTTCTACTAAGATCATAGGCGAAGCATAATCGCTTTCCGAGGGTTTTATTACTCCCAATTCCAGCATGCGAGTTACTTCCCTATCCAGAATTTCTCTTTGCCTTGGAGAAAATCGGTAGCACCTTGATCGCACTGGCACGTCTGAAGTCAGCTCAATATCGTGCTCAGTCAAATCAGTTCTGCCTGGCCTGTCCACGAAGCAGGCCTCAAACTCTGTTATTATCTCGCCCAGATCGGACAGCTGGGATTTCTTTAGTTCTCCTCTCTGCTCCGTCTTTTTGAGAAGCTCCTGAGCGTTGCTTCCTTTTCCGCTGAGGCAAATCAAGTTGTCCCCCATCTCCTCGGGAAGGTTTAACGTTAGATTTACCACGGCTTCCCTCTGCACATAAGGCTTCATAAGATTGCAATGATAAATGCGCACTTCTTTACGCCTACCGGGAATTTTCACTGCGTAGTTAGTGTTAGAAAGCTTTGCAACGACTTCAGCCGGTCCTTCCCACTGTACTTCGAGCTTATTCTGCCTTGAACTTCTCAGCAACATCACCTGGTCCCCGATACAAAACGTCCTTTGACGGGCTGACTTATCATAGTACACCTTGGAACGAGCCTGGGCTGACTTCATGCTGGCCTCAACGAGTTCCTTAGTGTTATGTAAGCGATTCAAGAGGTTCAGAATGAATTCTACTACTGTTGGGTCTTCTCCGCGCCCCTCCCAGGCTTCGCGCACCATTCGCAAAGGTGAGCGCAGTGACCTTCCGTACACCAACTCGGCTGGGCTAAATCCAGTGGATTCGTGCGGCACTGACCGCAAAGCGAAAAGCGCTGCAGGCAGGCAGGTATCCCATTCGCGCTTGTTTTCATAGCACAGTCCCCTCAGGACTCGTTTGAGAACAGAGTGCCATCTTTCTACGCTGTTGCTCTGCGGATGATGGATCGAGCTATGCACTACCTTAATGCCGCATCGCTCGAGAAATGAGGTGGTGAGGACACTCGTGAAAACGCTACCCTGATCACTTTGTACCTCGGAAGGGAATCCAACTCGTGCAAACACTGACAGCAGCGAATCCACTACACTCTCGGACGTCACCTCGCGCAGCGGAACAGCCTCTGGAAACTTTGTGGCTGGGCATAACATAGTGAGGATATAACGGTACCCTGACTCGGTCACAGGAAGTGGCCCAACTATATCTATTACTAACCGGTGAAACGGCTCGGTAATGATTGGTACTAACACCATCGGAGCTTTCCACTTATCTTGCGCCTTTCCAACCCGCTGGCACGTGTCGCATGACCGTACAAAATTTTCCGTGTCCTTAAAACATCCAGGCCAATAGTATTCTTGCAACAGCCTCTGCTTTGTTTTCTTTATTCCAAGGTGACATGACCACGAGCTGCCATGGGAAAGTCGCAGTAAGTCTCCGCGGTACTTTTGGGGAACGACTAATTGGTCCCGCTCTACTCCGCGCTTATCCTTGAATAAGCGATACAGCACTCCCTTTCTCATCTCGAAAGAAATATTGTTTGCTGTCTTAGTGGCGCGGTGGCGCTCCCTTATCTCCTGTATATTGGGATCATTGGCTTGCTCTATAGCTAAGTCCTCTCGGGTTCCACTTAAAAGTCTCGTGAGATTACTAGACACTGGCGGCAAGAGGTTACTCTCAAGAACGTCCTCATTCCGCGTCTCATCAAGCTCACTTTCAAGTTGACTTATCTGAGATGCCTCGCTCTCAAAGTTTTCTGACCTGCTATCTTCCGCATTTACCATTGTTTTAACTGCCGTTTCCTCCGCTGTGGATTTTTCTGGAATGAGCAGTGTAGCTAGTTCTCGCGCCTTTGAACGTGTTAAGGCTTGCACAACTCTGTCTCCGAAAAGGATGCCCCTCTTTCGCAGCAGCATGTCCGATTTGTTGGAGAACAAATACGGATAGCACTTAGGAAGCTTTCCTGAAACGGCAGCCTCGGTTGTTAATTCGCCGAAAGGGCCCTCGATGACCACGTTCGCGATCGGCAAGCACACACTCTGTTCCTCAACTACCTGTCGGATCCATGCACACTGTCCTGTATAGTCGGAAGGCGATACATACGCCGGATGGACAACATCCATCGTTGCGGCCGAATCGCGCAGTACCTTGCAAGGCTTCCCGTTGACTACTAGGTCATGCAGGTAGGGTTCTAAAAGCTGCATATTTTCATCGCAGTCCCTGACATACGAGAAAGCAATCTTTTCTTTCCGGCAGTTGACGGCAATGTGACCCTGCTCATTACACCTAAAGCATGTGAGCGGCTTCCTAGCCTCAAGCTTATTCTTTGTGTTCTGCACGTTGGTCACTTCCCCACTTTTCTCACTGCCGTCCTTTCTAGGGAATTTGCCTGAAGAAACCTTCATTTCTTCGTTTCCAACTCTAGCAAAGTGCCTTTCCTGACGGTTTTTCATACTGAACTTGGGATTGCGGGGCCTATCCACTGCTGGGTTGCTGAATTGTCGGCGCGAAGCATACTCCTCAATAAGTTCGGCAGCTTCAGTTGCCGACTTAATTTCGCCTCGGTCCTGTAACCAATTTCTTTCTTTTTCTGGGAGGCAGTTATAAAACTGCTCCAAAAGAATTTGCTCGACTACAGCGTCCCTATCACTGTAGGAATCTGTGCTCTTTAGCCACTCGCCCAAATTAACTCTTAAATTGTACAGGAATTCAGGGTAACTCTCGTCCCTGGACTTAGTAGCTTTCCGAAAACGTTGTCTGAACGCCTCGGCGCTAAGCCTATACTTTCTCAGAAGGCAAGCTTTGACCTTCTCGTAGTTGTCCGCGTCCTCCTTGCTTAGCCGCGCGACAACCTCCGCTGCCTCGCAGGGCAGAACCGTCAATAATCTCTGAGACCAAGTGTCTCGCTGGAAGGACAGTTTTTCGCAGGTTCGCTCAAAGTTAGCCAGATACAGACCGATATCCCCTGATATCACATATGGCTGCATGTACTTTGACATCTTGAAATCTGCCTCCTTGTTGAGAAGAGGTACCGCTAGCTGGGGACAATTGCCCGACCTCTTGCTCAACTCTAGTTCTAATTTCCGGAGCTCAATTTCTTGGTCCAGCTTTTTTGCTTCTCTTTCACGCTTCTTTTCCTCTTTTTCCCACTCACGTTCGCGCTCCCTTTCCTCTTTTTCCCTCTCAAGTTCACGCTCACGCCTCTTTTCCTCTTTTTCCCGCTCTTTCTGCTCTTTTTCCCGCTCCTTCTGCTGTCTGAGCTGTTCCTTTTTTTGACCGATGAGGTTCCATGCTTCACTGAGCTCCTCATCATCGGCTCCCAAATCTGTGATTGCCTTTATAATCAAAGGTTTTCGTGCCAAACCACTTGTATCAATTCCCAATTCCTCACACAATTGCAACAGTTCCGGTTTCTGCAGCTTTTGTAGGTCCATGATCGCTCCGAGTGTCGGCTACTTCCAAAACAACAGTGCAAACTACCAAACCTAAAGGCGTTTCCACACTCTCTTTACCAGTTCTAAAATCTAACCCTGTTCTAGAACCTGGTCCACATCAGAAGAAAAGCCAAGCACTCACCCACACATGCGATCGATGTTCCGAGCTGCCCTCTTGTTGGCCGATTGTTGCTCCTGCTTGTTGCTTGAGATGCCACCTCCGATCACAAGGTGTTGTGGCTTGTAGCTTCAGATCCACCTCCAATCACCAGATGTTGTGGCTTGTAGATTCAGATCCCACCGCTGCCACCAGTTGTCGTGACGCTGGGGCTATGGCGACCCGGCCTTCACTTGGTAGCGTGCAGAGACTCCGGGTTGAAGAAGGACTGAATCTTCGAAGTTGGTAAAATATGTACAAGCAGGTTTACTGGCACTTTGAGAAAACGTATTTACAAGAATATTTACATGAAGAAGAAGGGTACATCAGCAAAATGACAAGCGTTAAGAGTTCATAGCGAGAAGCGACTGGATGAGCCGTTTACCCAGGGCCCAGAGCGACATTTCGTGCTCTGCAGCGTCCTTAAAAACCCCCTATGTCCAGCCCCTCTCTGAAGATGCTGACCAACCAAATCCAGGGCACGCCCCTCAGGTATCGGCATCCAATCGAACACATCACTGCACTGATGGTCTGAAGCACTGACTGGTCCGGCATTCATTCGTTGGGCGTGATCACTTGTTGGCGGGAAAGCTTGGGAACGGCGAGGAGAGGAGGTACATTTCTATTCTTCAGCAAAGAAACCACAGGCTGGTTCTGGGGGTTTTACTTCTCAGAAACCCGAGTGCACGTGGCGCCGCATAGGGCTCCCAACATGGTCCCTTTTCGACAATTGCAAATCTTTCCTGCATTCCCGGGAAATCACTTAATGGCCGTATGAGTCATGCTCTTCTCTTGTCCTGCACGTCAGCGGACATGTCACTCTGTCGTCTCCTTTGGATAGGAGGCATTCATCACTGGAGGATAGCACTTCTCGACTGGAAGGGTGAACAAAAGAAAGCACTTCCTGCTATTTCCCGCAGGGGGACGTTTCTTTGTGTTTTTCCAGACGTTCTCTTGACAGGGCCAATTTGGCATTTGCAGGTTGTCCACAAAGCAAAACATGCTTACAAAACAGGATTCCTGGAAACAGGCTCACTTAGAGCCAATGGACCATCACCACATATTCACAAAACTTTTCCATGCCCACAGGCGAACAATAGAGCGCGCAAATGCGGATGCTTGGTCGTAACAACGCGCACTGTTGGAATTTGTGACATCGGGATTCTTACAAACGGTTACGTGTGTATGCTTCGGATGTATACTTGCCGCTGTTTGCACGTGGTAACGTATAGCAGGTAGTGTTAAATGAGTATTGCGTGTAATTATAGCTAGTTAAATAATTAAGTATGGCTAATACACGTGTTTGTAGCTTTACGAAATATAGAAGTATTCCTCAGTAGCTTCGAGGAATAAATTATATGGTTTAAAATGCTATTTCTTTAATTCCTCTTTTAGATCTCACGGCATTCTTCAAGGGTCCACACTTATCGTCCATCATTTATACTGGTTTCTAGGAACCGTACACACAAATAGGAGCGGAATTGCCTGCGCCTACAAACTCTAGTAATAATAAAGAAATCGTTTTCATTTTTCATGTTGGCGCTTCCTCTTGACAAAAATAGGATGCTAAAGAATCAACTGGAGATTCACTTGTAACTTGCTTTTTTTTTACTTCGTGTTGCCCTTTGTACATATGTACATAAATTCTTATATTTCACGAGCGGTTGGGAAGCTAAGTTCTTCTCAAATTACTGTTTTTTTTTAATATCGTAATACAAAAGAAATCGGGGTCAAAATCTATTTTACTAAAGAACTTCGCTAAAGACACAGATGAAATATATTGCCACGAGGAAAAAGTAAATTTAAGAATAATGAGCGAGGAAAATTTTATATACCTGTTTGCTTCTTCACATGTCAAAGAGCTCATGCAGTTTTAAAGAATGTTGAAAGTTCACATTTATGTAACTCTATAGGAGATACAGAAATCCTGCTAACTAGATGAATGAGATTCTTTCAATGAAAGCGTAAAATACATTATTAATTACTGGCAAAATTATTGCATCCTTCGTAAGAAGTGCACATGATGAGACATTTATTAGAGTTCTTTTTTTTTTTCTTTCTGATACAGTCGATTTAGATATATTGAACTCGAAAGGAATAGCGAATAATTCGATGTTTCATTGTTGCTAATACAACAATGGAAGAGAATAAGCTTCTCTGTAACCTATATGCGAGAAATAATATATCGTAACCAGTCTGGTTACGCGATCTTTCGGTGCAGTGAGGAGCATTCCGCCAGCGCGCTCAGGCAGCAGAGCAGGAATCTTCAGAACTGGCCTCCGCCTTTTATAGCATGTCTAGCTATGTTTGCAGTTAACTTATAAATAGAATAATCCCTCTTTGAAGTGAGGGTACAGTTGAGTTCCGAAATGCCTTTGCAGAGCGTCAGGCGAAGGCCACCGCAAGGCTCTAATTCTGTAGGATAGCTTCACCCTCGGACAGGGGCGAGGTAGAGGAAAATCGAAGGGCATCCTGAATCGCACCGCGCGATTGCCTTGCAACGTGCTTTCACGGCGTTGATTGTTTGCAGGTGACTGTTTCCGCTGCGACCCGTCTCCGAACGCGCAATGTGATCGAAGAGCGTCATTTGAGAACTGCTATTTGAGAAAGTTCAGACATTACTCCTTCTTGAAACCTTTCATTATAGCAAACTATTGTATGCAGCTGCTCAACTCGCAAATTCCTAACTGCTTGAATCTTTTCCTGCCTTTAGACGAAATCATTTATTGTTATTCTTCCCTGCTTTCCTTCAGGAAAAAGGAGAAAACTTACTTTGTGCATAATATGTAAGCATAGCTGCAGGCTTTGGTCAGTGACGCTGCTTACCAATACAATATGATAATCCAGTGTTATTTTGTGATTTTATAATTTTCGACTACGTGAAATATGTCCACTGATTAGTTTTGTATCTGATTATTCAATTCATACTGTTAATCTGTTCTGTACTTAGGTTCTCGCATAATTGTATGATTTGATTACCGAGTGCTGGTTTCAACGTTGCTCTTTATTTCTTTTGAAATCGACGGATTCCCTCTGTTCACGCGTAGGTTTGGTTTAATGCAGTCCTTCCTTTGTGTTGCGCTGTTGTGCTAGAAGTTTTTGCACGGACATTGGCCCAGTCAGGCAATCAGTGTTATCGCCTTTTGCCCCTGCATAAACAAACAAATAAATAAACAAACAAACAAACTTACAGGAATGCGCAGCGTATACAGTTCAGTACATCGAACGACTGCCGAAACTGTAATTGGGTATACTGTGCGACTTTGGCATTCTTTTAGCGAGGATTTTCAAGGATTAGGATCTGTTTGTTCGATATACCGAAAATATGGAAATATCCGAGTTCGATATATACATTCTGAAATGAGCACTGTTACATTGTCTCGACCGAGACCGTGAGTCTGGGTTCAATCCCGATGATGGTGGTCGCGTTTCGATGAAGGCGAAACACCTCGTGGCCTCAGTCGCTTTAGAACAATAAACACCGTAAACCAAACAATAGGTCCTTGAGGTTTAGTTACTTAATGCATTCAAAGGATAAAGGCGCTCAGAAACTCACTCGGAATCCGACGACATTGCTTTGAGATGTCTAGGAAGCGAATTGGGTCTTCTCAAATCGTTGACGTAAGCAAGGTCCCGTGGACACAGGCAACCTTCGACCTCAGTACAGGCTAAGGTGGGAAGCCAAATGCGAATGGCAGCGCACTTAAGCACCTTTAGACGTTAAAGCATTTTTTTTAAATATAAACAAGGTTAGAATACTTTTACTTTTTGTACGAGTGTTGATTTTGTTCGGTTTGGAGAGAGCGTAACAATGAATAGAAGCGACAATTAGTGTCCATGGCAAGGAAGATTACAAGCAAGCGCGGAGCAGCTGACAACAGGATAGCCACTAATAATTCGTATACCGCAGCGCGGTTTTTTTCTTAGGGTAGAATTAGCAAAGGCTATAGAGTTTCATACGAATGAATGAATGAATGAATGAATGAATGAATGAATGAATGAATGAATGAATGAATGAATGAATGAATGAATGAATGAATGAATGAATGAAATTGGCAACCCATACAGAGTGCTGCTTTTGATAAAGTTGATCAAGCTTAATGGTTTTCATTTTCCCTCGTGAAGACCCTTACGGCTTCCCTACAGATTAAGAAGCTTTCGAAGGGGGACAACATGTGTTCTTTTGTACCTGACGGAAATTTAAAGCTTCCGGGGTGACATATGTGCTTCACCGTACAAAAGAGAAGCGAACCATGCAGAATGGTAAGACAGCACACGACGCTTCCATTTTGAACGATCAGGTGTCACCATATGTTCCACATGTGAGCCGCACAGGATGCATAGCTGCTTTGACGGCTAATTTCATGCTTCGCTCCTCGATAAAGTCCAGGTTCCTTGGAAAAGGCCACCTTTGATGCATGATATCTGACAGGCCTTCGGCTACCATAATGTGACCAAAGAAAGAAGAGAAGAGAGAGGCGGCGGTGTAGAAAACGATAGTATAAATCAGAACAGCAGAAGGTGTTAATGACGCACTCGCTCTCTTTCAGCGCGTAGTCAAGTAACACCAAATGCAGCTCCCGCGCTTCACCTTCTTTTTGCTTTGGATATACAGGGCGGGGCATTTAATTTGATACGCTTACTTTGTAGCTATAACCTTAAGACCACATCTTACCCACCCACTCGGACGATCAAAATGTGATTTAGACAGATGGTTGTTTCGTTGCAGCGTGTTTGCAGTCCAAATGAATTAGCTAACATGTTCTAATGAGCCTGATTTGTTATTTTTTTTTTAATTTTAATCTTCTAAAGAAGTGAAACACGCTCTTAATACATGTTCCTTCATTTCGCCTCTCTGTTTAATGACCCCTCATCTCGTGGCGGCGGCAGTGCTGCATGTGCGCGCTCGCCTCGCATTTCCCAGGCCATCCCGCATTCAATTTGCGGTCGTAATTCGTCGCTGTCTCTCTCGAAAGCTCGACCGTGTGACTGGACAGCACCTCTCCCCCCCCTCACTGCCGCATCGGGGGCCAGTGAACTTGCCCGCGCGTCTGTTCGTTCACTGCAACGCGTATTGCGCTGACACAGGCGCACGCACGCACGCACACACCGTCGCGCGGCATTTGAGAGGAGACGTCGGGATACAGCGCGTGTGTTTTGACGCGGCGTCGTCAATCAATTAGGGCGTGCCCCAGGGCGCGTGCTCGCTTCGGGCCGCGCGTGTACAGGCGACCACTCCTTCGACCGCGAGCGGCAATCACGATGCTCCCGCGACGTGTCGGGAATGGCTAATACGGGGGAGCTGTGCGCGTCGTCGTGTATGGTCGTCGCCGTCGTATACAACAGCATCGCGTACACACAACCAAGACGGCACGTATAGTACACGCTCGCTTGCGTTGGTTAGGCGAGCCCTTTTTTGCTTCCCTCTCTCCCTGCAATAAGCACACGTCAGCTCGTACAGTGGAGCGTACGTTTCTCCCAGCCTCCCATGGAGAATAGCAGTGGAGATGGTTATGAGTTGTTTAATATGTCGGACCGCTGTTCCCATAATGCGCCAAGCTGCGTTCTGTCCGGCGTTCCTTGAGAACGACTGGCAGAATCTACGCGCGGTTGAGTTAGTGTAGTGTGCAAAGTGAATGTGGTCATACGTAATCGTTCACTTAGCGAGCCATCATGCGCGAGTGGATGGCTGGTGCTGTATGGACACAGCGTCCTCAGGTGTTTCGTTTTATTAGTCTGCTTAATAGTTGCCCTCGCTATGCGTGATTCCTTTCCGCCTAATTCACCTCCGTCTCACCACCGTCTGAAGTTGCATGGGCGTGACTCCTGGGAGAAACTGGCCTCTTCAGCGGCCATTTGGGGCTTCTTCTCGCTCCCCCTAAACCTCGTTCTCTTCTTCTCAGTTCCTTCTTCCTCTTTCGACTTCGAGAAGCCTAGCATAGATTTATCTATCCGCCCGAATGAAGGAACAAGGAATTAAGAAAACACTGATAACTCTCTTTCTCTCTCTCTCTCTCGAGTTTATTTTCCCAGTGCGACAGGCTATGAGAGGCGTGATGGAGGGCTCTGCGAACAATTTCGATCATCCGAAGTTCTTTAACGCATTGTCACAGCGCACAATGGAAAGGCGCCTTGTATTTATCCTCTAATACCCCGCCGCGGTGGTGCAGTAGTTAAGGTGCCTGACTACTGTGCCGGAGTACTCAGGTTCGAACCTGACCGCCAGCGGCTGCATTTCGATGGAGGCGAAATGAAGAGGCGTCCGTGTGCTGTGCGATGACAACGCACGTTAAAGAACGAACCACAGGTGATTGAAATTTTCGCTACAGCGTCTCTCAGCCTGGGTCGCTTTGGAACATTAAACCCTACAAACCAAACCAAACAATTTTCACCTCCATAGAAGCACAACCGCCAAGACCGGGGTCAGTATACCGAATAGTTGATCTCCCTAACTAGTAGGCGGGGTCGATCACCATATGGTTGTATACATTTTAATGAGTAATTAATGTATTATGAGCAGTACGGCATTAAATCGTGCAAAAGTGCTTCGGTAAATTCGGTGTGTGTTGTGAAGATCCTCACCATGTTTTCCCCATTTCGTCAGCGCTGCCGCGAATACGCCGGGAAGCAAAAGCACACGCACACAAAAAAAGGGAATGCTGCCCTATAGGGAAAAAAACCCTGTGAGTCACAATAACCTCATACACATTTCTCATACTATAAACTCATACTAAACTCGTACAAATCTCATATCATCTCATACAAATATCATTCGACGTATGAGAAATATATAAGATTGTACGAGATATGTATGAGTCTATAGACTTTCGTATCAAAATCCCGCAAACTTCTTTATGGCAATTAAAGGGTATATAATTATACACCTTTTGCTGTACGTTTTCCTGTAGACAAGTGTACTAAAATTATAATGGAGATTCTATAGATATCTTATAGATTTATGGCCATGCACTATTTGTACACAGGACGTAGAGAATCTATAAGATCTGTGGAAATACACCTTGGTATATTTTTTACTATAGACAGTATATATAGTCAAGTCTAGTGAAAGTGTAATGACAGTCTGTGGAGAGCTTAAATGTTTATGTGTATATATGTATTTTTCCAGACCTGTGTATAGGTAATCAACATTCAACGTATACAAAATACACAGAAGGCACTTAAGTTCTGTGAAGACGAAAGCATGAATGTGTCATTGTAGGTTCGTTGTTGTTTTTTTTTTTTTTCAAATTTTATTCCTTAGGAATCATATTTCTTTTTTTATGTTGAATTCGTTTATTTTTATTTTCCCAGTCGCTATCACAGCGACTGATTGCATCGAGCGCATTCAACAGCACACCTGTATTCAGCGCGAAACAGCGACCTCTCGTGGAATCGTTAGCAGTGAAAAAAGCCATATGAGTAACAATAACCTCACACAAATTTCACATACAAGACTCATACAAATGTCATAGAATCTCATATATTTCTCATAGCTTCAATGAGATTTGTATGAGATGATATTAAATTTGTACGAGTTTAGTATGACAATTTGTATGAGGTTATTGTCACTCATAGGATTTTTTTCACTAGGGCGTCTCAGAATTCTGTTCCCACTGTATCGATATTAGTCGAATTCTTTTTTTCAGCTCAATTATTTTCGGTTGTTCAGGCATTTTTTCTGAGGAATGGTGTGCCAATCCGAATATGTTTACCTGATTTTGGCATGCAACCTCCAAAACGCGCTCTTTCGACTTAGGCCGCGATTAGTGCCCAAGTTCCAGATGACGACGTCACAGTCCAGCTTGACCATTCTTAGGTTTTGGTATCATCATCTGCACTTAACGCCAGGGCCCACTGCTGATGACCCATGTAAGACTTTCCCGCCGTAAGTCTACTGGGTATTTTACACCTCACAGCAACCAGTCATGGGCCTGCTGTCCGCGAGCCTTACCATATTCACAAACACGCCTTTGTATGTTAGCTGGCTTCCCTATTGTGTGCCGTTGGCTATCATTAATGGCCACCCCACCCACGCCAACCAGTCACGTGTTAAACTTGCTTGGTAACAGCTTCGTGGTTCCGGCCTGGAGATTGGCTATTCTCACGTTTTGCATCCACGGTGAACCAAGGCTCTCTTGGGGACGGTGTATACTGTACACTATTAATCTGGTTCCACATACACGTAAAATGTTCCACTTATAAGGATAACTCTTTCACTTAAGCAAGTGGAAGTTCCACAAACATAAGGTATATAGTTTCACTTATAAATGAAATTATTTTATACGAAGCACATTAAGATTGTAAGTATGGAATGATAGTTTAACTATATTTTATGCGCATGTGCTACGTTATAATATCCCTGCGCTCACCACCACTAAAATGAAGCTATTAACTATGTAGACAGAAAGCATCGGCTCGCAGGAATTCCCCAGAGTGTATTCATAGGATCAAAGTCGACCTCAGCAGTGAGCGCAGCTGGTGATAGCATGCTATGGGGTGTATAGCTATCACTAGCGTGTCTTCGTCTCCGGAGAGCGTGGAGAACTCCAGGAGTTTTATTTTTTCACCTAGTGATTCGTTTTGGACTCGCATCTGGAGCATCACTACAGCCGGTTTGTGCACGTTGTTCTCTCGCGCAGTGATCGGAGCCGCAGAGGCGTGGTCGGGTGCCATCACCATGCAGCACCCGCAGCACCCGCACGCGGGCCTCGTGGACGGATACGCGGCCGCCGCGCTGCCCATGGACCTGCACGTGCCGCCGCCGCACCACCAGGGCTACCACCCTTACTTCCGGTGAGCAACGCCAACGTCACTTCCTTTCTCCCTTCTGTCTATCGCTTGGCCTGTTTGTAGACCATACAAGTGTCTGCCTCCCTACGGGGCCAAGAATATTGCTACTCGTTACGCCATTACCCGCACGATCCCGACTAGCTGCGCAACAGACGTCGCTGAGTTCCTCCTCCACGACGTGATACTACAACACGGTGCCCCTCGTGAACTACTCACGGATCATGGTCGCTGGATCTCCAGAATGGTTGACGAGCTAATTCGTGTTTGCACCGTCCGCCACAAATTTATCACCGCCTCATCCTCAGACCAACGGCCTCACAGAACGCCTCAATTGTACGCTTACAGATATGTTACCAATGTATGTCTCCGGCGACCACCGGGATTAGGACATTAATTTACCCTTTGTAACATTCGCCTATAACTCTTCTCGTCATGATATCGCTGGCTACTCTCCCGTTTACCTGCTCTTTGACCAATATCCACTGCTCCCCTTTGATACATCGCTACCCACTACTGACGCCGCTACTAGTACTTACGCTCGTGATGCCATCTCCCGCGCTTAAGAAGTTTACCACATTGCTCGCAACAGGATCTTTGCCTCCCAAGGTTCCAAGCAATCCCGTTATAACAGTCGCTACCGCGATGTGCACTACGACCCAGGCTCTCTCGTTCTCTGGCTCCCATCCGGCTGGGTGGGCTTGTGCGAAAAACTTCTACCACGCTACACAGGCTCCTACCGTATCTTGCGCCGAGTCACCGACGTCACATACGAAATCGGACCTTTGAACCCGAAGTGTTCTGCACCACGAGCTTCCGACATTGTGCATGAGCCGTATTATTAACGCCTTGCTTCGTTTACTTTAACCGCACCGGGACTCACGTGCTTCAGCGGCGGGGGTAATGTTATGTGGTGTACCATGCTGGCATTCAGCAAGTGGAGAACGAAGTGTCTGGGTGTGTGGACAAAGACGACGCTGAGTGTTGAGTTGTGCGGTTAAGCGGTGCCCATCGATTCCACAGTGGTGTTGCCCACTGGTGCGTGATTTTCACACGTAACAATATGCTGTCGCGTAGCAGACGCACGCATGCACTCCACAAACATCTCCTTTTTCTGGATATAATAATGCATGATTAGCCCCGCCGGGGTGGTGCAGTGGTTAAGATGCCCGGCTACTGTGCCGGAGTACCCGGACTCGATCCCGACCGCTGACGGCTGCGCTTCGAGGGAGGCGAAACGAAGGGGCGTCCGTGTGCTGTGCGATGTCAGTGCACGTTAAAGTCGAAATTACTCCGGAGCCCTCCAATACGGCACCCCTTTATCTCTTTCCGCTTTTACTCCCACCTCGTCCCTTTCCTAACGGCGCGGTTCAGGTGTCCACAGAAAACAAGTGAGACAGTTACCGCGCCTTTCCTCTCCTGTGAACCAGTTTTTATACATGATTAAAAGCTGGAATATTGGTCCAACAGCAGAGCATAATATGACACCATAAATTGTATATGTGTATCTGCTGTGCCAGTCAGAATTTACGTTTTTAAAACACTTTTGCAAGCTCCTGGCGGTTCATAGATCCATATGTTTCTTACACGGTCAAATCTAAAGAAAAAAACAGGCCTGCTTCACACGAAGCTGACTGCACATACATACGAATAACATGAAAGGCTTGTCTGGTCGGCTTCACCGCAGTGCTCAGTTGTAGTAGCGCTCTTGAAGTACGTAGAAACGTATGAGAGTCTCCCAGGTTTTTCGCACACAAGCGAAACCGCGACGGTGGACTATATATCTATAAATTGCCTTCTTTGCTAAATGATTCGCATAATTCATCACCAAAAACGAATTGCTTTGTTTTTAGGCAATACCCAGCCCCTTTCAACTTGCACTCTATATTTTGTTGGCGAGGGGGCCAGCTGCTATATAGGCACATTCTAACGTGCAGTCTCATCCCGCGGTGCGTGAGAGCGTTGCGCCGTTTCTCCGCTATGGACGAAACTCGTAGAGATTGTACAAATCGTCCAAGCACGGGTATTCAGGCAACCAACGTATGTCGGTTGGTATGTGGGGTTTAACGTCCCAAAGCGACTCAGGCTATGAGAGACGCCGTAGTGGAGGACTCCGAAAATTTTGACCACCTGGGGTTCTTTAACGTGCACTGACATCGTACAGCACACGGGCACCTTGCTTTTCGCTTCCATCGTACGGCGACCAAAGTAACGTCCGTCGAGACCACCTTCACGACTGCGGATCTGCAAGTCGACGAACTCTATCCGATATCAACAAGAGAACATTTGAGCGGGCATTTTTAAAGTCAGTTTCTTTTTCTTTTTTTTTTTCGATAAATTGCAGAGTGTCGGCAAGAAATGTTCACGGGACGCGGATGTGTTGAAAAACAAAAATTAATTTGCCGCCGTCAAGCCAAGCGAGACGCCTGAAATTTCTGCAGGGACGAGGGTATTTGCATATACTCCACAGCGTTTATCAATTTCTGGTGACTTGAGGGAGGTGGCGGCACAATCATTTTTTTTTTTTTTGTATATATACGTGTCCCGCTAACTTTCGCTGGTGACCGAACCTTGTGCCTTGAAATGTTTCCCCATCTACGCAGGTTGAAGGTTCGTTGACGAGGAAAGGAAAGGAGTGATGTACTATGTGGAATCACTGGCGCTGCACTTTATAAAAGGGAATCCTGATACAGGTACTGCATTAAGGACAAAACAGCTTTTCCCATGCTATTTCCGCATACATATAGAACTCAGACCTGGTGCAAGGTCGTCAGCGTGAGAGCGCGCCTGTTCTCTTTGCAACGACTATGCAGTCCCGGAAAATGTGCAAATCAGGCGGAGCTGTAGTTTCTATTGTACGCACTGCTAGGTACACAGCGCGCGCTGTTAATTGTGCCCCCAGCCACACTGCTATAGAACAACGTAAAACTTCACTGTAACTCGTCTTGCGTCCGTTTCGCACTGCTCGTCGTGCCTGCCTTCCACGGAGCGAAAGACTAAAAAAAGAATAGAGAGATGAACACGGGAGAAAAAAAGAAGGGAGAAGGAAGCGGCCATTGTGTAACGGTGCCCGAGCAGCGGACCCGGTCCTGCAGGCTTGGCATGCACGTCTGTGCGGAGACGAAAAGGACTCGCACAGGGAGAGGGGCGCGGGAGAGATTCATCAGGAAAAGTGCATTTATGGGCTCCTCCGAAAGAATGGCTCGCGGCTGCGAATACTGATACAGCGGTCGTACCTGCATGCTGTTCAGGCAGGCATGTCACGCGAGTCACTTGTGTATGAGCAGTCAGACAGAGGGCGAGAGGGGTGGCTGTTTTTTTTGTCTGTCGCCGGCCCGAATATACTGCAGGCGGAGTGACCAACAGTGCTTTTCTTGGTGGCGATAGCGGGTCCGTGCAAAGCGCGCGCTGCGAAGAAGCTCAGGCAGTGGTGTGTTTCTCCCGCGATCGCCGCAACTGATACGCAACTCGTGGGGTCTGCAATGCGCATACCAATTGTATGCGGGTTGCAGTGTTAGGGGAGGCTGCTTTCTTTTGTTTCTTTTTTTTTTTTTTCACTTTGATTCACCGGGCATGGTCGTCAGTGTACGGCACAAGCAGCACTTTTCCGCGACACCGCGAAAGGGGCCAATTGAAAAGCGCCGTATATATAATACGCGCCTGGAAACGGTGCAACCCTGAAGACGTGGGAATTTTGATTAGGCGAGTGCGAAGACTGTTGATAGCTTGCTGACAGCAACGGCGTATATAGTAGGGGGGTGGTGAAAGGAGTGTAAGTGCAGTATATATTGCTTTAATATAAGCCGCTGACTCATTCATGGCAGCTTTTCGAGAAAACTATGGTCAATGTTTGGCAAGCACCCAGGGACACATACTTTGTTAATGAGTTCGAGTCATTAGCCTCGACAAGCGGAAAAGAAGCCTGATGTGCCACGCTACAGCTTCTCGTAATGCAGAGAGAATCCTAGCTGTGTGATTACTTTTCCGAACTTCCTTTTGAGTAATGAAAGAAGCACGTTTTGCACCAGTTTAACTTCAAACCCGCCGTCAGGTCTGAAAGGCTTCTCGTGGAAGTTGTAGAAAACGTTTGAGTCCAATATGTTACACTGAGACATGCATGTATCGATGTGCGTATACTTTTATCAGAAACAACGATGTGACACGACATTCTGTATTCTCTGCTCTATTTTCTCTTGCGTATTTTTAGCATCGTGTTCGCCGCCAGCTTCTCTTTCGTCATAGAATCTGTACTGCAGCTTGGCATAATACGTACGTAAAGCGGTGTGCGCATTGTACCTTTGTCTAAGACTAATAGAATGTCACTAATATGGATATTCGCTGCTTAATCCAATAGAGTTAGTGGTACTAAAAACCGAATCGAATATCAGTCGAATAGGAATTGTATCTCTTTAAGGATAATCGCTTCTTCGTGCAAATATATCAGAAAAAATTAACAGTCACGTGAATCAAAGAAACGATAATGGCGGCGCAATCGTACGTCGCTTATGGGGTTCAAAATATGGCTCTCAAAAGACCGAACACTGATCTCCACTAAAGGGTATGCAACACGAAGTTACGACTCAGTGGTCGTCATTGTATGTGCATATGAAAATGACCTTTAGCTATACTGATCCAAACTGTTCTGCAATCAATATCTAAAGCGTGCTGCGCAATTATACGCGTGTCGTATAGAATGATTGTCCCAACTAAGTTCCTTCAGTCCTCGGAGCTCAAATTTCGCGCAGTAATGGCATTTGTTCGTCAGTACTTTTATGCCAGATTTGTCCATGGTGCTTGCCCGATTTAATTAGAAGTCTGATATCGGCGCGTCTTCTTCGCTGACAGCGAAACAGAATAAGCCACTGCCCAACGACGGCACCTCTGGCGCCATTCGAAAAGTATAATTGCAATAGAACAATTAAAACTCTTCAAATTTAGCGCAGTTCTGGCCAAGCTAAGTCCCGGCGATTATTATTGGTAAAGAAGTTGATAAATACCTCCAAAAATTCTACAAAACGATTTCATTATTGCGGCTTCCGTCGTCTAATATCTCTGGAAGTTTCCCTACTGAGAAGCTTGTTTTGCTCTGGCGTCGCTGCAGGCGGTGTGAATATCCGACATCAATTCGAATCGAATCAGGGGAGTACCCCCGAAAAAGCTCGTATATCAAATTACCGCCGACCAAATGTCATTTCTGTATGACATGTGGGTGATACAGCTTTCGAGGTGAGGCATCATATAAGAGGAATATTTAAACCTGCTCGATTCTGAAGCTTAATTCAAACATATAACAACTAAGTTTGAGCGTTGTGAACTCTGTGACGCACAATTAAAGCACACTGAAAAATTTTTTTAATATCGATGATTATCAGCTTGCAAAGGACAAGCATTAGTTTCAATAAAAACGCAATGATTATTAGCTAGAAGGTATTAAAAAAAATCTAACACATGTGCCGCTGCTGTGCCAACACAAATCTTATTAATTTTTTTTTAAGCCATGAATCGCAGGCAAGGATATACACAGCCTTTCACTTCGTAACAGTGATCACGGAGCACCTTTCTGGTTAGCAGACGTTTCGAGTTCGGCTAGAGAGGCGCAAAATGCATTCTAACAAACTTCAAAGCACTCAAAAATAGCCATAGATTTTTATCAACAAAATGTAGTTACATTATAATTAGTTACAGTTGTCTTCACTGTCTCCTTTACTCGGTCGTCCTAAGTAAGACTCCTGTCGGTTACCAGAAGAAGGCAGGTGTGATAGTTACTGCACCGACATCGTCACTATTTTGTACATGCACGGAGAGCCCCGCGCAGCAACTATCACCATATAATGCAGCTCAGTGTGGTGGCCGCCGGAGGTGTCACGCTTGGCTTGACCCGGGAGCATGAATGGCTTTGTGGGTGTCCGCCATAAACCGTGCGCCCCCCACGACGACCTTCTGCTGCGCGCGTCGCCCGGGGGCGCGTCGTTAATGCCGAAGCCCGGCAGCAACGAATGACAAATCGCGTCAGGTGAGCGGCCAAGCGGAACGCCGCGGCACCCAGAGCGCGGTTTGTAAGTGACGAACAGCAAATGGGGATAAAAAAGAAAAGAGGAGGGGGCGAGAGTGGTGGGGAGCGGTTCTGCACGAAAGGGTGTCATGGTATATAGCAGCGCAGCAAGGTGTAATGATGGAACGACGGTTTCGGAGAGCCGTTATCAATCGCATTAGTGTTCGATTATATTAGGTTATAGCGCGTGCCGTCGGACTGACCGAACGCTATTTAGGAGAAAGAAAGGGGACACGAAACTGCGGGTGAAAGCGGCACCCAAAAGCTGGTAGGATTTTCTAAATGAAACGGGATCGACCTGTGGAATATTTTCTCTCGTTAAACGGCGTCTTGGGGCATGTAAAGAGTGTTGTAGCGGAGCACTTGTCCATCTTCGGACCACTACATTATTCGCTTCTCGATATCAAGCTTCTACATGTTCTGATCGAGACGGCGCATTACGCATTTTAGACTTCTTAATACACACGTATACGCAGTAGCTCAGTTGGAAGAACACTGGACAGAGCAGAGAAGAGCACTCGCACGTGTGTGTGTGTGTGTGTGTGTGTGTGTGTGTGTGTGTGTGTGTGTGTGTGTGTGTGTGTGTGTGTGTGTGTGTGTGTGTGTGTGTGTGTGTGTGTGTGTGTGTGTGTGTGTGTGTGTGTGTGTGTGTGTGTGTGTGTGTGTGTGTGTGTGTGTGTGTGTGTGTGTGTGTGTGTGTGTGTGTGTGTGTGTGTGTGTGTGTGTGTGTGTGTGTGTGTGTGTGTGTGTGTGTGTGTGTGTTGTTAGAAGACCGTAACCGCTACTTCAGGTCTGTGGGCCCTGGGTAGAACCTACAGTCTGCTAGAGAAACACCATCTAGCGGAGGCGCCGTATAGTCGCGCTCATGGCGGACCTGTGGTTGCGTCGCGCCCTATCAGCGTCCGCCATCTCGCAATGCCGGTCGTGTGCGCGTTTCTTGTCGAGCCTGACTGATGGCCTCAGCCCAACTCCGCTATCTTGCTTCCCCCCCTTCCCCCACCTTTACAAACAAAAACGCACTGCTAGGCACTTAAGAGCTGCCCATTCCTGCGAACCACCAGAGGGTTAATGTGGGAAGTGGTAACGAGTGATTGCGCCCACTCTCTTCATGGGTCATTTTTTTTTATTTTCAGCAATGACCTAGAATTTGCTTTTGAGGTATTGTTGTTGGCCTCTTGTATGCGCACGTAACTTTCACTCTTCACTGGCTATTTTTTATTATCCGTGTTTTTGTTTTGTGTGTGTGTGTGGGGGGGGGGGGGGGGGCAGTGGTTTTTGTCCACATTTCTTAATTTTTTGCATGCTGGTCTTCTTAACCTAATGAGACCAGATTGATTGTTTGTGTTAATGGCCCGCCGCTGTGATGCAGTGGTTAGGGTGGTCGACTACTGTCCTCAATTGGATACGGGTTCGAATCTCGTCCGCGGCGGCCGTTTTTCGATGGAGGCGAAAAACAAGGCATCCGTGTGCCGTGCGATGTCAGTGCACGTTAAAGAACCCCGAGTGGTCGAAATGCCCGGAGCCCTCCACTACGGCGTCTCTCATAGCTTAAGTTTCTTTCGCACGTTAAATCCCATAGACATAAACCTAAACCTGTGCTAATAGCATTCAACCACACACATCCATTCTGACATTGATAGCTCTATAGACTAGCTTTTTTTCTGTATACGGCTGCCATATGCGGGCACTGTATACCGCTGATGGTCCGCGGACAACCTGCCAACACTTCATAACTTTTCGTAAAACATGCGAATTTGAAGTCGCCTTACAAATTTACGAATCTTGCCTGAAATTTTACGGAAAACACAATTTACTCGCGAAATAAAGGTTGGAATTCAGCCAAAACCACGCCTCTGCAATGGTATATGTACTGCGGCGCCATGAAAGGTAATATATCATTCCGATAGGATCATCAGCAGCGGCGAAGTCGTCGTGATTTGCATTATAGGGGCCGCGAATTGTTATCAGGAACCAGATAAACACTTCCACAAACCTTTCGCGGTGTCTTTATTATTGCATTCCTGTTATCATGCCTGCCGCATATGGTGCATATATCCTGTTGCTCCCACTGCGTCGCGTGCCACACAGGTGTCACCATTGTTTCATAGCCGTATAGAGGTTTGCAGGGAACTGCTCGATGCCGCGGCAGTGCTTTCGAGTGGTCTAGCTCGAAATCGTACATTTCAAAATTGCTATGCCTCGTGCCGTCGAACAAAGGGGCGAGTTGGTCCTATACGCCACGTGCACCTGTGACGTGAACCAGGGATACTCCAAGCATACGCGCTGCATCCGTGCTGCGCGCATTACCTTACACACACTGTTTAGCATATAGTCGAGGTACCAAATTATGTGAAAGACCAACGGACAGAGATTCAAGGTCCACTATATCCACGTCGGGCCAACCTAGTTGCTTGCTTGGCCTACAGGGGTGTATAGCATATCTGACACGTGAATGCAAACCTCCTGGAGGGTGCGATTCTCCTCACGTGACGTCGTGTAATCCTGCGACAAATCAGCGGCCATGTCATATTACATCTACCAGTTGTCAGAACATGCATGGTCGCGATTTTTCCTCTCACGACGCCGAAGCCGTATTATCCAGAGGACAACTAGGACCTTTCACGCTACCGTCGAGTTAGTCACAGTCGAGCTGGAGACTGATAAGAGAAAGTTTGTGAGTGAATATTTAGTTTTTCAAGCTGTGTTAGAGATACAGATCACATAATATTATTGCGCAAAAAAAAAATAATAAACAGCTCTTAATACCCCCCCCCCCCCCCCCCCCCCCCATCTTTCCTGTTGTATAAATGCAAGGTATGGAGGGTATGCTTCTGTGGAAGCATCTGGTGCACGGCTGGCATGCACTGTGGCTGCATACGTACAAGCCTTATGCAAAAACTATCCAATAAATCACACCGTCGAAGCCGTTAGCACAGTTAACGCCCTTAAATATGCTCATAGAGTCCAGAAGGTTGTTTCAGGTTTCCTTTCTCAGATACATATTTGTGGTTTCTGGAACAGTCGAACCACTCTGGCGTGTGTGCCTGTAGAGCACGGCGTTGATCACAGATGGTCGAAATTGTCTAGTATGGCGGTTACGTGCACTTGTAGATGCATAGACGCCTTCCTGCACTGACATTTCTTTGAAACGACATTACAGAATCAGGTGTGGCCGATATAATATTCATGGTATATACTTCCACCAAATCGTTCTTTGAGGGTACGATTCCCTTCGGACTGCGAGGCTCATGTGCCAGGACAATTTCTCGCAGCTCTACGACTCGTATATATATAGGTCCTTGATTCATGACGCTAAACAAAAGGTTTATTCATTTCGGTACGCACGCGCCCATCTATTCTGGTGTCGGTAAATGATCCTCAATGGAATAAAATATGGCCGGTAATCTACGCCAACGTACCTAAAGAGGGGGTTATTATATCTGGCTGTAGTGCACGGGCAGATGTATGCCTGTCTTTTGCATCCACTTGGCATTTCCGTGATATTAGTCGGCACCATGCATGCCTGAATTGGAATATGCGCATCTGTGCACTCTCAATAGGTGAAATAACTTTTCACTGAAATTTTCAGCTGCTATTTTTTTTTTTTAGATTCTTTCGTTTTCATTCTCTGCATTCCTCTTCCGTTTCACTATCATCTCTGTTCACTAATTTCCGAAGACTAGTCACCCGCCTTTCGTTTCCACATAACCTATATTCTTCTAAAGACTTTGGTTCGGTTACGTATTGGGGCCATTTTCCAATTCAGTACCTTTTGAAACAAAATGTGATAAAAAAGTGACAGTAGTCATTTGCGCCCAGTTCATCAGGTGTGGGGCGTGATGTTACAAATGGCATTTCACGGGTGAGCTGTCTGTGGGCACTTCTGAGGAGTAAGTCGCCAGCCTTCATGAGAAACAGTCGCCTAATCTTACGGAAGATTATAGCCACAGACAATTTTTCCGAGTCCTGTAATTAGTTGCTTGATGTAATTTGTGTAAGCTGCTAAATATTTGTTGACTTTAGACAATAAATGGGACCTGAAAAGATGGAGTGTCCCGACCACCTGAGCACCCTCAGAAGGAAAGCCTTCGGTGTTTTCTTTTTTTCTTTTTTTTTTTGAGTTCCAAGGAAAGCCCGCGAAATACAAAAAAAAAATGAAGACGATTAACTAGTATAAAGCGCGAATTAAGGCTCTAGTTTCATTAAGTTTGTTTTGGTAGATGGTGTATATATATATGCACGTCGTCGCTGCCTTCTCAACATCACCCGCTATTGCGGCGTTCGTGAGGAGGACCGTGATGTATGTTGCCCTAGCTGCCAGCGACATGGATATAAAGTCCCGCTTTACCCACGCCGTATACGAATATACTTGCATGCACCTAGATTCGACGTAACTCGGGATCCAAAAATCCTTGAAAGCTGGATTCTGATCTCATTGTCCAATCTTAATAGCGAAACTGGAGTGGGCGAATCCAAACCGCACGTGATACGGTAAATTTGGTAGTGTTTTAGGCCTAAAATTACGCGACGCGAATTCGCGAGTCATGATCGTGCTGCTCATAGCCGTATAGTTTGAGCGAACGAAATCAGAAATAAAATCAGCCAACCTTTTTCCATTCATTTAATCATTTATTCATCCTTCATTTCATACTCTATACTGATGCCCTGAGGCAATAAATATCGATAAAAAAAAATATCAGCTGTGGCTCGATGACCCCGGTCTCACATTGCCATTCATGTAAAACAATGAAAAAGAAGAAGTGCACTCCTATGTTTGACCAGGTTAGGATTTTGTATCGCCACAAATTAAACATGACGAGAGAGATAGTTGAATCATATTTTTTTTCAACGGACAATAAGTTCAGAAGAGCGTGTTGTCGGGCTAGTTGGTTCTGAATAGTATATAGAGAAATGCGCAACAACTTAGACAGGACGCAGGAAGAAACACATATACAGTTCACGAGCGCTCGTGAACTTGTATGGGTTTCTTCCTGTGTCCTAAGTTGTTGCGCATTTCTCTTATGAACAATAAGTGTGTCAGCAGGACTTCTCTTGCTCTTTCAAGCAAAGAGGTGTCTTTTTTCTTTTTTTTTTTTTTTTGAGTGACTTGTTGTGCAGCAGGTGAACCCAGGGGTTGTTTCACGTGATTGTTTCGTTTTCATCGCATTGGTTTTATCTGGGCCTTGGAGTAAAAGCTTAGGCATAGTTTTGAATCAGCGCTTGTACTGTGGCTTCCTTTTATCTTGTCCTTTGTCTTCGTGTTCGCGCTGTTTAAATTAATAATGAACGGCAGGAATCTAAAAACGTTGGCGGCAGGCCGATATTTGGCGGTGCTTCGTCCCAAGCGTCAGCCAGTTGCGCGCGTGATGAAGCAAGCTGCTGCAAGCGGTGCGGTGCGCTCGACGCTACCATCGACAACTTATGATATGCAGGGGCCGCAGGGTCACGACCGCAGCTGGTTTCCTTTGCTCAAGCCACGGCTGAGAGCAGCGTGGTCCTTTTTGTGTATTTCGTGGTCTTTATTTGGAACAGCGAAAAAAGATATACGGGAGACTTTCGTTATCGAAAATGATAGAAGAGCGTCTAAAGATGTTCTTGAAATTTAAAGATCTCATTTGATATTTAAAATCAATATTTTGTAGTTCAGGTAAGTTACATTAACTCACAGTTAACTGAAAACCAAAAATTACCTTTGGTGCGCAACGTGATTGGCAGCAATGTGCAAATAATTTCTCTTGCCTGTCTCGCATATTTTGTTTTTTATCCTTTGGCTCAAACTATAGCTGGGACACGGTTGTATAAGGCCGGCTGCATACACCTCTCGGTAACCGGTCTATTCGCGTGCTAAACTGCCAGCCTTTCACGCTGCGTTTCGGATTCTTGACCTCACTTGACAAATTTTCACTAAACTCCGGAATGGGTGGCATTCATTTTGACTGCGTTGGAAAAGCTTTACTGATTGAAAAATTCAAGGAGATGGGATAGTATTTTGAATCCGCGGTTGTATTTTCACAGCTGGCCTCCAGATGGCGCAAGGTGACGACGCTAACGTCACTGGCCTCCCACGCGCGAGTTTTCTGCGATTTTCCTGTCTTGATGATTGATAGCTGTGTGTCGGACAAACCCGAGGACAAACCCACAGCCTACACGTGTCTGATCAGGTTGTGCCTGCTTTTTCGGGTTGGAGGTAAAGCAGGGTGTGTTCAATTCGGGATTGTAGGAAGCAGAGCATCACGATGCTCAGCGACGAGAACAGCAAAGAGCAAGATGAAGGCAAACTTGGGAGCCAGTGAATCGTAGGGTATCGGCGCAGTATAGCAAAACAAATGCTAAACTTGGGCAAGCAGTGCTGCCGCGCGATTTGTTGCATATTACCCAGAAATGTGGCGCAACAAACACAAACACAAGCGAAGAGACACAACACACGCGTACACTACTAACTGTAATATGGATCTGAACACACTTCCTCTTCACCACTCCTCTTCTTCTACACTCAAGCACATCTTCTCATCGTCCTTTTCTTTGCTAAGGAGATAGTGGCACTTTCTTCCCCGCAGAACATAAACATCGTCCAAGCATGACAGTCACCAATTCTACACTCACTTGCTTCTCCACACCTCTGCTTTGCCCAGAAGCTAATACCACGCTGGACAGTCACAAAGTCCACCACATAGTCACATAGTCATACACTAATAACTACCACCACACATGTGCAGTAGGACATGTCCATCCACAACACATCACTTGTGAAGTCCCTATGTATTGAAAAACTCTAACCGGCCAACGTGCCCATCCTAAACAAATCACTTGTGAAGTCCCTATGTATACTGAAAAAGCTGTAACCTGCCAACATGTCTACGAAGCAACAAAGTGCATCTACTTGAGGGACTTGCACTTAGCTGTGCCAAATGTTCAGCCTTTTTTTTTTTTTTTTTTTTTAATCTTCAAAACGCAACAGTACAGCGGCCAAAACAGCTAGTGCACTCGTTAGAAGCGCTGCCCGCATCACCATAACCGCCATCAGCTTGTACGAGCCAGTCGTCGTCTAGTTGCGCAGCACGTAACCCTTTCCTTTCCGCGGTCGGCGGTGGTTCGTCGTCGCCGCCGCTGCACCGCCTCGCGTCGTCGTCGTCGGTGGGCGATTCGCCATTCGAGCAGAGCGTCGGGCGTGTCCGCGTGCAGTACGTGTACGCCACGATAAGCGGAGCGGGCACTGGCGCAGCGCGCGAGGCGCTGGCCACGCCACTGCCGTTGACGTTGATGCCGCTGCTGTTCCGGTAGCTGCAGCCGCAGAATTTGTTGGAACAGCAGCAACACCCGGCTGCCACGCGGAACCTCCACATTATTCACGGCGTGCTTAAACTTAGTAGGCAAGATGACGCTAGCGAACACCCTGATTCAGAGATGGCAATAAAATTCATCTATCCATATAAGTGTCTCGTTTATATACGGCGCGAGAGGGAAGTTTCAACTTAATCTGCGAAAGCATACATGTTCAATAGATCACAACAAATAATAAACAATGTGCCTTAATTATTTTCAATGTCTGCAAAGGAATTGGTTGTTTAATAATTTCGAGTGACTGTCATTCGCGCTAATAGCCAATTGCACTTCACATCCGCAGGTGATTGAAATATGTGGACATAACGAAGCGCGAAGATCCACAATCGACTGCGACATCGGTGTGGAGTCATGTGTTAGTTTGGGCAGTGTAAACAAATTGGTGTGGAGTCAGCGCAAACAAACCACGATTAGTAGATGCACTGAGAATAAAGCAGATGATGAAGTGCAACCACATAGCGAAGTGCAAATGGCAGCCGTGCTGCGTAATTATTAAACAGTGAACTCTATTGCAGGCATTTACAATAATAACACATATTGAGAGGTATTTAATATGCTTCATCGATCATTTATATTTCGGAGATTTAGTTTGAACATCCCTCTCGTGCCGTTTTTAAACAAACGATTTATATGGCTACTTCTCGAACTTTTTTGGCTGCTATAAAGGTTTTCTTATACAGTCCTTTGACTGTCTGTGGGCTTCTGTGAATATGGTCTACGTAATGTCTGTAGATTTATGGTTATTCATTCTTCTTCTTACACTTCTGGTTTAGTCTGTGGCGTTTAACGTCCAAAAGCAGCTCAGGCTATGAGAGACGCCGTAGTGGAGGACTCCGGAAATTTCGACCACCTGGGGTTCTTTAACGTGCACTGACATCGCACAGCACACGGGCGCCATACTTTTAGCCTACAGCAAAAAACGGCCGCCGAGGCCGGGATTCAATCCCGCACTCTTGGGAACAGTAGTCAAGCGCCGTAACCACTGCACAACCTCGACGGGGTTCTTCTTACACTTTTATTATTATAGGCTGCCTATAGACAAATTTAAGGCGGTCTGAAATAATCTCCAGGTTCCACTCAAAAACTGCAGAACCATTAGAAAATACGACAAAATAGACTGAAGTTCTCTTTAACGCCAGACCTTTCTTTAGTATTGTAGTACGTTTGTGTATTTCTGTGGTTTTGCTCATGCTTTTCTTTTGTCTGTTGGTCTAGCGTCAGTCTTTTGTGTAGTTTTGTAATACCTTTCTATATCTCTGTAGCTTTTTGTGTTGTACATTTATGTTGTCTGTTGATCTGACGTCAATGCTTTCTGTAGTTTTGTAGTACCTTTCTGTATCTGTATTTTTCCTGATGCACTTTTCTGTTTTTTGTTGTGCTATAGTACTTTTTTGTTGTAACTACAGAATATCCTGATGTATACTGCACAAATTCCTGTCTTCAAATCAGGCTTGCTGTCAAAAACCGCGCAGAAGTTAGCAAATTGGTAGCTTTTTTCTATCGTGTTGTCTACAAACGAAAAGATTGAAGGCTGTTATTGACTCTAGTTTAGGGATGGTATATTGGTTATGTTGGCCTTGGTGACCGTGGCCCAGGACATTCTTGACGCTTAGTAATGCGTTGAATGAAGTTGTTTCCTCCTCCTCCTTAGTTATGTGTACATATAGGCGAAAGGAAAGGAAGTGTTATATAAACTTGTTTGTAGCTTATCGCGATTTTTAATAGATTGTATCCCCCCCCCCCCCCCCTCTCATGTAATGACCTCCTCTGGATGGCCTTCAGGTGTGCCTTGAGTACTATAGATACATAATCTTTATCCTACAGATAACCTAGAGGTCGGTTTTTATAGACAACAGCACCAGGTCTAAAGCAACGCAATAGTTATTAAAAGTATAGAGAAATTCATTGATCATTTTATAAGCGGGGCAAGCTGCTACTAATTAGAACAAAAATTGCTGAGGCACGCCTGAGGACGGAAAGCTTCGGATAAAAAAGTAGCATTTCACAAACCACGCTGAAAAGGCGTGCATTCGCAATGTCTCCTTTTTTTTTTTTTTTTTTCATACTCCCATTTGGCATAGTACATATAGACTGATTGCCAACATTTCCAAAGAAGCCCAGAAATCCAAAACATGGTGCGTAGGATATGGAAATTCGGCTGCGTCTCCTTGCACGTGTATAAATTGGCAGCCATGACATTTACAAAAAGGAGGGAACGCATGGAATGAGGCGTCATGTTATCCTCCAAGCGAAAATTTGCGAACATTTTGAGCATTGCCAAAGAAAATGGCCTGTTGGCAGAAAGAAGTCACTTTTCTACTAATCCTACCTTTTCCCACAGCAGCCTTCGACTTTTTCTTATCTGAACTACTCCTAAGAATGTCCCTTTCCTTTGGGAGATGGAAAAAAAGATACAAATAGAAGGCCTAGTCGAGTGAATTGGCTTGTTTACGGTATCCAAAGAGCGGACGCCAGAAAGAAATGGTGATTCAAGTTCGCTGTGCTGGAAACCATAGTGCGTCAGGCAACCTAGCTCATGTTACATGCATATTTATTCCGAAATAACGGCTAGCAAAAGAGCACTTATGAAAGAGCGGCATCCTCGAGCTGCTTATATATCCATAAACATGCTACATAGTTGCGGTTGTTAAAGGGACATTCAGCTGAAACAGCGACACAGCGTGGGAAAAATCGATTCACTAGCTCTTGGCGCCTGATTTACATGAACTTTTTAAAGGGAAAGTAGAATTTGCTCAAGAGGAGTCTGCATTAAATGATTCGCCAATCGATTCAAACTCGCAACGCCTACACCTTAAAGAGCCCTAAAGGATTCCGTCCTTATAAAAACGGCATGTAAACTCTTCATACACCTTTTTACATACTCTGCATTGTCATCATTTAGTCCAGCGGTATTCAAACTGGGCTCAATGAGCTTTTTCGGTGGTTTCCGTGAGCTCCCACTGGTCTTGTGGCTTTGTTTCTCTGTGTTCTTGTTTCGCATTTAGAGATTTAGATGTCTGAACATGGAGATGCGGGTTTTTAATAAAAACTGACTAAAAGCAAGAAAACATGCTTATCAAAATTACACAAACGACAGAAAAGAACTAGGGCAGATCCGGTCAAAAATAACATTCCTGATCGTGACGAAGGTGTCGGGTCTATGTGTGAAAAAGAAGATGGATTCCTTCGCTTTACGCTGACGAAGAAGAAGCAGTCTGTGGAATTGCTACCGCGCAGATCGTGTGCTGGTCTTGATCGCCCCGCTTCCTTGCCGACCTCGACGCCGTCCTAGACGTGTAAATTAAACCTTCTAATTTGGTGGAGATGCGGGGTGGCGGGGCGATCTGTGGATGGCTGTTGCTATTCCTTGAAACAAAAACGTCTGAGAACCTCTGCTTTACACAGATTGCTTTTTGTCTATTAATTATCTATAGACTAAAGTATATCATTCTATTCATTTTATTTCTTCTACAGACAGTCTACGGGCTATCCACTAACTAAAGTCTCTAAGAGCTTTCATTTCCTTTCGTCTATACAAAATCTGCACCATCTATAGACAATCTTACATCTGTCTATAGACTTTATATATACCAATGCTTAAGCAGAATGTGTTTTTATAAATATATAGTCTATATATCTTATTGACAGAAGTCAAAAGCCACTTCAAAAACTCTTTAAAATAAATATAAAAAAGGTTGTAGCGCGTGATCACCGTTTGGAAGACACTGAATGTTCAGCAGAACATCTAAGGTCTGCATAACTCAATTCACGTGTGAAGTTTATTCGCGGCGGCGATGCCTGGGGTCGTATTCAGTAAGGAGCCTTTTGAAATTATATTCAATATACATTTAATCTGAATTGGCGTCAGCATGACCACAGCATCATACTAAAGCAGCAAGCGGCCAATCACTGAAAACACACGGTAGCTGGTCCCTCGTCGATGACAGCGTTTGACACTTGCCACATGCACCGTTTAACCATTTACTCCGATGTGCAGCTAATGCCGCAGTCCGGTCGTCCATTAACCAATTTTCCGATCGCTTCTCGCGTACAGATTCATAAAAACCACAGCTGCGTCACCGAACAGTGGCGAATATCCGAGGACGAAATGGACTATCAATAGAAAAGGGTTAATGGGTCCTTGTAGATTACGGCCCTCGCGTATTTCATATTTAGTTCTTACTAAGCTAATGAAAACTAGGAAAGCTAGATGCTGCAGGCCGACTTATAGCGCCACCTGTCGCAAACAAAAGCAAACTATTCAATTTGGATTGGAAAACATTTATTGTCAGCAATGAGCGATTTGTGGGCGCTACACATAGATGCCCTCAAGAGGCTTAAAAGCATGTAGAGTTCCGATATTGGCTCATATTGTCCCTCACATATGCGGCACCTGTGCCTCTTAGCGTCCGAATATTTTCCAAAATTGTTGCATCCACGTTGTAACGTGCTAGCCGCATTTAATTTAATTAAGAAAAAAAAACGCTGTATTAAAGTAATTTAATATAGGCACAGACCGGAACTGATGATCCAACACCACGACGCAGCCATCGATTCTGATGCAGAATCCAAGAACCACGTTTACGAACACTAAATACTAAACTTCATCTTGCCTGTACTATACTACCGGGTATTCCCGCTGCGGATGAAGTGCTGTTTCAGATTTTAATGCGGTGGTGTCTTCCTTCCACTCTATACAGGTAATACTGATGCCTTATGATGCCACTCTATACAGGTAATACTGAGGAACTATGGCGCGGCGATGCATGCTATGTTTCAATCTATAATACACGCACACACATGATCGTGATCGTGGATATCGGAGCGGCTGCGACTTCGAGGAGCGGTTCAGAACTGTCTACGTAACAGGTTTGCATCTTCACGAACATTCCTGAACATTGCAGAGTTCACGACGCTTCGTGTACGACATGTAGTCTGTCTAGCAGCCTTAGGGATGTTACTCGTCATGTGGGACGAGTAACAGGAAATGGTCGTCCGCTGCTGGTGGACAGAAATAACTCTGGCTGAAACAAATATAACATAGGAATATTTCGTCCTATATTGATTTTGCATGACTGCGCGACGATACCATCAACTCTTCAGATTCGTTCTTTCTACGAACAGCAGTCGACCGGGACGGTCCCCCCTCCCCCTCCTTATTGCTGCCATCAGGTGTTCCTCGATATTCTGTGGAAGTATCACAGCGCATCATGTATAAATAAAACAAACATTTGTGTCATATTTTCCCGAATTCTCATGCAATGCCCTCAACATGGTTTTAAGTCATAAAATGAAGTTAGTTGCTGACCAAACATGGCAGTAATTGAATTACAGTAATTTCATTACTGTAATTTAATTACTTTTTTCGGTAATTTGTAATGTAATGAATTACTTTTTTGGTTTGGTAATTTAGTGAATTACTTTTTGGGAGTAATTTCGCAGCAAAGTAATTAATTCCTCTCGAAATTACTTTTACTAAAGTGCGCCATCACTCCTTCAATAGACAACAAAGTAGAGTGTGCGAAAGCAGGAACGACGTGCTGCAATCCGAAGCCAGCGTAACGGATTGGCAAAATGAGACAGAATTGATCAGTACTATAGTCAACTAGAATACTCTGGAGAACAAGTTGTTGTTTTGTTTAATAACTTTACTTAGTTTTTGCATTTATGGAAACTAGAAAGTAATTTCAAAGTAATTGAATTACTCAGTAGAAGTAATTGAAATTTAATTTCATTACTTTTGGCGAGCAGTAATGAGTAATGTAATTTAATTAATTTCTGTGATTTTCAGCGAAGTAATTAGTAATGTAATTTAATTCATTTTTAAAAGTAATTTTGCCATGTATGTTGCTGACTAAGGTTGCGCAAAAGTAATTGCTTCATGTTACGTGGTTGTATTTCTGAGGCGTTATTTAGTCCAGAACAGTGGCAGATTACACCAGTCAGCAACCATTGTAAAGCTGAAATTAGCAGTTTGTGCATCTTTCTATAGAGGCTTGCTGAGATGCAGTTTTCTGTAACAAGCGAAGGATGTGCGTACACAGAAGGCGCCTAAGTCGGTTGAGCCACAGTACTCCCAAGCCGTGAGGAAAAGTTAAGAGAAAAATTGATCGAAGTTTATAGGTCATCTTGTTGTTTCTCTCTCTCCTTTCCTTTTTTTTTTTTCTCTAAGCTCACGAGTTACAGTTTTCACGAGTAGAACGTTCCACGTATGCTTGTTTTTCTTTCTTCGCTACGAGTTCAGAAGGCGGCAATATGATGCAAAATAAACAGCATGATAAAGGTATATTTTTTCAGACTAAAGCAGCTGAGCAAGATTATGACGTAGCCAGCACATGGTATGCGTACATGGTAAGCCTGGATTGTCTCTGCACAACTTACTTTTACTCCTGTAACTCTTGGACATGATGACCTGTACTGCAAGACACCGCATTTACTGGGCAATATCAACGATATATGAGCTATATCCTCTTGCCATCGATAGTTAAGGAGCAGACCAGGCATTAAATTTGTTTCCTGGCTATTTTATTAGCAGTCTATTGATATTTCGATTATTGATATTTTTTTTGCATAACGTATATCTTTCTTTGAGGGTGTGAGGTATCGTTGATGGCTTTCTTGTTATGTTGCAAATCAGCCTGTTTCAGCCAGGTGTTTTGGAGGCGCATTCTCACCTACCGTATATAAACACGCGTGCAGTAAGTGCGCCTCACTGTGGGCGACTCGTCGCAAAATGCAGCTCCTTGCTTAAGGATAAACTTTTGCTACACCGTTTGGCGCCGCTTCGGCCCCATGTTGTATAAAGCGCAGAACAGTGTAGCGCGACGAGAACTCGACATCTGCGCAACACACACGCGCGCATTTATAAACATCCCTTCCCAGGCCGCTTTTCCTCGAAGGCACAAGTGGATCAAGTCGAGATGGGCAGCGCACAGCATCTGGCCAACTTTCGAGACCAAACATTTCCACGCCCGCGCACCGCGAAAACTGTTTTTCTCTCGAGAAGCGTCTGGCGTCTCAGTTTCAACCGCACGTCGCTCGTCTCGTGTTACACTTTCATTTTTCGTTCATTTCTTCTTCTTCTTCTGTCTCTCTCCTTCGAGGCGCCGCATTCGTACTCTCTCCTTCATTAACGAGCGAAAAGCCAACAAGCAGCGGTTCATTCCCGCATACACTTCCGGCAGAAGTCCGGCCAACCATATGCGCCTATGGCTCTCCTTCCTCTATTTGGGTAGACGGCTTCTTTCTTTGCTCACTGTGACCAATCTCTCTCTCTTCATTCTTCTCTCGCTCTTTTGCCCGGAAAAATGAGCAAGAAAAATAAGGAGCTGACTCGGACGTATCTCTTCCCTTGTTCTTTTCTTTCGCGACGAATAAGTGGAAGAATAACCGCGCGCGATGCAGAAGCCAGGGAAAGAACGGGCGGAGAGAATGCCGGGCGCTGTCAGGAGACGCTTTATGAGGCCACGGGCCTCTCCGCTTGCGCACGGCTGTTGGGACCATGCTGAATCTGCATTTGCGCACATGCACGCGCTGAATAACGCGCAGAATGCTGGCGGAGAGCGAAGACGGAGAGGGAGGAAGTAGCGAGGCAGAGACCGTTGCCGGGGGGTGCGCGCATCGAATAAACAAGTCGCGCCGTCAGGTCCGGGAGCGACGGTCCCGGGTCTTCTTCCTGAAGACTCGTGGTCGACGGACTCGCGCACTTGGCAGCCGCCGGTATAAACACTGACTCGCCGCGAGGGTAGACGGGCGTCAAGTGTAATTCTCGAGTTACGCGAGCGTCCTACGTTAGGTCGGCGGTCTGTATAGTCAGCGGCCCAGATGTCTTTAAAATAAAGCAAGCAGGAAAGGGAGGGAAGAAGAGGGTGCATTATACACACCAGCTTTTTTTCTTTCCCAGCTGGTTCGCCACCGTCGCTTTCCTTATGCCGAGTGGTTGATGCGGTGACCATAGTGTGTGCCTCTGGAATAATGTTGCCACACGTTTGGCACGCTTGAGAGCGCGGTTACCGAGGAGCAGCTCGCACAGACCGGTGGTTGAGATGCGGATGTTGGAGAGGGAAGGAAATGATGCTGGGCTGGGGGGAGAGAATTTGAAAGTGTTTTTCAGAGAAGCAACAGCGAGCATCCGTTGTTTTGTCAGTTTGGTGCTCGGGAAGCTGGAAGAGGTGTATGGAAGCGCGATAAAGAACCATGCGAGATGATGATGGAGCGGTTTGTACAGGCAACCCGGGCAGCTGCAGTCACGGCGACTTGCCCTCTCGCTTACGCTCGCTGCGTCGCTGATCGTGTACACGATTCGTATACGTATCAACGTTACGTGACTGTCAGCTTAATGAGCGCTCTTTGAGCTCGCCCGCTTAAAGCGCACCATGAGGGGTGTAGAGATACGGGCGGAACGAACGAGATTTCGTCGCCTTCACTCTATGTCACGCAGGCTTTGCTGCCGCGGTCCGCTTGTCGTCGCCTCGGATTCAATTGCGAAAGCGTCGCGTGATGAAATGAAATGCTTTCGTGCACGACATGATGCAAATACGCAACGGAATGCTTGCTTGCTCCCTTTCGTGGACGCAGGACGCATTGTTCGGCGCAACTGCCCTGGCAATGGAGCTGCCGAACATACAAGAAGCGGTTTCATGGTCGCTTCTTGAAGAGAAGCGCCACAATTTACTTAACGCATTTTTTTTTCTTAGGCTTCTGGTGGGTGTAGACATGGAACCTACCTGCATATATCGAATAAAGTTTACAGCAGGCCCAATAACAATAAAAAGGAAAGTGTCAGGGATTCTGCTTCTAAGCATAAAATTCCGAGAGTAATGTGGAATCTACACCGCAGAAATCCGAAAGCGTGAGCGTTGTTGCTGCGTATGGTGCATTACGTTTTCTCTCATTATCAATTAAAATGCACCGTCATTATCGTTGCCAATGTCTTCACTGTCATTATCACTAATTGCAGCGCCATTGTCATCGATACTATCATTTTCACGGTAGATAAGAATAATTATGATCTGCATTTCACGATCCCTGGCTGCACGCCTTTTTAAACTTCGCACGTCAACCTTACTGGCATCGCACAGCACACGGACGCCACTTCGTTTCACCGGTGGTCGAAATTACTGCGGAGCCCTCCACTACGGCAATTGATTAGTTTTTATTTATTTGGTTTCTGCAGAATCCGCCGACGGTTATAGTAGAGAGAAGACGCCATGTATGTATACATGTATGGTGTGAGCCAGGGATGGTGGATGTGGAGCTTAAATGTGTTCCGTTTATTTGGCCTTTGTTGTTCGGGAGTTGATTGACGTTCGCTTGCCATCTTCAAGGAGAAGAAGAGCTTTAAAGAATTCTCTGAAATTCACGCGGTACTCGTGAGTAAACAAGCTCTTAATTGGGCACTGGCCTGCCATTGGGTGGTTCTGTTTTGAAGAAAGCTCTCCTACTGACTCCAGTAAGCGCATTTCCCATTAACTGCCAAAGCGGTCCCCACAAACCTAGGCAAACTGATTTAAACCGTGCCATAAATATGAGACTCTTGATGAAAAGTTGGAGAAATTAGTTCGGATCGGATCAAGCTTTCCGCTGACAGTGCTCCGAAGACGGTCAGGCAGGGCAAGGGTCTCGTTGTAAGCGAACTCATGGCCTCGTTGCCGATGGTTCTGGATGGTACCATCCTTGTAGAAGTGTAAACAGTTGTAAGTATACTGTAAATAAATAGAGTAAATTTGAGTCAAGAAACAGGTTTATAGGTTGTTATCCTTTTTCAAAATGTCACACACCCTGACTGACCACCGAGGACTGACACTGCAAATTCTAACTGTGCGGTTTTCAACGACAATGATTATATTGAGGATGGCGATCGGATTTGGATTGGATTGGAAAACATTTATTCTCAGCAATGAGCAATTTGTAGGTGCTACACTTAGATGGCCTCAAGTCCGTTGCTCTCGGCGACCTTTTGAGCCCACTCAGTAGCCCGAACTTGCGTTAACGGGTCTGAGCTGGCCAATATAGCCTCCCACCGCTCTAAAGAAGGGAAGGTCCGCTGGTGGCGGCGCTTTTTTGCAGCTCCATAATATATGATCGTATCCTGCTATTTCGCCGCAGTGTTTACAATTTGGATTGTATTGTGCTTGGTACATGTGCGCTAATTTAGAAGGGCTGAAGAAGGCACGCGTCTGGATCGGAACACTTGTGTTCAGTTTGTTTGGTGCCGTGGGCGCTGCCATACACTATTTTATCTCGCTAGCTACCGTTCCTAACGACGCCGACCGCCTGAATGCAGCAGCGGATCTGACTACCATAGTTATGCTTGGTGCCTGGCTTTTGCGAATTGCGTAGCTGAAGCGAGCCGAGCACGCTGAGCGCGAGATAGCTGCGAGACGTTCAGCGTCTCTTCACGGTGTCTGCTCGTCGCTTCCAGACATATAATGCACTGCACGCGTCACAGGTCCGCACCGCTTCCTCCCCTTCTCTCCCCCCCTCAATGTGCACTTCTCTTGAAGTGAGCCGACCTCTTTTCTTTTGAAGGGCAGTATAAAGTAGCTGGCTTGTGTCTAGCTGTAGAAAACACAAAGGAAATCAAAGTCAACGACGCAAAAATAGAGCTAACGGGCCTCGAGCTATATGATTTGCATTACTGAAAACTTGGTCGTGTTCTCATTAGCTGCTTAGTAACGATAGTGTGACCTGTGTTTAAGAAGCGAAGCAGGCCTGAAGTTGAAAAAGTACGGAAGTTGCGCTTTATACGCAGTTATGCGATCTCGCGAATGGTGACCTGACTTGAAAAAAAACGATATTCAAGCGGAAGAAAACCAGGAAAGGAATTGCACTACTTGGGAACTGAATGCGTATACTGAAAATAGAAAGACATTTGTTGATTTTGACGACCGTTATTCGCAGCCTTCTTTTAATGCTGGAGCGGCAAGTGTAATTGGACACTGCTTAAAGTGTCCAATTACACTTGTTCCGCATAAAATCCGGCGGTGTCGGTGTCCGTCGGAAATAATGATTGGAGATTCTGAAAATGAAGTCAACAAATCAAAGAAGGAGTCTAATGAAGTTAAACTTGGCGAGGTCTCAGTAAAGGGAGAGGGGGTACTTAATAAAAACAAATAATTCACTAAAATAAAGTGGTGCGATTTCCAGTGTTGTGGATCGAGCTCAGGCCCTCTGCGTGCCTGAGGAGCCTATATAGGCTACAAGGGATCGTTGGCGCAAGCATGTTAGAGGGGTATAGGAAGGGGCGAAATGTGGTGGTGTGTGATGTAATAGAATGTGTATAAGTACTTGCAGTGGCGTACAGTAAAACCGAAAAGAAGAAATGGCACTATCGCGTTTCATTCTAAAGGCGAGGCTTAAGAGATCTCCAAGTTTATTTTTTTTTTCTTTTATCACAACATCTCCACAATTCGTATTCAAACCCAATGCCTTCGCGCCTGTATCCACAGCTCATTCTGGTCGACGAGCCTTGTTCTAAATGGTTCATCGTTGTCCGTCCGTCGCAAAAATTTGTCACACTATAGCTGTCAATCATCCAGACAGCCACGCTGAGCTCTCCCATACTTATGGCGCGATTCAGGCGTCCACAGGAGAAAGGTGACAGATACTGCACTTTTCTTTCCTGTGAACCAATTAAAAAAAAACCTACGAAGGTCGTGCGCGTCGAATCCGCTCATAGGCGCTTCCACCGCGCCTCACCGCACGTTAGTGGCCCAAAGTGCCCCCTCCAATTTTTTTTTTTTCCTCATCACATGCGCATTAAAGCGCCCAGAGAGCGAGGGAAAGACAGAACACAAGGGTTCGTCGTCAATGGTTTATCGCCTTACGCTCGCCATTCAAGCCTATAACACACCATGGGCGGGTCACCAATACGCCCTTGATGCCGCTGTCTCGATTTATAAGGTCATTAGTCTTCGTTTGGTGTGCAGATTAGCTTTATTCATTTTCGCTTTGTGATCGTAGTGTTGCGCCGGAGCTGAGCAAGGGCTGGGCTCGCCGCGGATACTGGGCCGAACCCCAAGCGCTCGGCTACCAAGGGCAGCCTCTACGCGGGTGGGCGGCAGATAGAAAGCCCGGGTGGAGCGACCACCGCGACGTGCGGCTTTTGGGCAAAGAGGACTCCGCACGCCCTTGTCCACGCCAGATACGTGCAGCACAACCGGAACTTCGCAGTGTATACGCATGAAGAACTCGGCCCCGATCCCACGTGTTTGCTCGTGAAATTGTGCGAGACAGTTTCGCCTGCGTAACCTTACCACCGTGAACTATTACTGCCTTTAGACCCGACACGGTTAATTTGTGGCTACCTGGTACGTGTCTTTCTTTTTTTTTTTTCGTTTGTCGTGCTCATGCTGGCGTCCGAGTACACCTAGTCATATCCACTTATTTGCGCAACGTAATGGTTTGGCCGAGAGACAGTGCTAGTTAAGGGGCTACTATACTCCAGCACTTCGTGTTCGTGTGAATGGGCCGATCTCTATTCATCGTCTTACGTTTGCCCCTAGATATGGCAGAATTTCGGGCTATAGCGCAAATCAGGCTTATTAACGCGTGCAGAGGCGAATATAGGCTTAATCTTTAGTAAGCGACGTGGTATAGTTGAAAACTATACGAGCTTCCGTTTCCATCGAGAGGTCAGGACGAAAAGGCAAAATCTGTGGCTTGTTATACCCAGACATTGGAAAACTCCGCTCCCATCTGTGGCGCAGCTCGTTGAGGCGTACTTCAATACGTGTCCGACCACTCGGGCAATCGTGACTGGGCAACCGAGCGCAGATTCGCACGATACACTGCACGCAACTTCCCGGGGCTCCATGCGCCCGCGGAGACATACATCAAGAAGGGCCACGCGCCGCGCGGCGCGTTTTCGCGAATCGCTCCAACCCACGCAGGTTTCCATAAGGCTGTGTCTAGTATAGTATACTGGCGCGCTCACGGCACACGCCTCCCTATACCTACTATACATGCATCGTTGCAGCCGCTGCCGCTGCTGTCAGTATCATCGTATATACGAACAACGCTCGTCAGGTTGTCAGGTCGTCGCGCAGAGCTTGGCGTGGAGCGCGCAGTATAAAGACCTCTTCTCGACTTGCCAAACGAAACAACCGCGCTTCCGATAAAAACGTACGCACCCGTCCGCAAGACAATGAGAGAACCTTGGCGTCTCTATTGTTCCCGCGCGCCCACGTATATACGAGCATTATGGCTCACGCGTTGCGTCCTTTCCCTTTCTCTATCGAGGCCCCGCATCTTCGATGATGCCGCCATCGCAGTGGCTTCAGCTTGTGGTGAGCGTTGAGGGTTCGTTCGATCCGGGGACGCGGGCGCGGTCGAAAGGGAGGGCTGGGTAGACGACCGAGTCGCGCGCCGTTGCGGCTCGCGCGAGCCGCGGCAATTAGGCGCGGAGCATGGCTCGCTCAATTAGGGCTGCGCGCCTTAATTGCCCGGCGCGTGAGCGGAGGCCACTGCTGTGGCCAGCGGACGTGGTTTGCCCCGCTCATGCAGAGAACTATACACAAAACCGGTGGCAAGCGGTGCGATAGCTGCGCGCTGTCAAGGGCGTGGGGTAGCTGAAGTACAGGGAGCGGAAATGGATGGGTGGCTCTAGACCAGCATGACTGTTATTAGTAGCAGTGTTTTGAGTGCATACACCACCAGTTGGCTAGTATACAGCGGGTGCCAATTCGAACCTCACGAAACTTTGCGCGCAAAACAGCTTATTTTCGCTTTGTGCAAACGTACAGCTCCAGGCTCTAGCGGTGGATATGTAGTGTGTTCACAACAATAAGCGTTTGTCTAGGTCTTAGAGGCTTGACATGTGATGTCTTTAAGGTCGAGGTAAAGCCAATAGTGATCGTTGTAAGTATCGAACATGTCACGATGCATGAAGATTACATTTAACACCTGCAGTTAAATAATGCAAGAGTTAAACATCGGTTTGGTTAAGACAGCGCGTAAAGGAGAAAGTTTACCTACAAAGGTCATCCCGAGAAACGCGCTTTAATTATGTGCAATAATCCTGATGTCTCGACGCAATCGGTTTACTAAGGCATGCCATATAGAGCGTGCAATACAAAGGCTAATAAAAACCTTAATTTTCAAAATAAATGAATTCTCACTTGCCTAAAATACTGCTAAAACTGCTAATGTGTTAGCTCGTTAAAGCATGATTGAATTACCCGGTTGCTTAATGTAATATTCAATTTCGCCGCATTGACATTCCGTCAGGCCGCCGTAATAGTCGATATTATGCAGCAGTTAACCCTGGTACAGCTGTCGAGCATGTGCGGGAATGATAGCCTGTCACTTTTTCTGCGCTCTCCCTTGATCCGTCATCTCCTGCCGTGGCCTTAGCATTTCGAATACATTATCCCAGTCACTATCAGTCTGAGATAAATAGCGAGACTCTCTCACTCCCACTACACCACTTTGTATGTGATGTTCATAGGCCACATAATATGTATAATATCGTCTCCTTATTGCCTCGCGGTATAATGTTTCCACTAAGCAATCACCGTGGACTGATCACGCTTAAAATTGAGAACACAGAAAACACTAGCGGCGAACTTCGCCGTCATGCTTTAGAGCCGTGCTACTTAGCTGCATAATGGCAATATTGGCGAGCGAGGAACCGATCACATTGACACCACATAGGCTCAACATATATCTTCGCTTATCTCCTCCGACGTTCCCTCTTTATTATTCCGCAGAGCGAACAGTTATATTTTGTATAATTTAATCCCTTACCTGATTGTTCTTTCGTCATTGAACTCGGCGGGGCTTTTGGCCTCTTATGTAGCAGCATTTCGCGTGTTCCACAATATTTCGCTCGATACGTTTGCATTCTTATAAAGCATTCACTCACGTCATCGCTACGTTGCGACACCTGGAAAAGGTTAATGCGGCACCCTTGAAGTTCACGCTTACTTTACGCACATTCATTTCAGTGCGATAGGAATGGTATAACATGCTCTTTGTACTTCGCGATTTCAGTGGTATATATAGTTAAGGAACTGCGGCGGTCTAAGTTATTAAGCCAAAGTTCTCCTTTAGCGTCCCTCACATAGTGTGTGTGCTGCTCCAGAACGCTGCAACCCTCGTAAAGTAGCACAGCGCGCATAATAATTTGTCTGACTGTAATTCGATTTTATTTGGGCTTTGTATATGCATTATTTTATTTACAATCTACAATGCTTCAACTCGTCATTTGTGCTCCTCTTTCCCTCCCTTTTTACCTCCCTCCATTTCCTTCTCCTCCTTTCTCCTCCTTTTTCTCTTTCTTCATTTCTCCCCCTCTCATGTCCTCCTTTACTCCTTCTCTCTTGGGGACCTGCACAAGAGAAACAAAGGACCAACGGAAGAGATGGGCGCTGGTCGTTGGTCTTTTATTGTCACTTTTGCGCTGATCCTCAAAATGAACCACTTACAATTAGTCCAATACAACGTGCTGTTAAGTCATATTAGTACCTCCTTCTCGTTCGCTCCCTCTCTTCTGTCTTTCTTTCTTTCTTTTTCTTCTTTCCTTTATTTCGTATACTTGCGCCAGTTTAATTTGTCAGAGAATATCAAAAGCCGGCATGCCATAAAAGGTTCAGAAAAGGCTAGTACGTTCCCTCAATATATATAGGCAGGGGCGAGATCCGTTGCTAATTCCTGCTGCAGTCCATGCATATACGCCCGCGTACGAATTTAACACAGATTGCGCAAGGGTTCGTGCTTGTGCTGTTATATATAGAATACCGCAGGATTAGTTAATTGCTACACAACATTTCTCTGACGATTATCAGTACAACGCTGTATCGAGGTCTGTCATACTACTGCACTGAGTAACACGCGGCGCCTGGCGCTCTTATCGGTCATTTTTATCTCTAAACATATCCGCCCTATTACTCCATTCATTTTTCATCTCCGCATCCTCGCTCATAGATCGTTATCGAACTGCGGGGCGAGTGGCTACGACCGTTCCGTTGCATTCCAGTGCCGACGAGGTTTTCCGGGAAAAACAATACTAGGCTGCGGGCTTTCTGCTTGCTTTCCGCGAATGACTGCTGCGCTGCACAAAAACGAATATCCCGCTCGCCGGCTTGAAAAAAATCACGGTGGTGTTTAGCGCCGACGTTACATACCAGTGCATCTCTCCAGGCCGGAAGAGACGCAGTGTTGAAATGTTCTCGGAGGCCTTCTTGTTTTTATTCATGAACTCAACACATCGTCCCCCCCTCCCTTCTGGCATAGTGGATCCGTGTCTATAACGCTACTGCTTCTAAACACAAAGTTACGTATCCGCATCCGGTAGCATTCCGTTCAGGTTGAAAGGGAGGACACGCGGACGTCTTCAGGATGTCTCCTTGCGCATATTTAAAAGCTTGTAGCCGCGGTCGGAGCTGATGCGGAGTCCTCCAGTACGATTTAAGATAGCCGAACGCAAGCTTTTATCTTCTGAGAAATTTCTTCCCGTGCAAAACAATTACACGTATAATTATCTACCGATATTCACACACCATAAAAAAAAAAAAAACGTTGTTTAGTGACTTTGTTTTGATGATTATTGGATTTTAATTGCACATATCACAATCAGCCCATAGTCCCATGGCACTTGTCTATTCTCTCTATACGCTATAGGAGACGTAACATACTGAGCTAATTTATCTGGCTAAGCCGTTATTATTTTCCTAGAAAGGGACACTGTGGTAGTCGCTTTTATGACCGAAACAATATAACCGGTTTGATTGGCCAAAACTGCAGCCGTGTTTTATTACGCATAGATATCGGCGCGAGATAAGGCTTTTTTTTTATATATATATACAGCCTGAAGTCGAAGAAAAAAATAATGGCTTGGTCTACAAGGATGGATCCCCGTAACGACCATATATAGCGTTTTACAGGCGCGCATACGTATGACAGGATGTGATAGGAACCAATATACATTCTTTTCCCCTTATCTCTATCTCTCTCGAAGGGAGCTTATAACGCTTCTTTATAGAGCTCGGTTGTTTCCTTTTCCCCTTCACTCTGTGTGATCCGGGTGCATTACAGCGACCTACCCGCACCGGCTCAGCATATATACCGTATAGAGTGCATCAGCTCGGTTTCTCGAAATAACGAAGTTTTCTTTGGCGGGAAACGACGTAATTTGCATAAACTCGGCGGGTTTAGATCCAGCCGCCTCGCAGTGTTCGCATCAACCACCGCGGCAACACCGGTCGGCAGATATAATGGGAGCCGAGCTCGATAATGCTGTTTCAATTTCGCTTCCTCCCCCGCTCTATCTTCCCCATCCTCCGCCGGCAACATCGGCTGCATGTCCGCTTTTTAGCTGAGCTATTATTAGCTCAAAGTGGTCCCCGCGTCCCTTTTATTCCGCGTTTCTTTTCTTTTCTTTTTTTTTTCTTTTTTTTTCTTTTTTTTTTTTTTTTTTTTTTTTTTGTGCCATCATTCTTTCTGAGTGCGGCTTCGGTTCTCGTTTATAGTGTAGACTCGGCGGCAGGCTCCGAGATGAAAGGAACGTGTCACTGATACTCCTCTGGTTTTTGCCACTGTGGCTGCGATATTTGTTTCTTTACATCTTTTCTCCTGCCGAGGCTGGCGCTCCGTGAGACTGCACTTTACTCAGTTATGTCACTGTAACCTCCCGGATGGATCCATATTTCCTGTTTGGATTTCTTTTTCTTTGTTTATTTCGTTACCCTTTGAAACTATTCGCTTGTCTGCCAGTCCCCGGCTAAGCTGCAGCCCACCGCAGTTCTGTTTGCAAATGACACTTAAGTGCATTTGCGGTGTAAAGTTCGGCGGGACCTCCTTGCGGTGGAGAGACGGGTGGCTATACGTATGCTAACACGCCCGCCGAGCTCGGCGGGGATTGGTGGATAGCGCTGTCAGCCACGTGTAATTTAATTTGATACAACGATGGAACCGCGGTGTCGAAGCAGAGGAGCACTTACGAGTCACGATGGGGTATCTCAACAGATGAAAGGGCTTTATTTCCGCTCGCAAATGGAAACTCGCGACGAGGTGTACGACTGGATAACAGCCAGTGAGAAAAGTTAAAGGAGACGTTCGCGCGTCCGGCAATGTATAATCTAACAAAATACAAACTTGAGTTGTAAAATTTTATTCGTGAATTTTAAGAATATTGGAGCGGAAAGGGCCGCAATGGATATTTTTAGGCGCGCAATATTTAGGCGCGCAATATTTAGGCGCGCAAAATTTAGGCGCGCAAATTGTGCGCGAGCACGCGTCTCAACATTCGCAAAAAAGATACATCTACCAGGTGTTCAGAATAGCTTATGTATAGTTGGATCCTAGCCACAGCAGCCGCTCAATGGAAGCAAATTGCTATTCGCCCATGTGCTGTGTGATGTCGGTGTCTGTCGAAGAACACCGGCTAGTCTAAATTTGCGGAGCCCTTCGTTCCTCGTAGCCTGGGTCGGTTTGGGACGTTTAACTCGATAAACGACACCGAATCGATTTTTAATAGCTAACTTTTTGACTGCTCAGTCAAGCGTTTGTGGTCGGCTGTTTGTAATAGGTATGCCAATTTTTCAAAATTTCGAAAACGTGGTTACCAATTCCTCTGTAGGTCAAAAATTAGAGCCAATACACGCGAAAAATGAGCGCAACGAAGGGCCCGTTTTAAATGCTTAAAAGGGACCTTCAAGAAGGATGTCCGCGAGGGACAGATATCCGCCTTTGTATTTAAACCGTTCCCGGCCTAAGGAACCGGATAGTGACATTGTGGTAGAGCGTTCACCTCGCATTCGGGAGGTACCAGGTTCGATCCCTGGTGCCGTTCGGTACGCAGCATGTTTATAATAGGTACAATATTTCTCCGGACCTGGTGCTCTGCTCCTCGGGGTGAAATGATTGGGAAAAAGGTTTCGAATATGCTGTTGTAACAATTTGGATTTGTCATAATAGTGTTCTGGCTAATACGATATTCTTAATACAAGCACATCAAATTGTGTGTGGGGCAACTTTGGGATATCATTTGTCCTACTAAATGTGGTATATGCCTTGCGTAGACGTCTGGCTGGCTGGTTTTGTGAATCGCCGAAGATTGAAACGAGGGAACTCACACGTCTCTGCTTGTCGGGACTTGGGAGAGCAAACACTGCCAGAGGGTCGGGTGGCAGTGATTCCTAAGTCGTATAGGTCTCAAGTGGTGTATTCTACTTCCGGTCGTATACATATGCGATGCCGGATGCTACAGTGATCGATATGTAAAGGTCACGTTGAAACGTGGGACGCAGTATAAACTGCAGATACTATTAACTTTGTTAACAACAGAGCGTTAATGAGCTCGGCCGTCGACGTTGTGAGCGAGATCATGAGCACGGTGCTGACAGGTGGTCTATAGCTGGCAGCTGACATGACCAAGCACTGATTCTTCGATGGTTTGTGTGACTTAACGAGACTGGGTGATATCAGAAAGTAGTTTGTTGAACCCGTGATGTTTTCAGGATCCAGCTTGTTTCTTAGACTTCTTTAATATTTGGTTATTCTTTGCAGTTCAGTGATGTCCTAATGTGTCACGGGAGTCAAAAGCAGACCACATCCACTTTTAGTTGAAATGACAGCAAATGATGTTTTGCTGAGCTATTGTCCATCATCCCATGTTCTATGTTAATCATCATCATCATCATCGACGTCGTCTTTGTCGTCGTCCGAGTTTTGTCCTCTGCAATACAATGAGAAACCGTTTTAATACGACCGCATCAGGTGTTTCTGGAGGCGAGAACTGTCTGTCTTGTGTCGGAAGCCTGTGCCCCTTACCACCTGTCAGGTAGCAGGAATCGTCCGCCACCTATACTACTGTGGGCACACAGGACACCCACCTGCCGCGTTGGGCAAGTGGCAGAATGGAACGGTAAATCTTACCTATTTTCTTGTAAGAGAGAAGTGGTAGAGAAGAAAGTTATAAGGTTCGGATATAAGGAGGACTCGGATATAACGAAAGTGTGTAATCTTTAATGTAATCTTTATGACTTCACAAACGGAGTCGAAAAGTCATATAATTTCGCCTTTCCTATAGGCGGGAAGTGCTCTGGCTTCCAGCATAGTACTGCACTTCGACTGTTTTTCCATGCACTGCCTCTATACATCAATCAAACTTATCGCCCTTTTTTAAAGCAAACACCTCTTACCCCATAGGTTTCGTATATCCCTGAAAATTTGCTAATTTTAATAACTCCTTTGTAGTCCACTATGTTCCTCTATCCTCTGACACATTCAAGAACCGTCGATTGTGTGTTATATTACACTTCCTACCCGAGTTAATTTATTCATCCTTAACAAGAACAAATGCGCCATAAAGTCGCATAAAAGCTGTCTTTCGGTTTTCTCTTTTGTTGCCGTATATAGCGGCACGGTTGTAAGTTTCCATCTCTTGCTGTGCGATCCTAATCGAATTTCAAGCTTATTCGCAAGCTTCTGACCTTAAGCAGTGTTCACCAGTAAAGTGGAGATCAAAAGTCAGGACGCCAGGTGGATAGCGAACATTGCTGCTTTTTTTACAATCCGCCTTTTTCACAAGGCTGCTCTGCGCATGCGCGCCTATCCTCTGGTTGAAAACAAACCACCAACCCCAGCTGCGCATGCGCAGTTTTTAACCTCCATGTATAGTTAATATTCGTGACAGGCGTATGCGATAGATGGCGGTAGCTGTCAAGAAAACACACTGTCATTTCGCTAGTGGCTGCATCTCCCAAGGACGTTTTCAACCAGTAGCAGACGAATTTTCAACCACTCCCAGAGGGCGCCACATTTTGTGAAAAAGGCGGATTGAAAACCTATCTCTGTCCGAGCGGAAATTTCCATCTGTTGCTATCTGCCTCAAGAATGTGGCATTTTTGGCCACAATCGCAGCTTTCTCAAATATTTGCCGACTTGGCTGTGTTTTGCAGAAGGAGTGCATTTGCTGACTTGTTTTCGCTGGCACAGGTTCTCGTTGGCCCACGCCTTCCCTGAATGTCCCCGGGCATGCGTGGCTCTGAGAATTGTCGATATTGTTCAGTGAGACAACTCCTACGTCTCGACGCCATTTTACGACCTTGCCGACCTTGGGAGCGCCGCGACACACTCAGAATGAATTTGAGCTGCATACGCGACAGGCCGAAGAACGATGAAGCAGAAAAAAAGAGGTGGAGCAGAGGGGAGACTAAACGCACCCAGGCCGTCAGCTTGTGTCACAGGTTGCTTTTTAGCATGAAACGCCTGATTTTGTTTTTTTTTCTTAGATGTAGTTTCAGCCGGTATCCGCGTATGCAGTTGTCAGTGTCAGCTACTTACTAAACGGAGGTACTACCTCCTTGGTACCCTGTTCGAAATAGGTAGGCGCTACAATTTCCAGCCATCTTACCTAGTTTTCTCACATTCTGTTACTAACGATGGTAACAGCCTGATTATGGTAACCTTCGCTTCCTTCGACGGATAACATATATGGTCATGTATCTTGTCCCGTAAAACAGCTAGAGCATATGTAGCTCTTGTAAGGCATAAATTGGAGCATACCATGCGCTTTGTGGAACCAGTATCTACAAAACCTGATAGCTCCCAGTCGAAAAAACTACAGAACATTTTCTTATGTTACGATTGAATTTCTGTGCGGTTTTTGACGGGAAACCTGTTGTAACAACAGAACATTCTGTAGTAACATCAGAAATTTATGTAGTTACAGCAGAAAAGTGCTACAGAACTACAGACAACAGAAATATACTACAGAAAAACTACAGAACTACAGAAAATTAGTACAGAACTACAGAAAACTCTGATGGTTACGACACAACTACAGGATATTTTGTCGTATTTTTGACACAGTTCTGTAGTTTTTTTCGACTGGGCTACAACTGAGCCAACCAGAAAACCGTGCAGCTTGGTTTATCTTCTCCGACTACGATATAGTATACATGGATGACAGCCTTGGCGACATGGTGACATGGCTGACAATGAAGTGTTTCCAAGTGATTATTCTTGTTATAGAAAGGACAGCCACACGTGGTCGCGGTATTTTCATCTTGGTTAACCATTTCGGCCCTGGACTTTTTAGTTTGACGTTAGATATTTTTTTTCTGGGTGTTATTTTTATCTATATGATCCAGTAACCATGCAATAAAAATTTATTGCTCAGGCTGCAAGTATTTATGGACTTAGAGACATGGTGTCAAAATAGGACAACAGGCCGGGCTCAGTGGGTGCAAAATGCGAAAGGAGCCGATTTGCTTACCGCGAGTGAAAACGAAGAAGAGAATGAAATAATGTTCATTTGTGAAGTTTGGAGCAGTCATAAAGCAATTTATCCACTTTAGTATTCTTTAGTTTGCTATTTTGAAAAACAAAAATTGCAGTATTACACGGGCTACAAAAAAATCCGTTTCATCCGTAGCCCAAGGAATCGCCGCTGTCTGTTGGCGAAAAAATATATAAAGAAACAACGTGTATGCAAGTGCATTATATTCGTGTGGTTAAGAAAAATAGCAACACACACTGCATTGTTCCCAGCATAGAGGGTACGCACGCGTTCTGCACGTGCTGTGATGTACCAGCTATTACGTGTCACACATATAGCTTCCCCACGCTCCCTAGCGGTTTCAACAGGAAGAAGCAAACGGCGAAAGTTTTTTAGTAAAAGCTTAACTTCAAGGGTGAGTCTCTTCTCGCTGTTAATTCCCATGCTGCTGTTGACCACTATTACCTTTGTCAGTGAAAGTGAATGGCTCAATTCCAAAATTCGTGCTCTTTGATAGCAAAAATTTCCGTTTATAATTTTTGAAAAACAAGAATACAAATTAGTTTGACTGCCGCAAATAATAATTGATGTCAGCAGTCAAACAGCTTGATCAATATAGGTATATATGAAAAAAAAATAGATATATCTGCACTTCCTCTAAAAATAATCTCTAGCGTCACTCAAAGGCCCCCACTGACAACCGTTGAGCCCTGATGGTGTCAAAATCTTACATGTGCAAAACATGTTTTAATGAGGCGTATACATATGCAATTGTATTTAAAATCTGGATACAAGCTTATAAAAGTATTTAACTAAAGATTTTAAAATATCAGTGCAAAATAAATAATGGCTAATGAGATATAAATTTACCGATTTGCGACTTGCTTCTTTAGTAATGGCTCACCCAGTCGCTTCTTCCTCCTCACACCGCACAGGTTCCCACAAACGCGACAATAGTAACACCGATGAAAAGGAGGATCCTGAAGGAACTATCACAGTAATTTACAGCAGGTTTTAGAACGTTACAGGTGCGCTAGTAGAATATTTGTGTTGCGGTGTCAATTGACGACACCATGCAGGGCCGAAAGGGTTAATGAAAATGCTTGTTCGCAGAAACTTGATATCGACGTTTAAGCATGCTAGGCTCTGAGGTAAAAGTACAGATATGTTACAGTGAACTTTTGGCTGTATGTTCAATTACGACCACCGGGAAGTATACATCTGAAATCTATAAGCGACTTTTTAAAATCAGCGCACTCCGTTGATGGAGATTATAGTGATAGGAGGAGATTTTAACCTACCCAAAATTAATTGGTCACAATCGAGGGAGTTGTCAAGCAATGGTATCAAAGCAACGCAAAGAAAGCTTAATATATATATATATAATGAATTGGCAGCGTCACATATAAAGCTATTATTAAGCACGGGTGTCTGGTGTTTCTGCTGCTCTCGAATCCTACTTTGATGTGTTTAAAAATTTATCTGAAACAATGACAGTACACTGATTGTGGCAGGTATTCAAGAAAAAGCGTTTGAGCTGCGAGATAAGTATGTTCTTAGTTGAAAGTTGACGCCACGACGGATCAAAAGCAAGCCATGGTTCAACAAAGCTTTAAGCGGACTTACAAATACAAAGTAGGCTGCATTCAGAGCATATAAGAAAGATTCTTCCGGGCATATAAGAAAGGCTGTTTAGTGCACAAGAAAGAAAAAACTAAAGTGCGTCACTGGTGAGTGGAAGGCAGCGGTTAATCAAGCAAAGGACTCTTTTTGTTTTCATATACAGTTAAAAAGAGCGCCCTAAAGAATTCGTGAAAAGAAATGGAAAAGATTAGATGTCGACTCCATCTCTTGAACATGAAGGAGCGGATGTTATCGCTAGTTTGATGAAGCCCAATGGTTCAATGAATTTTTTTCTTCCGTATTTTCTGTTCATCCTAGCACTCTGAAATAATGCATTTAATTATAGTTTAGCAAATGTTGAACCCCTACGCTCCATAATGTTCGACCAAACTTTAACTACAATCAAAATACACTTCTCAAACGTCATGACAAGTCAACAAAAGAGAACGGCTGCTGCTGCGCGTGGATCGTTGATCATGCTGCGTGCGGACCGCCTTCAGCTTAAAAATTGGTATCATTAGTGCGGCAGTATTCAAGAAGGGATGTAGTCTACGCGGAATCATGTCCGACAACAGACGAAGCTGTCGCGATTGCGAGAAGCACCCAGCGAATAGTATACTTTTTCACGGGTATGTCGGTCTTTACAGGGCACGTTCATAGAGGCAGTTTAAAAATAGATTCCCTTCAACCTGACATGTACAATACGTTGTCAGACTTTTTCTTCAAAACATCCGCTAACATTTAACCATCTGCCGTGTTTATTGGTGCTGCCCGAAAGCGGCAAATTATTTTTGGTAAGCTTTCCTTGCATGTCTTTCTGTGAGCCGTGATCCTGGCTTGCACCGCCATACGTTTCGGGCTGTTTTAAAAATACTCCGCCTTTGTAATGAGGTTTCATATTTCCACAATATGTTCTACATTGTCCATAGTTACTCTGCACCGAATGAGGACATAATACGCGCCCTATAAAATCAGGGAGCTGCTTGGAAATATTTTGGCTCCATGTATTCCTATGGGCACTAAGCCTTCTTTTCGCCCCAGTCGGCGCATAGATGGATGGACTATAGGAGCGTCCCCTTTTAAACGGGGTGGTAGCAGTTGCTATCATGGTCATTCCCCCCCCCCCCCCCCCCCCTATATCTTAATCATTTTTTTTACATTGGTTAACTATACCGTAATTCTATTTATTGAATTTTTGTTTCTACATTATTAACATTATGTCACATTTCTGCTTTTAAGACACCAATCTTCCAGTCGTTTTTTGCTAGCTTCCATCGCAGGTTCATTCACCCGGCCACTGGTATCTCTAAACACCGAAGCTTCAGGAAGAGTGACTGTGCCTGCATCGATTTCCATATAGATATCATTACATTCGAGTATAATATGGTTAATTGTTTCTGTAAATTTACCACATACTGCACATCATCTTCATTGTTAAATTTCTTTTTGTAGCTGCGTGTTCTAAGGCACCCTGATCTAGCTTCAAAAAGTAGGGCCCTTCCTCTTGAGTTATCAAAGAAAGCTTCATTCCTGATCTGCCTTTTCCACTTTCGGTATAGTTCCACGCTCTGTTTCTTTTCCCTCGAATTTATCCAATTTTTACTTTCTGTGTTTTTCACCTAGTGACAGCAGCGCCACCGTATCTTGCTTACGTCACAAATCAGTGTACATTTTTGTCCACAAGTATAGCCCTTGCCTGTAGGGGTCCAATAACTGTCCTGTCAATGTTTTGTAAAACTAATAAAACAGAATGAATTGGATTGAATTGGATTGGATTCGATCCCCGTTTTGGACGTAAACTGCTTGCATAGAAGAGGCGCCTTATTTTATTTTTTTTTTTTCGCACGCGTAGAAGTCAACAGCGCTTGTGCCGACACTGGCTATGCAAAAACAATGCACACAACTGGCACTATACGACGCACTGTGAGCACAGAGCGCCGAAAGTGAGCGCCTTTTATACAGCGCCCATATTTCGCATTGCACGAAGCAGCAGCTCGTCACGGTGGCGCATACGCATACAAGCCCCTTACACCCGGCGGCAGAAACAGCAACAACCTGACGCGCACGCTTGCAGTATTGTGACGTCCTCGCAGGCTGCTACTGATTCAGCTCCCGGATCCTGTTTCTCGACCCCCGCCGGCGAGCGCGTGATGAAGTGTATGGCGCGTGCAGGGCTTGTGACCCCAGCCGCGGCTTGGCTGTTTCGGGTATCGTGCTGCGCTCTGTGTGGTACACATGCCTGTCGGCGAAGCAGCCCCAGTGAGTGAAAATACAGGAGAGGAGGACATTGCTACTCTTCGTCCTACTGCTTGAAAAATGGCAACACTTCTGTCGGACGCAGCACCAGTTCTGTACTGTGTTGCAATGCAGGATCCGATTTCATGCAACTGCAGTGCGGGGCATTTTAGAAAGGTGTCCGCTACTGTTGCGCTGGGGTTATATAGGGGAAGGGAAAGAAGAGAAAATGACGATTCGCCAATGGTTACAATGATTACAAGCACACCAGCAACGCGTCTGGTGTTATAGGTCTGAAGCGAAGGAGCACCTGAATTCCCCTGAGCTGCTTTCCAAGTATATACCCAGCAAAGGGTCCAGCGTGTTACAATGGCGCCCTCCGAGAATGGCCTCCTCCCGGAAGCTCTTGATCGGAGTAGGCAACGCCTATTTCGCTTATATATTTATATAGGCGATTATTACACTGTGAAATCGTGTTCCAAATAAAAATGTGATATAGCACTGATAGATTACTTTTCTAGTTCTTTTTTATAACAATGATCTTCATCGTTAGGCCGAACAAGATGCTGTATAGAGGTGCTCCATGTTACATGCAGTCATGCATGCAGCATCGATCCGGAATCTTATGCGTCCCCGTGGCTATGCGATGGTGGCGTTGTTCCGTGTGCCATCGCGTATATGTCCGGGCAACGTGCAGACGTGCTCCACCCGCGAAATGTGAACCGCTGCCGTAGACTGCCGTGGAGCGGCGCTCGGGAGGCGTGGGCGACTGGGCTTCCGCGCATTCGGATCACGATCGCGCGGCCCCCATTTGGCATTCCGGGCGCGGTCTCTTCTCCAAGGACCGCTCACGTCCTCAGCGGTGTGCTAGCTGACCCCACACCCTTTACCCGTCGTCGGTGCAGAAAAAGAAAAAAAAATGGTATACAAGAAAAACAACGGTTGGTTTCAGAACCGTTCCCCATAATTTTTCTTCTTTCGTTTTATCTTGGAGCTCGACGGATGACAGCGGTCGAGCGCTGTCCCCTGTGGCGTCCACGTCACGACCTTTAGCGGGCTTCCGAACGGCGCGGCTTCGGGAATCGCGTGGCCCTCGTAATTCTCGCGTTAGAAGGTAGCCCATGATCACGAAATTCAAGGAAACATGAGCGAAGAGGGGGACGCAAAGCAGGTGCATTCTGAGACTTCGACATGTGAACTATCTTTCAGTAACTTGCAATGATTGATTGATTTCTAGGAAGGGGAAAGGCGCGGTAACTGTCTCACTTGTTTTCTGTGGACACCTCAACCGCACCGTAAGGTAAGGGGAGAAAAGGTGGGAGTGAAAGTGGAAAGAGAGAAAGAGGAACCGTAGTGGAGGGCTACGAAGTAATTTCGACCACCTGGGGATCTTTAACGTGCGCTGACATCGCACAGCACACGGACGCCTCTTCGTTTCGCCTCCATCGAAACGCAGCCGCCGAGGTCGGGTTCGAACCCGGGTACTCCGGCTTAGTAGTCGGGCGTCTTACCACTGCACCACCCCGGTTGCAATGATTGAAGGCTTCAGTGCCTATAGGCGTGGGAGGACGAATATAATACGAGGGACCGAACGCTTTTGGTTTCGTCAGCGCTAGTAGCCTTAATTCGTACGAATGCTTGCGCGAGGCATCTTTCCTTCGAACTTGCACCTTTAAATTCACTTCCAGCTTTCGGGTTCATTATGAAGATCACGTGTCACGTGACCTGTAATAGAACCGTCGCTAGTTCAGTGCGGCTGACATGAAGCACAGAATTCGGAGAAGCATATAAAACTCCTGTTGTATACGAAATATACGTTTGTATATGTTATATATACTGACCGTCATAACTGAGTTATTAGTAAATGCCAAACAGTATGGCTCGAAAATTGTCTCGAAAATTTGGGCTGTAAGAGCTACGTGAAATATTATGAAGTGAGATGTGCCGTAATAAGTATTTCTCAGTATCGTTAATTCCCTCATTCTTCTTCAGCTCACAATCACGGTCCTTGCGGCTGCTGAATCGGAAGGCGATGGACAAGTTTATGACGGCATTCACCGTGCTCTTCATAGAACTCTGTGCTTCCGTGGTACTATCACCGCGATAGCTAAAAAAACCTTGCCAGGCTCTTCTGCAAACGCTTTCGTGCGTAGTCCGTATCGGCTTTCTATGAAATGATAAAATAAATTTTCATGGGAGTTGAGGCAGCATTATATCAACAATTTGTATATTTATCGATCGATTAATATTGATCAGATTGCAAATGCGTAAACTTCTTGTCGGCTTTATAATAATCAATTTTTCTACCGGAAAACAAGGTAAGTTTATTGGACATGATGCAAACCAATAGTAAAGTACCTAACGAAAAGTTTGAATATCAAATAATTTACAAATCTTACAACGAATTGAAGGGCAGAAAAGAAAACGCAATTGCAGCGCAACTCATGAAACGTGGAGTTCGCCACAAGCGTGACAACTAATCTCACAGGGTACCATTTCCGCTTCTATATAGGGACGTGAATATAACGGGACAGAACAGGGTGCAATCGACGGAGGTGGCAGCTGCTCCCGCTCGTATTTATACTGATGTAAATGCGACTGAGCCAGGCACCTGTTAACGAGGCTGAATAAAGGCAGGCAAATGATAAACGGAGATGGATGGGAGGCTCCTGCCTTTGACATACTGCCGACGTGTAGTGTAACCGACGACTATGTTTATGACGAACAGACACAGCAGGTTAAAAACACTAAAGCTCGTTTGCCACGGTGTCCTAAAAAGCACAAAACTTTTCAGATAATGACCAACAGAGTCGGTCGATAGGCAGCGAAGGGTTTCACCGATAGCCGAAGGGTTTCGCCGATATTAAGGTGAATGCCTTACTTGGCACATGGTGAAAACCTCGCGTGGGCGAAAGCTGTCCGCGAGATTCCGTGGGATATCGGTTGGGAAATCATGCTCAATCGGGAATCGAACTCCTGCACCTCCGATCACCAGCTGAGCGCGTTAACCGACTATGCCACGACGCCGGGCTACGTGAGAAACATCTTAGTTCTCTGCAGTCTCCATGGCAACATGGGGGCGTAACGACGCCGTCTTCACCTCGATCTCTGGAAGGTAGCGTGGTGCACGCCATCTGCCGCCAGCTATGAAGACCAAGGGGTGAAACAAGCGCGCGCCATCGCCGCCCAATGAAGCTACTTACCTCGAAGCTGGCACGGAAGAAGCCGCTGTCATGTACTGTGCTATCGGCGGGGTTCTGTCGAATAAACACTACAATAAAACAGCCCCAAAGGTTTTCGCCTTGTCTCTCTTAAGGGGCCCTAAGTGCCTCAAGAGTTTTTGTTTCCGAAAGAACAGAGGATGTAAAATCATAAATAATTGCACAGAGGAGTACGATATGCTTGCTCCTTGTACTCGAAAATCATGTGAAGCAAATATCCTTAACCTCGTCTCATGTTTTCAGGACTTCATCAAGGGCTACTTAATGTCAACTTAATCCCCAAGGCGCCACAGATCACTTGAATTACCCTGATTTGTTGCAAATAATCAAGCATGCAGTGAACGGTATTTGCATACCGTGAACTGAAATTAATAACGAACAGTCATCTTGAAGTTAAATTGAAACAAAGTGCTCTGTCTCCGCAACTCATGTCGTTCTGTTTGTGCGAATTAATAAAGGAACGTTTTGGTTTTGCAACGACCACGTTTGGAGCCTCAATTTAACCCACGAATATTGAGCACTGCTAAAATCAGCTTTCCATAATGCATCGTCAAAGATTCCCTCGAGATATGCATAACCATGGGGTTGACGCTGATTGCAAATGGAGGGTACCAGATATTCATGATCGAGCCAGGTGGCGAACCGAAAGGTAGGCTCCCTATATGTGGCGCTACGTGTAGCACTCTGATATATGTCGCCCAGTGCGTGTTTCATATCTGGGTAGGGTCGGTGACTGCCTGGCCTCAGGGTCTCCGCCAAGATAACTCAATCTGGCAGAGGACAGAGGAACAGCTGAGACCTCTTTAAGAACTCGCTACTGTTTGAACGCTCCTGTTTGATAAAGCTGTTTGAGTATATGATAAGAGTTTTCTTCGTTTCTTAGTCGACTTCATGATTTTAATAATAGAGGGTTTTAGCTGAGCGGGTTTTTGCGTCCGCTCCGCTCAGCGAGCTATCGGGAGCGCTACTGCGCATGCGCGAAACGCTCAGACGGGAGAGTGCAAGCGGAACGTCTCCTCGTCCCCGCTCCCGCGCGAACCAAGCGGAGCCCGGAGCGGCGCGGCGAGCGGGCCTCGCAAAGCCTTCTGATCTCTTGTCAACCTCACTCTAAGGTTACAACCCCATTGCTATCGAATAATGTTGTGAAACTAAGAAATATGACTTTATTTAGCAGCTCTGCTACAAAAAATGCAGTCTTGATTCATTACCTTTTTGCTATAACTCCACCTATGACCGATAGGTGGCGCGACCGATAGATACCTTACGCTCAAGTAGGCGAGCAACCGCTGGGCTAAAACTTTTATGCGCTATGCTCCGCTGGGGTTCCGCTCGAAACATTGAGCGAAGCGGGACGCAAATCCGCTCAGCTATAACTTTAATATTCAACAGTATATACCCCGTACGGAAGCTGTGTTTACTCGTCGATAATGCAGCAGAATTCGCGAAACGATTCTAATATTTGTCTTTTTTTTTTTTTTTTCAGAAAATGTCATTTGAAGGCTCAAAGCTGGTTTCGGTATACCCATCCAGCAGCGACCCTTGCTAACACCGTAACTGCAGTGCATAGCCTAACGAGCAAAGGAAGCACATTTCAGGTACCTTAGCACACCTCGAGGCCCGAGCGTGCGCGCTTTTCCAAGGCACACGCAGCGAGCGTTAAGCGTGAATGGACCGCACCAGGTGCAAAAGCGCTAGGAACGCCTTGAATCGTAAGGATTAATCTTTTGTCTACAGACAGCTTACATGCCTTCGCCGCCGCGCGGCTTCAGGTGGACTCATGACACGGATCATTAGCCCGCGCGCCAGATGTCACGTGACGTGTCACTTCCCCACCCTGGGATGCCCTCCTAGCCTGCGTACGGTGACAGGCCACGCACATATCTAATCAGATATATCCGCCTCCTCCTCAGTTCACTTTGCAGGGCCGCGATAAGCGGTCTTTGGTTTTTGTCTATGCTTTCGTCTTGCCACTTTCACCAACTTTGGGAGAACCTCACGAACCGTAAGTGGGACGTCACGCGATGCCTGGTCTGTGCTGGTTCGCTGTAGATCACTCGCTTTCGCCCCCGCCCCCTCCTCCCACCCTAGCAGCCAACGCCGGCAGCTGTGTGCAGCACATTCTAAAAATCGCGGCGCATTTTAGCAGCTCACACTTCCAGTTATACGTTCGCCATAGGTTTAAAAATTACGCATACCGTCGCCTTTCACCATTCTTCGCGATATGACGTCACTGCCGGCGCAGGTGACTTCAGCGACTGATGATGAAGCTCGCTTACGTCTTGTTCACTGCGCCCTCCTTCTGTGCAAAGCACACCTGCGGGACGGGACGCTCCTGCAGCGGCTCCGGTGAAAGGCACACGCCGGTCGGAACAGCTTCAGCGCCGCTCGTAAATCGAGCGCCCAACAGCGGAGGCAAGAAAGCGCAAAATATCCCGTCATCCGGGCCGCTTTCTGTGCCCCGCTTGCACTGCAACGCGAGGAAGTTGCGTGCAGTGCTGAAACAAAGAACTTCCACTGCATCGTGCCTCCTTACATTTAATCGACAAAGAGCGGGTGAGCAGACGAATACAGCTGCGCCAGAAAGACATCTAGTCGCCTGCCTGCGTTCATTAATACCGTGCTGCAGTCGTTTAAAGTCGCGACCGACAAAACACTAGGACTGTCGCAACGAAGGGAAATTCGCGGGCGTCTGTTGGAGGGATAAATTTACTGTCGTCAGGGCCTCTTGAGCTGTTTTCCACGCTTCAAAGGCAGTATTGCTGATGACTGCATGGCGCAAGGCTTAGTTGGGTCTATCGGAGTATGTTTTGCCTTATCTGATAGGCATTACAAGAACTCATGAACAACGTCGTTCATGAGACCTTATTTTCGCAGATGTGATACGCCGGCGGCAGCGGAAGCTTTCGTTGCGTAAAAGCCATGAGGTGTACATATTTGTGGGCTAAACCATACATCCATTAATCCTGGCGTTTGATACATGGTGGTCTTAGCTGCCTACGTTCCATAAAGCCCAACACAATGCACAACGCGTACCATCTTTGCCAAAAGTATCCAGACTGCAGGGTCATGCTTCTCAGCCATGTTTATAACCCTAGACCTACCCAAAGAAGGCAAAAAAGGGTCTTCACAGATGGGTGAGCAGCTTTCTGTCGTTACATGTCATTAAAAATGTGTGATGTCCAAGAAGCGCTGAACTACAGTCCTAAGGAGCAAACCGTCCTGCCTGGTTACTTTTTGCAAAGATGGTACATTCGCACTTACGCTGTGTGCAGCATTCAATTGAATCCATACGTTTACCGGCATATGGCCTAACTCTTCTCTCTCTTCTTGAGGCTACACTAGCGTTGACTCCTGCTATCCGTCCATAACTATGTATCGTAAACGAAATGATAGTGAGAACATTTTTTGTCCGTACTTCTAATCCGGGACTATATAATAAAGAAAACAAAAATAGCTTTTCACCCTACTTATCAGCTGAACGTCAACAATGTCTCACCATTAATACTGAGCTACATGTTCATCTCACTGGACCACGGTACGCGCGTCGCGACTTCACACGCCGTCTCAGCTTCCGTCCCAGCTATCGCAGCACTGCACGCAACTACGACCGAGATGACGCGGCGGCGAATCGGTTGCGCGCGGTTCACGCTTGGCCGGGCCCGAACAGCCCCTCGCCGCCTCCGGCGCGTCCTCACAATTTAGAGCGGCGTGCGCGTTTTTCGTCCCTTTTCTCTTTTGTTTCTCCGCTGACTGTCCTGCTTACCATGCGCTTGCTGGCAACCGGTGACGGCCGCCGCACGCGTACGCGGGTGGCTTTGGAATTCGCCGCCGTCACAACACGGCCGCGCAGCTGTTCTCCCCGGCCGTTTCACAGGCAGAGCCGCCGGGCCGCAGGGCAGCATGATTTGCAAGAGGCGCTCACCTGTGTCACTTTTTTTCCGAGTCGGCGGCGGGGGTTGTTTAGAAAGCGCGAGGAAAGTGAAGTCGGTTAGTGCGAGCATTGGCTATACTTGCGCAAGGTGAGAATTGAAAATGAAATAAAAGCAAATGACTTGGTGGTGAAAGGGGAAAAGAAGGGGAGTGCCTTTACGGAGAGAGAGAGGCAACAAACGAAGAAAGGGAATGAGAAAAAGTAGCAAATCCTACAGAAACGTAAGCGTCACGTAACATTATATTCAGCTAAAGTCGTTTACTGTTGCTATTCGATACTGTTTTATCTATTACTTTCCTCATCAGGGGAAGAGCGCGCACGGCGTCACTATTTTTTCACTCATTACGTCATGCTTTCATGCCCAGAGTGACGGGTTGCAGTGACGTCACGTGTTCGACCAATGTCCATCAGCGTGATGCGTTGTTATGACAATGTCGCCAAGTGGAAATATGCCTCGGTAAAAAAAAAAAAAAAAAAAAAAGGCCATTAGCCAGTGGTTTGAATGGCTACTGTGTGAGAGAAAGCAAGAGGGGAGAAATTAGGAAGGGGGACGTATAAAAAATGAACACTGTGAAAAGGAAGCGCTGGTGGAGCGTTGAAGAGCGCACAGGGCTAACGAGTCAACTTCACTTACGCCATTGTCGACATGCGGTGATTGCCGGCGAAGCAACGCTGTTTTGTGTCAAGTCGACAAGTGCTTCCATTTTTAATGGCGTTGAAATTTTTGAGGCAAGGATTCTGAAAGTAGATGTCGAGCCACATGTAAAGGAATACCAGAGTCCAGTTCTTGTGAAGGACTGTCCGTCAACTTAATCCAGAATTTTCAGCCGACCTTTGAATCCTGGCGCCTGAGTATTCTGCTATCACCTCCACCATTGAAGAGCGTAACTGGTACCTCGTCGTCTTATTTCTTGTCACGTTAGGGTGCCACCTTTGTTTTATATCTTCGCGCAGTTCAGCGATAAGCAATATGAAACATTTCTGGCGTCATTTTCTTCGAGAGCTGAATGATCGGCGAAGAAAAGTTTCCAATTTATGTAGTATATCTGTCCTTGCTTATAAAGCATTTTGCACGAGGAAAGACTTGCTGAGGAACTAGTGGAATATGGTGGAAAATCTTTAGCGCTAGATGTGTTAGATTACACTGTAACGATCGAATATTTAAGAGAAACCCCCAAGGTGGAGTAGATTTGTAATAAGGGAGTAATTACTCATTGACATCGACCAAAGCGCAGCCGTACGGCTACAAAGGAAAGCTATACAGCTTTCTCAGAAACTTCGTAGTTAAAGAGAAAATAGTTTTGGTGCGGAGATCGAACCTGGGACTACCACCTTTCCGAGGCAGTCACTCAACCAACTAAGCTAACTAGGACGGTCCTGGTTAGTTCAATTATACCTCTGTGTGGGCGAGTCGGTGAAGCATCGTGCAGAACAGGAGCGAAGAAAACAAGGAACACATAGAAACCGGACTAGCGCTCAATCAACTGGTTAGTTCAGTTGATTGAGCGACTGCACCGGAAAGGCGGTGGGCCCGGGCTCGATCCCCGGACCAGGACAATTTTTTTCTTTAACTACGAAGTTTCTGAGAAAGTTGTATAGCTTTCCTTTGTAGCCGTATTGCTGCGCTTGGGTGGATATCAATGAGTAATTAGTCGCTTATTATTACATTGTAACTCACCGCAATAAGTTATCGGTCGTAAACTGCTACTCTACCTGGAAGATTAATCTGCTTCGCGACGTAAAATCTCGTTACAGGACGAGATTTAGGGAGGCGCTGTCGCCATCCGAAATCTGCGCTACGTCCTGCATTGGCTCCGCCGAGAGGCGTCGCTGCTGTTCGGAAAAGATAACTTCGTGGAATATGAGCCGGGAACATTGCCGCGAAGTATACGATGAAGACAAAGGAGGGGAGGGAGCGGGCGTCTCCTGAGCCTGACTGATACTACGGAAAGATAGTAATTGTCAGGTATGCTCTCGGCTGAGGGCTGTATATTAAGGCGAAAGCATTTAATGGCTCATGCTGTCGTGGACAAAATGTGTCCCGCTTTTGCGGTGTTCTGATTGGCCGAGGCGGGATGACGTCACAGAGGTTTCTACCAATCACAGAGCACCACCACAGTATGCTCGAATGCATGCCTTATATGGCCATATGCCAATCAAAAATCAATTACTAATTCATAAAAACTAGTTACCAATTGATGACTTATTACGTAATTCAGTAATTAACCAATTATTGGTAATTAATTTCTTGAATAACTAATTGCATACTTAATCGCTAATCTGTTTTTTAACTAACTAGCTAATTCTTTAATTATTAATAAGTGACAATTGCGTAGCAGAATGCGGCATTCAGGCTTCCGCCTTTCACTACTTTAGTCACTTAGGTCCCTAGTAATTTTTTTTTTTAATTCTCACATCAGAATAGGCCTTCATAGCATCCTAAAGGATTTGTTTAATCCGTCTTGTCTCTCCTACTCCGGAACGACACGACTTTTAACTCCGACCCTTAACTCCGAAACGTTAGCTCCGACCTTCTCAAAAGATAAGGGGCTAGTTATTAGTGCTAGAATTTAAAAAGTTAGCATTATAAAGCCCTTATTGTCACACGCGTTGTCTTTTTCCGACTATTAATCGGGTGCCCGTGTTTTGAACGAACATATAGATGCAAACAAAAATTGAAAAGAAATAATATGCTACCACCTGCCCCACCTTAGCATGTATAAAGAAAGAGCTTAAAAACCGGGGTGTCGTATCTACAATCTAAGCCAAAGATATACTTGAAGAACGAATGGTACCCATGCTATAAAACGAAAAAATTATTTAAAACAAAAAGAAATCATGTCAGCCTTTAAATGCTAAGGGAAATAAAACGCTGCCAGCTGCCAATCTCTTGTCACGAACTGTCCATCTACCTCCGGTTCGTCTACGCCATATTCCCACCGGGCTTCTTGGCATCGTGTCTAGGCGGGTCCCTTCGTCAGGCTTCCTGTGCTTACTTTACTCGCATACCGCAGCCAGCTCAGTGTTGCACTGCGCCCGTCCCTCAAGATTTACGAGCAAGACTTCTTAAGGCGATAAGTCAGAGACAGTTGGCGAGTTGGTGAATATGAGAGTAAGTTTCCGTGTTTGTTTATGTGTTTGTATGTATTCCATCCCAGTGTGCCCTGCCCCCTTGCCTTCATTCTCGTTTTGGTGGTGCTATAGCGATCTGGTTTTGTTTTATTTCCCGCTTTGACTATGCCTGCCACATCTGTCCACTTTGGCAGCGCTGGTGTGACCAACCTATACTCGTGCCTGGGGATGGACAAAAGTATATTGGAAAGGAGGCGGAAGAAGAAAAAGAAGAAACTTAGCGGCTAACGAACCGACACAAATTGTGCCTTTTAGCGCTCTTGTATCTTGTTAGCTGCTGCTCCTCCTTCCTCCGTGGGTCACCAGTTGATTTACGTTTATGCCTTCCGTGAGAGGTTGGCTTCGTTACCTGGACGCGAAAGCAGATAGATAGTCGGCGGCCTCGCGGTCTCTTTACTCGCGATCTGGCGCACCACCACAGCGGCGCCCGAAGACAGGGGACGCTTCCCCCCAAACTCTGGAGACCGCGCGATAACGAGTCGCCCGCACTTTACCGGGGATACGATAGTAGCGTGCAGTGGGCATTCGGGGAGTTGGTCGCGTGCTCGAAGATAACGCTCCGGCCGAGCCGTACGCGACAGGTGATGTGTGTTCCCGGCAGTGTTCGGAATGCTTTTTGAGAGTAGTTTCCATCTGCGCGACCTGTGGGAAGATCGCAGGACTTGACGCTTCGTTACCGTTCGGAGTGCCATACGGGACACTACCGATGTCGTTTGTCAGCGAAAGTATTCCATTTTTGTTTTTGTTTTCTTCCCCACGCCTCCGCCATATTATTGTATATGGTTTGTGCTATGAAGGGAGTGTTTTGCATTATTTTGTATGCGGACACTTTATTGGCATCGGCTGCGAATTTTTTAACTCATAGACATTTAGAACCCCAGGTGGTCGAAATTTCCGGAGTCCTCCACTACGGCGTCTCTCATAGCCTGAGTTGCTTTGGGACGTTAAACCCCAAAATTAAACCAAACCATTTTATTGCAGATGTCTCTTAGGAAAGTACCCTCATTAGTACAACCAGGGAGAAATACACACACAAAAAATGAAGTTCAATTTGTCTAAATACAACAATTGGTGCCATTGCTATTCTAGAGTTACAAAGATATTATTCTTCATTTATGGCCGCGTTCACAGACTTACAACTGTACTACTTTTCTTCTCTAGCGCATCCTTGACGCGCCAAAACTAAAAAAAGAAAAAATAAAAGTTAAAATTAACTTTTGGAGCTTCACAGAAATGCAAATTTGCAAAGTTTGTTTTTTTCAACGACAGCAGCAAAAAAATAAAACACCTGTCAGCTTATAGCGAAACGATTATAGCAAAACATCAGAACGCTTTGCGTTAAGTGGCACTGTTATACATTGCGACTCCGTTGCACGAACAAACCGTGTGCGTCTACGCCTGCTTTTCTACTGCATGCAACTAGTGCGCGAATAGTGGGCGGCCGGCAATGGCGAACTGTATGAACTGATGTGACCGCGTTTCCCTTCGGGCGGTTCTGGCTGGCAGCGACGTTGAAACGCCCCCTCCTCTCTTCCCCCATACCGCTTCTCTTACCACGTTCGTGGCACCATTTTGGGTTGACTCTGTGTCGCCAGCTGCAAACGGGAGACTCCTTTTATTGGGTCGTTCCGCGGAGTTTGTGCTATGTGTGGAAGGCGGAACAGTAGACGCAGTTTGTCGTAGAAACGTTTGGCAAAGCGCCCTAACACTTAACCCTGACCAATTAAGTACTATAAAGGGAGCCAAAAGCCACTCACCAAAGAAAGCATGGGAGATTTCTTTTGGCGTGTGTCTTGGTCAGTGGGTAATAATTAAAGTGTGATAACTGATTACAGAATAAAATAAAAATGAACCCATGCCACCAGTAGCATCCGAAACCACCAATCCTTAAGTATACCCCCCCCCCCCCCCCTAAAAAAAAGCATCCCTTATCTTTTTCTTGGTAGCAGTTATGTACCTGATATCGATCCCCTCATATATTTCCCAATAATTGTTTGCTGATTGGCCTGACGAGGGATTCGTTTCTGAGAGCCTTGATGGCATAGGTAGCTTAAGAGCGTTATCGCACACTCCCCGCCCTCCCCGTTGCATCATATCATCACGTGACACTCGCGGTAACACAGTACGTGCGACGTCCACTGCGAAGGCAGAAGCTCGAGTGTTCAAATTACCATCTTCACGATCGGTAGTTTTTTTTCCTAATAATAATAATAATAATAATAATAATAATAATAATAATAATAATAATAATAATAATAATAATAATAATAATAATAATAATAATAATAATTTATTTCATCAACATCAAGTGAGGGCAAATAACTGGCCTGCCAAAGCCTCATAAGGGTTTGAGCTGCAAAGCCTAACAAGCAGCGGAAACACGCACATGAATAAATGATTAAATATGATTAAATATTTACACAAGAAAGAAGGATCAGATATGTTTCACATATTTGAGAAGCAACGCAATGAGATACACAAATTGTACAAAACTACATTCCGAAGTGAATGTTTTTCATGTGCTAGTGCACGCAAGAAAAATCATAGATCGTATTCCATGCATATAAGTCAAACATGAAGCATATCTTCCAACGTATCAGAACTTTTGTAACGTATCACCTGCTCTTTCTAATCAGTTATCTTCACGATTAAATCATTGATTCATACTGATTAACACAGAAATATATTCTATGATTTCTTTTGTGTCAGTGGCTATTAGCTCTTTACATATGTATCTAGAAAGAGCCTCCCATTTTCCCTGCATTTGTTTGCCGATTCACATTTGTTTACTGTCTTCTCTTCATACTTCTAAAGCTTACAGACAGGTCACAGGCAGTGCGTAAAGTCTAGCTCCACGGGAAATGAAGAATGAAAGAGTAAGCGGCTGGTGGCCTGTTTTGCATATCATTTTATACAATGGGCAGAATTAGTTATTTTTCTCACTCTTGAGTTTTAGAAAACATGTTAATAGTTCTTATTAAGGCTCACTTCAAAACTGCCGAAATAATAGCGAAGAAATGTCCCAAATAGCACTGACAAGTTAAAAAAAAAATGCTTGCCTGCATCACATCCATGCAGTCCTTATACATTCAAGCGAGGAGGGTCTTAATATTGGTGGGGAGCCTCCGACCGCCCGAAACCCACCTCACTTTAAGTCCTGGCCACAGGAGATCAAGAAAATAAACGAAAATCCGCTAAAGATTAACATCGGAATGCGCCGTTCCTCTAATCTGCTCACAGCACCAACATCCCAGGACGCAGGCCTTTAGCATCCTAAAACAGGTGTTCACAGGCGTCATAAGCGTCGTCTGCGTCAACTTTTCTTTTCCCTCCCGGAGTCCCTAGAGTTACTATATAGGCAAAGCCTATATAGTTACTATATAGGCAAAGCCTATATAGTAAATCTAGGAGTCCCAAACTGAACACTGGCGCAACCGCCGTTGCCCCCGACTGGCATAGCACGCGCGCTGCAACTTCCCATTCGATCTGCTTGTCGGTAGATGGCGCCACGCTTCCAGGCGCCTCGCGGTGGTCGCTTTCTTCTCATCCTCTCTCAAACCGACCAAGGCCAGCGGTGTCTCCTCGTCCGGCCCGCGAAAAACGCGCTGCTTGCCCAGCCTCAGAGCGCGCGTCGCCATCTCACAGACAAACTGGTTTGTCGGAGTGGAGCCTCTCGTCTTTTTTCCCAGAGTGACTCCCGCTGACTCCTCAGTTCTGTCTGTCTCTGCCCTCTTACTTATTATGCTTTTATTACCTGCTTTCTACCTTCTTTCCGCTTTGGATGAATTAACCCTGGTCGTCTTCCTCGCCGGTGCTTGATTAAAGAAAGAAAACTTGCGGCCTCTTTCATTTTTTTATTTTTTTTTTTTTTTGGTTCTACCCTCGAACTCATCCTTCCCACCCCTGTCGCTGCGGCGTATCGATACTCCCCCTCCTCTTTCTTACTTTTATCTTTTGCTCTTTTTATAATTTTATAATTCCTTAGAGAGAGGGGGAAAGGTTGAGCCGGTCGCCGCTTGGCAGAAGGGAAACAGATGAGCCGCGGATAAAGATCAAGGTCCCTGTACCTCCGCACCTTTTTATGCTTATTTTAACCCTTGTCTTTGTTTTCTTTTCTTTAAAAGAGAAGAATCTCTTCGTGAAGAACGAGGCGGTGGCCCGCTGCTGCGAATGTCGAGGTCGCAACCCAATCTCTTTCTCCCTCGCCTCTCTCTCTTCCCCTCTCCATTCCTGTGACCGCGCGGCTCCGTGGAGGAGGTCTTTGGCGAAGCAGTTCGAAGTTGGAGACGGCATTTCGCCACTCTTGGCAGTGCCTTAGTGCCGTGGCGGCAGAGCGCCTTTCTACATTTGTTTTGCTTATTTCCACAGGATTCCTCAGTGTGAGCCAGCGGTTTAACGGTAAGACACCGCCTCGAAATGCCAAAAGGCAGTAAGCAGATGCCGATTGGGGCTGGTGAAGTTTCATAATTTGGGACTGGGATCAATAGGATTGGAGCTTGGTTATGCGTCCTCAAGGAAATGAAGCCGTCTTTTTTTTTCTTTCCTCTAGCAGTTCTTTTCCCTCACCCTAAGGGAGCAAAAAGTTTGACTTTGGTCGCGATTTCTGCTTTCTTTTTTTTTTCCGGATTGCCACCGCAAAATCTACAAACCTTTTTCCTATACAGATTTATTAGACTTCTAATTCGCATTGTAAAGCCGTGCTGAACAGTGGGAAGGAGTATTCCAATAAACACATGCGCACGCAAAAAGAAAAAAGGAAGAACAACAGAACAAAAAGCAAAACATAACAAACGGCCGTTTTTCTAGAAGTAAATAAAACCTCGCAAGCCATATGTCCTTGCTCAGTGCTCAATGATTGGGGGGGGACTAAATGAAAAGGAAAAAAAAAGAAGGAAAGAAAAATGGCGTTCGCAGCACAGGCGCATTCTGATGTATTTTCAAGAGACTGGTGAGTTGTACACAGCAGTATAGACAGAAAACGTTGCAGGGTGGGTGAGGCGTCCTGTGAAATGCGCCCGGTCAATGGGTACCGGCTGGGCGGAAACTGTGCCGTTTAGATTTCTTGGACTATACGGTGCCTCAAAGCAGGGAGATAATTGATTGGCAGTTGACTTTGAGCAGTCGATTTTAGCAACATTACCTTAGAATTTTTGTGTCGTCGCTCTCATCGTGGCTGAAACACTTTCCCTGGCGCGTGCCCAACCACGAGACTGCCTTCCAACTGACGCTCTTCACCCATCTCTTAGAAGACGATTCTCAGAACTTGTGGGTGCTGAGTCAGGATGCATAGCATATAGAAAAGGCCACACACCTTCCGCGAACGACGAATAGAATTACAACAAAATAAACAACAGAGGAAGAGAAACGATCAATAAGACAGCAGATGGTGGGTGGGCTAGTCGGCCATGAATATATAGCGATAACTTAATGTCTACCTGGCGGGTGCCGGCAGGCGGCGCCAGCACTGGGAAAACGGTTCGAAACGAGGAAACTTCTTCGCGCGCACGCATGATGCAAGAAGCGCGCGCATGCACTCGCGTGCACATATGGCTAAGCAAACAGAAAGCGAGGGGAAAATGTGGTATCCCACTCTCCCTCTCCACTACTCTCGATCATGCTGGACTCTCGCGCTTTCGCGCTCAACCAAAGATATTGAACAACCTGTCGAGTGCTCTCTCATTTCGCGCCTGCGATCTTTCTTTTTGTCTAATCTTTATTTTACTTTTCTCGCCTACTCAATTAAGTTCTTTTCCCCGTTGCTCCGATCAAACCGTTTGCGTGCTTGCATCCAGACAAGCGGGCTTGCGTGTAAAAAGGAGGAGAAAAAGCACTCCTTGTTTAACTGAAGCGATGCGATTACTGCTCTTGCTTTTGCTGATTGCTTTCCGTGCACTCGGGTTCCTAGCCGTGGCAGGTGCATTTATATCGGCGCGGGGAGCTGAAATGACCATCCACTGAGAGTGGGCCACGCTGGGCAGGCAGCCACAGGTGGTCTTCGAACGTAATGCGCCTACAACCGTCCGCTACTTGTGCACACGGCTTTGTCTCGCTTCGTTATGCTAAGTGGAACTGGCGGGAACTTTTGTTTCAATGCGATAACATTTAGGCAAACCAAACAGCTGTATCTCACGACACTCACCTAAGGCGCACAAACGTATTAGAGGCTAACGAAAACGGTTTAGATGTATATGATTGGGGAGAGCACAGTAAACTATATATGTGGAAAAGGAAATGATAGACGGGACGGGACGTTCAGAGACCGGAAGCGTTTAGAGTGGGTCAGGAAACAGATTAGAGTTGATGGCATTTTTGTCAAAATAATGAAAAACCGACGAAATGTGCATGATCAGGGTATAGTGATGGTCTTTAAAGGTAGCGGAGTGGGTTCCAAGAGGAGGTATCCGTATAGCAGGTGCCTACAGAAAGAGATTGGAAAGTCTGCGGCGATTACGTGGAGCAGCTGGCATTTGACCGGGTTAATTAGAAGCATAGGGGAGAGGCCTCTCCGTTGCAGTGGGTGTTGTCAGGCCGATGTTTGTAACGATTGGTGTAGCCCGCGGTAACGTAGCAGATTCTAGAGACTTTTAGTTTACCGCTGCCGCTTACCGCTGCCGCTTACCGTGGCCGTCTACCGCTACCGCGCGCCGTCAGCACAGCACGCACTGATTTGTCCCTGCGTGCGGAGTCCGGCGGAATTTGACGGGAACGTGGCGCCATCTGTCGGCCTCGGAATGATCTGCGCATGCGCACTGACTCTCGCGCGGTATCAATAGACGGTAGCGCTAAACTAAAAGTCTCTATTAGCAGTGGTTCCTTGTGTGTGCATGTTACAAAGGCGCCTGTCGCCGTGCACCGAGGTATTTGCGCGATGCAAAGGTGATCGGCAGCGATAAAAGCCGTTGAAGTGACGTAACGGGATCTAACGACAGGGGTGCTGAGGCTGTACCGGACTGGCCCGTGTACGACAAAGGAGGGACGTGCGCCTACTGGGACGGAGTCCGCTTCGTGTCGTTTCGAGAACAATGGTGTTTTAGCAGCTGTACGGCAACTACGGTATCGTGTTGACGTAGCTACCGTCGCCGTACTTACCGTATGTCTTGCCGTAACGGCAGAATACCTTTTAGCATGCATTTTAGCTTCACGCATTGCCCTACCCATGCGTGAGCTCTGACCGTGTTTCTGACGATGTATGATAGTGGCCATTAAGGAAACGCAAATATGTAATTAGTTGCTTTGGCTGAAGTGTAGTTTTTTTTTTAATGGTTGTATAAATAAAAAATCTGTAAGCATTTTTTTGAAACTCTTTGAACGATATTTTTTTTTTCAATTTTTTGCGCTATCAACGCACGTTAGGCTAGGCCAATCCACTTCCTAGCCATTTTTGTGCCGTTGTGAAGTCCGCACGCGAGTGGCATTCATGTGTGCGTGCGCGCATGCGTGCGTGTGTGTGTGTGTGTGTGCGCGCGCGCGCGCGCGCGCGTGTGTGTGTGTGTGTGTGTGTGTGTGTGTGTGTGTGTGTGTGTGTGTGTGTGTGTGTGTGTGTGTGTGTGTGTGTGTGTGTGTGTGTGTGTGTGTGTGTGTGTGTGTGTGTGTGTGTGTGTGTGTGTGTGTGTGTGTGTGTGTGTTCGTGATTGCGATCGCTCAAAACGTATCTTCCACTGTAAATAGCTACCATGGCCGCATAGAGTGCGATGGCGATGAGCTGCTATACCCGCCGCGTTGTCGTGAGCAGAGATTGAGGCGTTATATCTGTTCCATCAGCCCGTGCCACACCGTAACATGCGCAAACGGCGGCCTGATCGAAGTTGAACGCATGGATCCGAACGAATTTATGCAGATGTTCAGGTTTAGTAAGATGGACTATGCGAAGCTACTGGCGTCCCCCGAGGAATTTGTCAATGCGCAGCGAGTCTGAGTACCCGGCGATGAGGCGCTCGAGATTAAACTTCGTCGCCTGGCGTACCCGAATCGCCTGCGAGACTTGGAGCTCTTATTTAATAGGCACAGTTCAGCCATATCTAGTGTCGTGTCGTCAGTGTTGACTCACAGTAAGCACAAATATTTGCTCGCTAAATACTTCTTGCGGGGTGTTGACGCACAGGCACGAGCACGATATATATAGCTCACCATCAGGCTCACCCTAGATCATCTCGGCTCGGAACGCGTTTACGGAGTATATATAGATACGGAAGGAGGCCTTCCGGACTTATCGGAACGACAAAGCGCGCGCACATGCAGTTCTGCCCTGGCTAGCCGTATTTGCCGCAGTTACCGTGTTTGCCGTAAGGGGATGCTAAACCACTCTAATAAAGCGCTCGAAGTGGTTAACCTCACCGACAGGAGCGCCACTTATCGCATTGCATGGCGCCAAGGAGTACAGGAAGGGTGCGCCGAAACGACAACGCCAAATTATCATTGACAACCGCAGCGTTGAAATAACCAGGTGCAATTTCTTTGCGTAGGCTACACGGGGCTAAAGGAGACGTTGCATTCTCGTGTTTGTTTGCTTTTCACTCTCTTTGTAAGAGAGGAGGCCGCGTACAGGTTAAGGTTTTCTCGGGAGAGGGGTTTTATGAATGGTGAAAAATAGGTTCACTAATAATGAGCTTGAGGGCAGCACCGCGCCATCACCTCATGCTGCTCGCCGCAGACGTGCACACACTAGGGTCTGGAATTGACTAAAGAAGTCATTAAAAAGTCACTAAAGAGGAAGGCGAACGAAGGTTGCCTGTGTGCAGGAAGGGAACCATCTGTGCAGCCCCGTATGTTTGAGCAGGTTCGCCCACAGAATCAGTTTCAAGACGCGTAGAACAGTCTCTGCAAAAAAAGTATAAAAATGAAGTAGGGCTGCACGAATGCTCGTAAATTTTGAATAGCGAATAGAATATCCTTCCATCCGATTATTCGAACGAACTAAATAGTGCGTGTCCAAAGCTATTCGAAACGAATCGAATACGTCCTCAACGGTACAAATAATTTTCGAATAATTGACGCGAAGTTCGAATAGTACCTGCCATACTTTTTTTTTATTGGATGGTTGTTACATAAAGCAGAACGTACAGTACACTTACTCCTCGTATACCCTCCTATAGTGATATGCGTGCGCGAGATGTTGAGGGATTTTTCGGGGTTTTTAGATGAATGGCGGGCATATGCGGAGCTCCATGACGTAGTCCATTGCTGTGGAGATGCTAATAGCCCTCATGCGTACACTGTCAGACTCGACGACGCGGCGAACTAAGTCAACTAAGCAAATCCTAATATTACCTTAATGCCCCATCTGAGAGGCGATGGCTGATATACATTGCCTGGTTGTGGCCCTCCCGTGTTCCGAGATATATATGGCCCTTTGTTATCTCGCCACCAATAACAAGAAGCAGTTTGCCGGTAGGCATTGCTTGACGGTCATAAAATTAGTATAATGACCGCCTGTTGGAACCTCTGAATGAAGACTAACGTCACGTATTTTAAAAGTTCTGGCTTTAACTAGCATCAGTTACTGAACTGTATACCGTGGCGCCGCTCCTGGCGCTGCAGTGTTTTGTGCGATTGCTGGTTTCGCCCGAATGTTCGCACGAATGTTCGCACGAATATGGCTACAGCTTTCGAACCGTATTCGATTCGTATTCTGTTAAGTTGCTAGTCATCACTATTTGTGTTGGATTCACTAGCGAAGCTACGCTATTCGTGTTCTTCGGTTCTAAAAAAAATTAATGCTATTCGTGTGCGTCTGCTGTAAACCGATAGGAGAAGGGAGTTCGATGTAAATATGTAACAATAGAGCCACCTGCGCAGTATCCTGCGCAGTAGCCCGCATGGTTGAATATGATAATCTCAAGCACTAAATTCGTACACACTCTGTTCCTGACCGCTCTGGGCGCCATGCCGGCCTTCACGACTTGGTATTATGGAGGTTCCTGTATCACGGGACCCGTTGAACCGGCCTTATTGTATAGCCACGCGCTACGTCCGCGCACCTGATGATTTTTTTTTTTGTTACTTCATTATACGTTCTCCGCCGAGCATTCTCAAGGGATATCTTTATTTCCCGCTTTGTCTCCGTGAACGAGAGAGCGCCTTCCTTTATTCTGGGCGCACAGAGAGCCATCAGAACGGAAGGTGTGTCGATTCGCAAACCTAACTCCAGGAAGTATAGGTTACAGCACGCCGCTGCTCGAGATTTGAGAGTGGCACGCAAAGAACGCTCAATGCCTGGCTGACCGCGGGAGGTATGCTCTTTTCAAACGTTATCATCCTTATTTTCTCTTTACTCGTCTCTTTCCTTTCGAGCTACTCAGAGCACTGGTCCGTGCACAAGCTTCTAGTGAACACAAAAATGGTGGTACACAACAGAAGACCACTTATCTATTCTTTTTTACTTCTCCGGGTCCAATGCTTTTTACGCGCCGCGCACTCCAGGCACCGACAGTGGATCCTCTGGCGTGTATAGCATCAAGCCGCGTGAAAACGCGTTGCAGGTCGCAACTGGGCGTAAGGTGCGTGAGCCACTTCCATTTGACGCATGCGTGGATGGCTGCATGGCCCGGCCTCTCTAATGAATGATGAGATCCCACGCCGTGACGGAGCTGCAGAGTCGCAACGTGATATGGTCACGTTGCGGCTGCGCGGCGAGAAATAGTTCGCGCGCTCTTTTGCCGTGCTGAACTAAATGGAGCAACGAATACTCCCGTAGTTCAGCACACCCAAAGACCGCGCGATCTGTTCAACTTGTGGCCACGGCCTTGACGCGAATTCAGTGCATGGTTTTGATTTTTGTAAACAAAAGTCTGTTCTGATGATGATGATGATGAGCCTGAAAGCGCTACCGAAATGAATGACGCGGTGTTTGAAAAGGCGTCGGTAATGCAGGTGTAGCCGAGATGTATTCGCAACTATAGAAAAAGCACACAAACAGACGACTATTAAGGACGTCCCGCGTTGTATTCGATAACGCGCTGAGCAGGTGATGTCTCAGCTTTCAATTGTGTATAATAGACACGCCTCCTTTAATTGTTCGGACTGAAAGTAATTTGGGGCTGAATACAATGTTGCCAGAACAAAACGCATATCAGAATAATGTACAGTCGTGAGCAAAAGTGGTATACAACACTCAGTCGTCGACAGTACACGAGAAAACTGCATCGAAATGCCATCTAGCGGCAGCGATAGGGACAGCGACAGTCACACATTCATATGAATAAAATGGTGCACCGTCACTATTGCCTAAACCTCAGATAGCTGTCGCTAAATGAATTTGGAATGCAGTTTTCCGGAGCTCCGCCACCGGCTGAGTGTTGTATACCACTTTGCCCACGACTGTACATTCTCTTTTTATTAGCGCGGGCGTGTGTTTGTGGTGCCGTGTGGGTGCGTTTGTACACGCAGTATCTATAAATGAATCGTGCTTTCCAGCTTCGAATTGAGCTAAACACACGTACACACACACGTACACACACACACACACACACACACACACACACACACACACACACACACACACACACACACACACACACACACACACACACACACACACACACACACACACACACACACACACACACACACACACACACACACACACACACACACACACACAATATATATATATATATATATATATATATATATATATATATATATATATATATATACACACACACACAAAGCTCCCGGGAGCTTTTTCTCTCTCGATTTTACTTCTCATTGTTGGGTGAACATTGGGCTTCGCTACTCGTAATTATTAGAAATAATTTTATATATATGTTTCACCGTAAGCTGCGTGATCCTTGGGCGATGGAGCGACGCTCCCCGCGCAGAGCTATAGGCCCGCCATTGTGATCCTCGATACAGACCCTTGTCCACGGTCGTGTTCGCACGTATCACACACTGTTCAGTATAGGAGCCAAGATGCTATTGAATATGATCTCGAAACTGGCTTGGCTTGACTATATACGAAACTCCCTATAAAAGAGGTCCAACAAATCCACTTAGATTTTATGACCACCAGTGAGTACAGTGTATTGTAATATTTACTGCCTCATTCACGTCCTATGAGGAGTTGACTCATAATTTTACTGTAGGGGATAGTATTGATGTTTAGTATTACTATATATAACAAGTTAGCGCCTGCCGCATCATAGCATCAGCGGGGGCCCCTGCGTTGATGCCCGCACCAACATCGCATATACATACATAGCACGACGCGTGAAGCATGTCCGAACGCACGATTCACCAAGCTGGGGTTAAATCTGACCTCAAGTTTCTCTCTCCAGTGTTTATGGTTCCTAACTCTGTATCGCTGACGTGGCGTTAAACTCTCTGCTCTTAACACTCCAATGCCGAAAGATCTGCGTGCCACACGTCCATTTGGAAACCCGCCTTTTCGCGTGTCCGATTCTGTCCGCGCACGAGCGTTTGCTAGGGGGAGAGAAGAGGGTGCAGTAGACGACTATATATTGTCCTCTCTCTCTGTCTTTCTCTCCCTCCTCTGCTGCTGAAGGCAGCAGGGCCTTATACTTCGCGTGCGGAAGCGTTACTTTTCACGGTCACCACCGGAAACACTGTGGCCCCGCGGAGCGCAGCCTGTCTCCGACAATGATACGCCCGCCCGCTCGTTGTTTACGGCTTCTTTGGTGCGACTGTATTCGGTGGGTGTTGCGCGTACGCTCACTGCTCTGGTCTTTAAGGAGGCCTGCGTGGACCCCTGCAGTTATCCCAGTGTGCTTCATTTTTGTTCAGTTGTACCCACAGAAATAGTGGGAAGAGGAAAAACAAATGGACAGAAGGGCAGCTATAGTCTCAGCGTGCTCATCTCAGAGTAGGCGGTGCGCACTAAAGAGCTGTCTGAATCGCTGCCTGCCGTAAAGATGATGTATGAATTCGTTCCACTGTTTGGCTTTCGCGGCTGAAAAGAAAAATAAACACGTAAAATGCGAGCGAACTGAACCAAGCGATCAAAGTAGCAGTTCGGAGTCACCCCCGTCGGATCACACGGGCCAGTGGATGGGGCACACGCGATGGACGTAGCCTTTGCAAACAGAGCAGCTGTGGGGCCAGTCACTCACGAGATGACAGCACTGCGATAACAAATGATCAACCTGTTATGGGCGGAGTGCCGATATGGTTAGTGTTTGCTCCTGTGACCTGCTTTATCCTCAGTCCTTTCAATTGACACGTACTTTGAAAGTCACACTTAAAAGTCTGGCGACAGCTGACCTCGTGTTGTTGTTTTTGGCTTCATCTTCCACAGAGGCTGCCTCTGTATAGGCGTACTGAACGGGGCGTTGCATACCATGCATTACCTGAGCGAGATTTGTCCGACGAAGCAAACCTTGGAACATCGAGTGCACATTGCTTGCACCGTATACAGGCGTCAGGCGCCTTCTTACATGTTGGCGTTCGAATACGGTGTTCGAATACGTAAGGGTGCGAGCGAAAGACATAACTCTCTTGACGAAAATTGTGACCTGACGGAGTATACACGCTCTGAACATGGAACTGGCTTGTTTTATTACACAGAAAAGTAGCTGGTAAAATTTAGAGTTCACGTGACCACGGAAGTGTAGCACGTGCAATAAAAAGAAGAGCCACACTTATCCAGATGAAAAAAGAAATGAATGTAGACAACATGAAGGTAGTTCAAATAACAGCATCTATATTTAAGAATTCACTGCTTTTAAAGAAAACCATAGAGATACACAATTTCCTCGTGATCATTTTCCTGTTTCTAAACCTGCAGCGACGATGAACGACTTCATGGTGAGATTCATTCTTAGCTTGGGACGGAAGTGGGGTCCTTCCCTGTGATACTGGTTCCTCTGTGCACACGCAATATCAAATGACCGTTGGCTTAAAAAAGAAAAATACTGCTCATATCCCTCCCTCTTCCTTTTTGATAATCTATGCGCTGCAGGTGAAAGCTTGTTTCTCTCAGTATAAATGTGCGTGTATGGCGCGTAAAAAGAAAGGGTAAATTAGGAGTAAACGCCACGTCTGTTCATCTCCTCTTTCTCAGCCATACAGAAGGCTGCCCTCATATATAGACATGCACTCCGTGCAAACGTCAGACGATAAAACTTATCATTGGTCTTTTTCTGTAGTGAATTGCGTTGGAACAGTTTCTAATCGTGACTCCTTTTTCTTTTTCTTTTCGCAGGTACCTGGACTCCTCCATGGTCATGTAAGTGCTGACAGCATGGGCATGCATCTTTTATAATGATCCCGCGGCATCGGTGGTTAAGTGGTTAGTCTACTCGACCACTATTCCCAAGGACGCGAATTCAGTCAGCCGCAGCGGCCTGGTTTCGATGAAGGCGAAATGCTTGGCGGGCTGTGCGATGTCAGCGCGCGGTAAAAGAACCCCAGATGGTATAAATCAATCTGGATCGAGTCCTCCCACACGGCGTCCCTCTTAACCTGAATCGCTGTGGAACGTTAAACCCTGCAAACTAAACCAAACTTTTTTTATTATTATTTGCTCCCTGTAGCTTATTCTGACCACTTTGATAAGGAGAGCTGTTAATAAGGAGCCTTCGTACGCTAGAATACATGATTTCTATTTTAAGGCTTATCCTCGACTGCAGGATGGCCTTACAAGTGTCTATTCGCCAAAACGTAACGAGGGATGACGAAGAGTACTTTACTTTTTAAAAAAAGTTAAGAATACTGCTTTTCTATAAGGCCTTCAAGGACTCTCTGCACGAGTCTAAAATGTGGATTACAGCCACCACATCTTAGTTTCAGTCTTATGTTGGCTCCTCGTTTTCCACGAGTATGACGTTAAATTACGAAACTATGGGGCTTTACGCCCTAAAGCTGGACACTAGCTATGACGGACACCGTCATGGGGGGCCTCGTATGAATTTAATCGACATAGGGTTCTTTAACATGCACTGATACAACACACAACATGGGCGACTTTGAATATCACCTCCATTTAAATGCGCACACAGCGAACAGGGTTCAAACTGCTCGCAATCGTGGTACCACAACGGCAACATTCATGGTACTTTATCATAAACAAGTGCCGATATCTCCTGTTGTGTTCACTTATGTTAAACAAACATAATAAGTTATCCCAGCCTCATCTATTTGGTATTGATGTACTGAGCAGTGAATACTGACTGTTTTTGAAAGAGAGACATCTTCCTCACATTAATGTCTTTAAATGGGCCGTTTCGGAGCAAGACATGAAATGGAAGCTGGCCTCCCTACCTCTTCCAAAACTTCGTTTAATTCGCACCTGGAAACTTTTTTTGTTGTAGTTGCGTCTGTATTAATTACAAGTAGAGAACAGTTCACCTTAGTTCCGCGCATAGACACACGAGGTTCGGAGCCGGTCACACCCTAGATACATATAAAGTTATCCAGTACATTCCGTTCTCATATAAAGGAGCCTGAAAATGTCTCCTACGTATTTCTTTATTAGGGTAAAAGCGCTCCGTAATTTTTCTCTCCGCCACAGCTTGCAACTATATATACATGCCACTGCTGCTATATGGTGGGATTATTTTTTTTATTATTATTATCACTATGTGAAGGCTTTTTCCTCTCACTGGATTGGTACCGTATCGCTTCTCCTTCCCCTCTTAAGGTTTCCTGCGTGGCTCAGTTGCCCCGGCTCTTCACTTCCTTTTCTTTTTCTTTTTTTTTTCTTTTTTCTTATATACGGCGCTCGCTCGCTCGCTAGCCAGCCTGCCGGCCGGCCGAATCGACTTCGCGGCCCGTATGGCAGTCACGCTCTCTCGAAATCAAATCTCGCGAGAGGCCCGAACGCACTATCCGCCGCGTCTCCCAGTCCCATATACTCTATACCGTGCTTCGTTTAGACTCCATGCGAAGCGGGCTGAAACAAAAGAAAACGCTTCGAGTGACGACGCACGAAAAAAAGGTAAGACGAAAAAGAAAGAAAAAAAAAAGAGAATTCACTTCCCGGATCGAAACACCTGAGGGAGAGGAGGCTTCAGCCAACTTGCCTTCCCCTCTCGACCAACCTATTCGGCCCGATGTTCGGCAGTGATCAGCCGTGGTGTACAAGACGGCGTCGGAGGGTTGTGATACAAAATGCAAGAAGCGGTGCACGTACTATCTCCCGTCGGTTTAGGACGCGCCAGGCGCAAGCCATCAGGCAGCCCGCGCGTATCGCCCGCCTCTGTTGTTGTTCTCGATGAGCTGGTAACGCACCCGTTCGCCGTACACATGTATCACATGTGCCACGAATGCGTCCTGTTTCCTTGAGAAGGCGACCTGCATGGATGGAGGCACCTGCATCCGTTTTAGCGCTGCTCTCAGTTACAGATGATACTCCCCATTTTACGATCCGTCCTGTAGCGATAGTTTTATTTTTATTTTCTCTCTCTAAGTAGTAGAGGCGAGTTTGGTTTTGGTTCGCTAGTGCTGTCGAGCTGAATTGTTGGAACGGAAGTCCTGTTTTAGATTAGCTCAGTCTGCTGCGGGCGTTGCTGATCTGACAGCGACAACAGTACCTTGCAGACTTCGATCTCAAGCAGGCAATTGGCGCTTCCTGGTACAATGGCGAGAATTTTTTGTGTTGTCAAAGCTCTGACAGACGGCGAACAAAAAACTTTTATTTTTATTTTATTTTTTTATTTTTTGCCCGACGGATACAGGAGAATCACCTATAGGTCACCCACCGCTTAGATAACGGCTATTAGGCCTTGAGCTTCGGCGGCATCTTCGGCCAGTCGGATTAGCCCGTCTCCGGGTCGGAGCTGAACAGTAGCGCCTCCCAGTGTTCAGAGTCTTAATGAATTGAATCGCTTGTGAAGCCTTATAGTAGCTTATCTTTGTTCGTGAAACGCTCGGCTGGCCTGGAGTGACCATCTCGGAAAGTAAGACCTCGAGATAGTTCATGGGCTGCCTTGTCCCTAGGAAGGAAGGCATGAGCGGGTGGGGATCGAAATGGCTACATGTAAATCATGTGCATAATCACGAACACCTCGCCGTTCGCACGCGTTGTACGCGAGATTATCAAAAGACGTAGTATACAACACTTGTAGTTAATTCCGTACGCGCAGGATTAAGACACTCGTTTCAATACGCTCTCGCAGTATCACAAATTGACATGTGTGTACGCTTTTGCGTTGCTGTAACCATCATCAACGGGGCATGGCGTACAGGTTCACATATAGTACCTGCCGCTGCTCGATGGATGCCAGGAAACTGAGGCAGTTCTCACCGATCGTCAATTATATCTGCCTTATACGCCAGCTGAGCTTGCCCCATCAGCGCGTCTCCACATCTCTTCTTGCTTGACTGCCCCCTTTTCACGTCATTTGTCCTCCCTGATTTATCTGCTCTTGTAGAGTAAAACGTTTGCCACCGGTATGGAACAGCGCGCCTCCGTAACGCCGTGATCATGCACACCAAATCAGTCCTTCGTCGACCGTTTCGCCACTTGGCTTATCTCGAGTCTCCGGGGTAGCGAAAGTTTGCGGCAGGGAACGAGAATGTCCAGCTGGAGTCCGTGGAGCTGGTAACGTAAGCAGGCGCCAAGCTGAGTGACTCGTTGGCTGCGTCCCGTCACTTCTAATTGTTTCCCAAGGCGGCTTCACATTCGCTGCTTTTATTTTCCCCTCCTTGTTCCCTCCTAATGACCTCCGCTCGGTCCGCAGACAACTAAAGAGCCAGTGGACCCACACAACCTTCCTCGCCACCACCGTCAAGTGGCAAGTTCTATGGTGCCCACAGCGGCGGCACCGTATCTTTCTAGTGCGCGGAAAGGAGGAGCGTGGTGGAGGGTTATCACAAAAGCTACTCCCCCCCCCCCCCCCTCCCTCCGCACTCTCTTTGTGGTTTTTTTGTTTTTGTTATCGCAGGCGACCGCAGCCGACGTTATGGCACGCAGTTGTGTGTTCGCTGTTGAGAGGTCCGGCCAAGGATCGTGGAGCAATGAGCCCGTAATGTCACCTCCGCCGCCAGTCGGCGCGCGCTCACTCTTTCTGGGATAGGGAGCAAGCGTGATACAACAAACAAGCAAGCACGTCTCTGCTGCTGTGTTTTTCGGGCCTCGCATAAAGAACCAACAAAAGGCCCCTGCTCTCCACGTCTCTCGGCTTAGTGCATGCTTTCGCGCGAGTTAAACTCCAGTGCGTTGGGCCTTTCTGGCCAGGGACAATGATTCCCCCGGACGGACAACGCCACCAGTAGAGGAGAAGAGGGGAAGCGGAGAGAGCGGAGAGGAGGAACAAAAGAATTCAAAAAGATATAAACGCGGGAGAAAGGAGGTGTCGCTTTCGGAACTGAGTTTGGAACAATGGACCACGCCAAGCCGCAGCTATTGTCTCTGCCGAAACTGCCACCGGAAAATTTGCGGCGCCCCGCGGCGTTCGTTTTCGCGCCCTCTCCCCGCATACCCCTCTTTGTGGTTTGGAGCCGTCAATGCCTCACACAAAACGGCGCAGTGGTGTGCAGGCTGCGAGGCCACCGCGGGTGCGCTGCGTAAAGTATAGTTCCGCCTTTCGAATATGCTTTTTGCCAGTAGTAGTTAAACGCTTAGAAATACCAATGATAACGTTTATACATATAGGTAATGCAAATTGCGAAACCACCCAGCAGACTTTGCGCTACACTTTCATACGGCGCGCTCCTTAGTCCATAGTTTAGAACTTAGATTCCTGTTTGTTTTGCCTCCGCATGAACTGTTCGTGCTTGCTTAAAGACCGGTCGAAATTATGAAGTTCACGTCTCACCTCACAGGCGACACGATCACATGCTAGTTTACTTAAACCAGGCTCTAACTATGCTAGGGTTTCTAGTTTAACAGAGTACGATCTGACTTTCGCTTATGCACCGTTCTTGGTAAATAATGCGAACTTTGTAATGTACATTGGCGTCAGAGTAAGCGCAATTGAAAACTTCGTTGCTGTTGTTGAGAGCAGGCTTATTACGGTGTATTGGCTTAGTAGCGTATACGTCACATAAAAGAGAGATTTAGCTTACCGTGAACCGCGATCCGCCACCGCGACCCTCTACCGCGGGCGGGCAAGGCGCACAAGCTGATTGGTGCCGATGTGGCAGGTCTATGTGCCGACATCCAGTATGTGGCGCCATCTATCGGCGTCAAGGGGATCTGGGCATGCGCAGTGGAACGCGCGGTGGCGGATCACGGTAGCGGATCGCGGATCACGGTAAGCTAAATCTCTCTAAAGATTCATGACACGCGCTTGGACTGTCTGACAACGGTTCTACCTTTCGCAGCACCGCATGATGAGGCAGAGCCAGGCATGTGAATCTACACGGGGCCAGCAAAAGACCCACTGCAGCCGTTCGTCCACAGTCGGGTCATAAATTAGTCGCAAGCAGCCGGCTGTAGCGAATCAGAAAAGCGCGTGTTTCTCAATGCACTGAGTTGCGCTTGAGACGATTGCTCTTTAGAGGAGTGTTTTATGGCCGAGCCCCAAGAATGGCCCCAGTCTAGACATTGTCCTCTCCGTACATTACAGCAGTGGAAGATGGTGTCGCCGAACAAGAAGCTGCATCCCGTTTAACTTCTTCTAAATGCCCCTTTGTGCTACGTAAATGGATGATTATATAGTCATGGCGAACTAGCATCAGTAGGGCGTAGCGCTTAGTACAGTGTTATGCGTTGATGTTGTCTTTCTCTTTTATAAAGAGTTTTTTTTTTTTTTTTCAGTTTGCTGAGATGAGTTTTTTCAGCAAGCCAGCTGTAGTATGGGCCTCGCATTTAGTCATGCTCCGTAACTGCAGGGTGATTGGACTGAATGAATGGGAATTTGGTCTTTATTAAACTTTGACTTGGTCAGTCACCCTATAATTTTCTTCATGAATAAAAGAGCAGTAGCTGCTGTACCTTTAGCCCTCGTGACAAACAGCCAATCTGCGAAGAGGCTAATTGAGGCCGAGTTTTAGATCGTTTGCAGTTAGTCCCACTGCAGTTAGTCTTTGAGGGAGTAATGATTGCTTGATGAGAAGGGAAGAGTTGTGGTGGCGCAGTCGTTTATGTGACCACCGATGGTAACACCTTTCGAGCATAAGGTCTACTGCACGGGGTACAGCTTCGGATTTCGACTCGGTTCGAACGACAATGTGTGAAGACAGATGCTACGCCTTCCTTTCCCCAAAAACCAACTTTATATATATATATATATATATATATATATATATATATATATATATGCGCGTGTGTGTGTGTGTGTGTGTGTGTGTGTGTGTGTGTGTGTGTGTGTGTGTGTGTGTGTGTGTGTGTGTGTGTGTGTGTGTGTGTGTGTGTGTGTGTGTGTGTGTGTGTGTGTGTGTGTGTGTGTGTGTGTGTGTGTGTGTGTGTGTGTGTGTGTGTGTGTGTGTGTGTGTGTGTGTGTGTGTGTGTGTGTGTGTGTGTGTGTGTGTGTGTGTGTGTGTTTAAACCTTCAAGGGTAGCCGGTAGACCAAGCGTATGCCCTGCGTTAAAGTGTATGCGAAGGGAATTCACTTCAGGGACGTAAGCGGTAGAGCAAGTGTCTTGTTACATCGATACACGTTCGCGTTCAGTACCAAGCCATTCTTCGTGCGGCGACTGTAGAAGCAAGATGTGGCAGGAAGAGGAAAATGGACAGCCGACGCCGACACTACGACGACAGCATGTAAACTAGACGGATAGTTACAGTTGGCGCTTCAGGGTTGAGAACGTCTCGTGGTAGAACTTAATCCTTCTTGTTTCTGGTGTTTCAGCTCGCGACCTAACATAAGATGCAGCGAAACTTGCACCTTCAAGCTGCAGTGTCCGAGCATTCATCATGTACTCAAGGATAGAACGAGTGGTAATAAATAGAGGTGTTATAAAGGCGAACAGAAGCCTTCGGCTCTTGTTGACACAATTGTTATTTTGGTTACAGACTGTTCGTCAAATGGGAGAGAGATAGTGTGAACTACTGTCACGGCAATTGACTTATCTCTCAACTGGCTTGATATAGTTCCGCGGTGACAAGTGATGGAGAACTGCATTGTTACGGTTTCATGTGCAGCCGGCGGGTTAAGACATGCGGTATGCCTGTTTATCTGAAAGCATAAAGTGCCCCTCCGGTAAAGCAATGCCGCTTCGTGTTTGTAATTCCCAATAAGGGCACCTTTTCCATGGAAAGCTCAGCGGGCGACAAGTAGACATACTTTAATTAGTACTAGCTGCATCGAGCCAGGCATAATAAACAGTAGAACCAATGGAGGAGAGCCTGATATGAGAGAGACTTCTTTAGTGAGTACGATCGCTCTGGAGCGAGTCAACCGGCTTCGAAGGACAGAACATAAAACAAATTTTAAAAGTTCAGAAAGTTTAACTTCACCTCGAATTAGAGAGAGAGAGAGAGAGAGAGGGAGGGAGGGAGGGAGGGAGGGAGGGATGGAGGGAGAGAGAGAGGGGGGGGGGGGCAAGAAGGAAATTGGTTAGACGTGGGTCTAAGAGGGCAACGAGGTGGGGCGAAAAATGCGGCTGGGGGCCTGTACGATGCGCATTGCTTTCAGCCGCGCGGCGTTTTCACTCCAACGGCCGAAGGGACGACCGAAACCCGCGCTCTTCCACGATGGGTCTTCCGGCAGCTACGTGACTCGCAAGCCTCGTGCGTCGACGGTTCACCCGCTGCCGTACGCTCGACGCCGCCGCCGCGCCGCCGTTCACGGGAGCTCGCGCTTGCCGCACCGACAGTGATCCCGCTGCTCCGGCTTCGACCGGGCCTCCTCGGCAGTTCTACGCGTAGCGTTTCAACATTTGTTCTTTTTTTATTCCTTTAGTTCATTTCTCCGAGTTTTCTACCTCTTTTTGTTTGGCTTGTTCTTTTCCTCCTCCCTTTTTCGCGACCTTTCTTTCTTTCTTTCTTTCTTTCTTTCTTTCTTTCTTTCTTTCTTTCTTTCTTTCTTTCTTTCTTTCTTTCTTTCTTTCTTTCTTTCTTTCTTTCTTTCTTTCTTTCTTTCTTTCTTTCTTTCTTTCTTTCTTTCTTTCTTTCTTTCTTTCTTTCTTTCACCGCTACTCCTACGAGACGGTGTGTGCGCACGAGCGCACGCCCGGTATACGAGTGACTCTCCCATAATGCTTCCAAGGCGCGTCTTGCCCGCTGGCGACGTGTCCTGAGTGTCCGATCGCGTGGGCGGTTCTCTTTATTCTGTCTTTCTGTCACCGAATCGATCGGCATCATCCGCCCCGACAACGGCGGTGGTGGTGTCGACATCGCCAGGGGCTACAGAACTGTCGGGAAATGAAAGAGCATCCAGAGTCAGCATTATATACACGTTTAGTGCAAGTCGCGATGAGACGCTTCTTGGACATCCACAGGATGTCCTCCACCAATCCACAGCTTTAATATATGCATTCCCCCAAAACGGTGAGGAAGGTATGATTGGTATAAGATGCGAATGAGGACACTTTTCCCAACAAGGCACTCCGCTTTTCAGCGAGAGTAGCAGGTTCCAAAAGTTTGTACAGAGAGAGCCCCTTGAACCCGTAGACGATTGATCTCCAGGGACTATGGTGACAGTCGTCCAGTTAAAAGTGACATATATTTTATGCTAGTGAAAGCTACTCAGGTCGACATGGCTGACAGTGAAAAGCTGTAATCTTGGAGTCCCTGTAGTGCGCCAACAAGCAAGCACTGAAAGGCACAGAGCTATCACACCAGGCAACGATGTGTAGTCACCGGGAAGGGCAGTTTTACCTCCATCCATCGCTGTTTCGACCGTTGAACTGAAAGCGCGTGCTTCGTTGGCTGGACACGTTTGTGGGATCCCCTGCCAGCTCGCCGGGGAAATTACAGTTTCTTTATACGGCTGGATTCCATTGGCGTACATATTTGTCCGCTACCTTTCATCCACCGGAGACGGTGCCGCGTGCCAAGGAGTGTGTTCGGTTGTGCTGCTCATGTGACGCTCGTGACGTCAGTGAAGGTATCAACGAGGCGACGCTCATCGCCCCCCCCCCCCCCTTCCCCCATTTCAAGCATCATAGGCAGAGAGCAGCGTGGGCATGCACTTGTCTTTCCTCGGTATGAATAAGTTCTGAGTTCTAACGCACTCAAGTATATGGGATACCTTATAGCATATGCTGCTTTTGAACACGCGTTAGCCTGCATCGGGGAACAGCAGACGAGCAGCCCTTCCGCACTTTGATGTCTACGTCATCTATTCTACATAGGGAAAGTCCGTCGCTCAGCGATCACTGGGGAAATGCATGAAATAAAGAAATCTCAATCAAGCAACAGCCCAGGAGTCCGACACCTACAAAAACTCGAAATCCAGTTCTACTCTATAGCTATTGTTGTTTTTGATGTGCACTTAGACACTCTAGCTATACATTTCCGGGGTATTCATCGTTATCACCTTCATTTCGTTTGATCACCTTCACCAACTTTCTTTGACGTGTATTAAGGCGTTATTACCCTTTTTGTTTTTTTGAGTGGTACATACCGATAGCTGCAGGCCCGTACGCCAGAACTTCCACGCGATTCATCTTCTTTTCTTTGTCTATTAAATTCAGCCTTTTACTTTTCTACAAGCGTAAAATTTCTTTTTTTGGGCTGATTCTGAACGCTGCTTTCTCCCGCCATAAAGCGGAACGGTAGCATCAGCTTCATTCACCACCATCATGTCGTGGCAAGGATCAGCGTCGCCGTTAACAAGCAATCACTACCTCCAATCGTCGAGGGTGTCGTTCACGTGTCTGCCGTAGCGCGGCTGTACGGAAGCTAAAGTGAAAGCGCACGTAGTACACGTAGGCCTCGGTTGCTTCGTCGTAGAGTGCGCGGCCCCCTTTTCAAGAAAGAGTCGGGGCCGCCCTCTGCGAGGCACGCGCAGGCTACGTGCCCCCGGCCGTACTCGTCGTGCGTGTGCGGCCGCTCTGGCTGCTGCCGCCGTGAGCCAAGCAAGCGGGGGGTTAGCGGCCCGCTGTCAACACGTCTCAGGGACGTGCCGCGAATGCGAGCACCACTACTCTCGGCTGCCGGGGCACGCCGCGTCGTGCGGGGATCATTCCCCGCGCCCTCGTCGACGCCGTGGTCGGTCGTCGTCTGGTCTGCGTGCTTCTGTGTGGCACGAAGAGCACCCCCTTCCCCTCCCCCATTCCGTAGCCGTTATGGCGGTGTCTACGTGAGCGCTGGTCTCGGAGGACGTACGCTCGCACTTTTCATCTGAGGCACGCACGCGCTTCACGCGTGTGTGTGTGTGAACCCTTCGTCTCTGAGGCTGCGGTGAGAAGGAAGGAAAAAGAAGAAGCCATGAGGGAGAGTCTGGTGACGTCATGAGTCCAGAAGCTCTCTCATATCTCTCTCTCGCTTCTTATACCTTTCTTTAGATGTGTGGTAGTTATGAGGGAACTCACCGCGACCATCGGTTATGTTCGTGGTCATCGGTTGGCATTGGTGCTGCGCTGCAAGCGGACCAGATTGTTGCACCCTGAGCACTGCGTACTTAGATTTACTGCATCTCACCCACGCCTATATATGAACGTTCTGGCGCTGTAGAAATTTATGGACTGCTAAAGCCTCCGGCAATGTAGCTGTCCTTGCTGGTCTCCAGTGCAATATACATATCAGTAGAAGCCGTTCGTGCACAATAAGATATTTACTGTGTTAAGACTAGAGAAAAATTGGTTAACCATGAACAAGAACACCTGTAGAGACTGATTTTCACCTACGGGATCATCTTGTATTACTAAGGGAGTGCATTGAACCATAGGAATTTAACATTGCACACCATGTCCGGTGTTTGTGCCTTTTTTTAAGTCATGCAGCAGAGCAGGTCTTGTGTATTGCAAGCGCGCCAACTAACCAAAGTTCGACCTGAGCTGAACTCCGCGGGTTAAAGGTCAAACGTCGAACACGTCACCGCATCCGCGACACCGATGGCGGCTGATGGAGTGGTCAAATGATATTGATGACTTGTAGATACAACATTCAATCCACGACGTGACAGCGGTGGCAGAATTCGAGCCCACCGTGAATACAATTGGAAACTCGTCGCATGCTAAATGTGTCGAATTTCTCGAAACAACCAATAATCCGCTTCTACGAGCAAATATGTTCTGTATATCGATTGAAGCAGTCTGCTAGGAACAGTGGTTACGCGCAGCTAGAGGGTCAGGAGCGTATTCGGATATACCCATATACTGTGCCATTGATGAAATCCTAGTTCTGCTCTTAAATAACACGCCTAACACCGGTGTATTTTCCAATGTCGGGCTACGCTTTGTTCAACAGCGTCCTTATTGATTAACGACTTTTCTGAGTAGCCTGTTTTGAAGATAGACGTGGTGCAGAATAAATATTTGTCTTTCTGCTCCTATGGTGATGACGAAGTTTTCTTACCTTTCTTCTTACCACATTGCCAGTCGGAGAGAAGAAACCCAGTCGGAAACAACTACAGAACATTTTCTGATGTTACGACAGAATTTCTGTGCGGTTTTTGACGGGAAACCTGTTCCGACAACAGAGCATTCTGTAGTAACATCAGAAATTTCTGTAGTTACAACAGAAAAGTGCTACAGAACTACAAACAGAAATATACTACAGAAAAACTACAGAACTACAGAAAAGTACTACAGAACTACAGAAAAATGTGATGGTTACGACAGAACTATAGGATATTTTGTCGTATTTTTGACGCAGTTCTGTAGTTTTTTTCGACTAGTACCACTTGTACGCGTGAATATACCTCTAAGAATACACTGCTGCGTACAAGGATATTACAGAACTGAAAGCACTTCCTTGCTCACAGTAGAGAGCTTGCCAGAAAGAGTGCGTATTTCCTTAAGTGGACGAATACGATAAGGAACACGGATGACATGGTTATATAAAATGCAAAAAGAACAAACCCAACCTGTATTTTCCCGAGGGCCATTGCCACAGCGTCCACGTGAATATAGATAAATACTCATGTCATCTGTGCCAGCCATAGATTACTCGGAAATCATCTGATTCGGATTTTATGGCGGACGTAGCGATGTTGTTATATGCCGAAGATCAACTCAAGAAGTTGTACGTTACATGCTTAGATAAAGATCGCGTAGGTAGTAGTAAGTGGCGTCCCTTTCAAAGTCGTTACGGAGCCTTCGTGAGTAGTCCATTGCAATTATGTGCACTTCCTTTTACTATTCCAGCCGATACGCTCCCTACTTCGGGCGAGTTCTCTTAACGCATGCTAACCAGTCACGACTAATACATCTACGTTCATTTATTCTTATACAACAGAGTAAAGCAAAGAGCCTAAAGCAAATTAAACGTTCCCGTCTGCTTGGCGGAATCGTACTTCAATGCAGGGCAGGAACAATAAAGCAACGACTTGTGCGTCGTACATCTTCGCAATGAAATTTCGGGCTTTAAGTATAGCTGGCGGAAACGAAGGAAAAAGGTTGCCAACAGAAAGAAGAAATCTAGCCGTTTTTCTTGAGAAAATTGGTCTCGATGACTCGCTAAGAACTCTTGTGCGATAGCCATGGCAATTGGCCCAATTCAAAAGAAAACCGAGTAATATTTGGATAGCTTATAGTTAATTTCTCTATGTTTTCTACATAGTTCGCGTTGCAGTGCCCCAATGAAAGTCAGACTAACGTTGAGTATACGTAACCGTCGGTAAGTATTGGCCATGACGAGCGAGTACCTAAACAAACTCCATAAAATTGTCACGTTTCTTTTTTTTTTTTTTAGGGGGGGGGGGGGGGGGGGGGAGGGGAGCAAGCAAGATTTTAGAAGTCTGATCGCGCTTTCCTCGTGAAGCAGTTACCATTAGCTTCACGTCTCTAATAGTTCTTCTTTTATAAAGCCATTAATCTTCCTTCCGGTCGGCCTAATCACGGCCTATGTACCGTCTTTGCCAAAAGTATAACCAGGCTTCAAGTTTTGCTTGTCGCTTGTATTTTAAAGTCAACATTAATTCCCAGATTGTCGACACTTGCGAGAACAGGAGCTCACCTTTACTTTGCACAGGCTTACAGGTTCAGAAGTGGTACGAATTCTCTACTAAACGTCTGAGAAGTGGAACACGCAGACTGGTTACTTTTGGCAAAGGCGGTACATATACGTTAAATTAAGCTTCATGCTTTCCTTATTGTTTCTTTTTTTTTTTTCACATTATTAGGGTTTAGATATGTACAGATGTTTCCTTTTTTTTTAATTTGGCGGACGTTCTGTGTTTATTTGACGGCGCAGCCACGTTTTTATTTTTGTTTTGTCGAGTATTATTGTCTAGAATTGCATTATCGTTGTTTTTTTTTTTCATAATATAATGTGATATCTTTGTGGCGATCGAAAATCACTTAGTTCTTACATAACCTTTCATTTATATATATATATATATATATATATATATATATATATATATATATATATATATATATATATAAGAGTCGCAGTAATCGAGGAAGAGGGAGAGGAGGGAAAATGTTTGAAAACGTTCGTTCAGTGTTGATGTCACTCACGCAGCGATTGCTAACGTGCTTAGCATTGTGTTGCATCATTTTTGCAGCAAGCTGCGGTAAATGCCACACAGCATGCAGAAGTAGGGGGATCCGGACATCAAGTAGGCGGAGATAGCGGGGTTCCGGTAAAAACGTCCCCAGAAAATAACGTCGTCCTGATTTAACATCCTCCGGCAAAAATGGCCCCGATAAACAAGTCCAAGTTTGTGGAGTAGGGGAAAAAAAAATGTCCCCAGACAAGTAGTCGAACGCACCGTAACGCTATATGCTTGCGCCTAGCCTGGCACTCGGCTTGCTGCAAGAAAGAGCGTTGTGCACTTGTCTGGTGCGCTTCAGTGAAGTGTACGTACGTGTACGTTCCTCGGCCCTCGCGGGCTCCTCGGGCCCGGGCTCCTAGGGCTCAGCAGTCGAACGGCCTAAAACATCTTGAGCCATCGCGGCGGGGCTGTGTCTTTTGGAAAATTCTGTGCGTTGAGCCAGAATGCATATTTTACGTTCGAATGTTTTTGCGAAAGCAACACTCTGACAGCTAAAGCGAGACCTCGGGTGACCGCAACAGACGCTGGTGGCCAGACAGTGGTATCGCTGGCATCCGTCTAATATGCACTCCCATTCTCCCTTTTCGTGCACACTCCTCCGCCTCAAGACCATTGTAGAATGTGAAATGAGTTTGGCAACACGCCCTACTATCTATAATCATATAAAGCTAGCTGTCTCGGGATAGACTCGCTTTAGAATTGAGAGGTTTATTTTAGGGACTTCTGGTTTACCGCTGCCGCTTACCGCGGCCATCTACCGTTACCGCGTGCAGTCAGCACAGCACGCGCTAATTGGTCACTGCGTGCGGAGTCCGCCGGAATTTGGCAGGAATGTGGCGCCATCTGTCGCCCTCGGGGTGATCTGCGCATGCGTACTGGCACTCGCGCGGTAGCGGTAGACGGTAGCAGTAAGCGTTAGCGCTAAACTAAAGGTACCTATTATTGCGCGCACTTTGTATCGACATTCTTTCTTGGAGCCACCTTTCTTCCATTTCAGTACTATATTTAGAAGGGTACCGGATGCAGAAAATGACAGTCCTTACTTGATATAAGCCATGAAGCCACAGGCTGAAACGATCATTGGAGAAGCAAACGAACGTATCGAAGGGAAAAAAAAAAAAAAAGCAGTCGTCGCGAAATAACGTCTCTCATTTTAACGTTGGTATTCGCCAAAAGCTCCTCTGTTTCCTCATACACCGCATCGTGTATGTTACAAGTTGTTACAGTGAGCGTGCAAATAAATATAGTCGCATCTCGCAGTGGCGTGAACCTCGTAAGAAACACCAAGTCTTATTTCAAACCACCCGATGTTTGCCACGCTTTCTTTCTTACTTTCTGCATAGGAGAGACAGAGAGACCCTGCGCGCTTACGCGGCGCGATCGAGAATTCCGTGCACGAAGCGCTTAATCCGTCCCCGGCCAGTCGTATAATTCAGTCTTGAATGGGCAGCGCTCGGCAACTGTGTGCATGCATGCGCTGGTAGCATCTGGACTCTTGCGATAGAATTCAGAAAAAGGGACAAAGTATACACATTTCACCGTCTTCAACCGACCCCCCCTCTCTCTCTTTTAAAGCAGCTGTACCGAGACGTTCCTATAAAACGCCGCCGTCAGCTTCGATTTAAATCTATTCTCGCAGCGTTTACTTCTCGCCCCTTTTTGTGTGTGCGGGTTTGCGAATTCGTTTGCGGATTTCGAATCGAATCCCAGTCGGTGGGCTATATAGCTTTAACCAAAGCTGGTTGCACGCGATAACTCGTCCCCTTTGGCCCGCGCCGAAGCCTGAGCGAGTGCATGTATTTCATTTTCTTGCTAGCTGGCATGAAGGAAGAACCCTTTCCTTTGCGGCGGTCGCGTCTATAAATCAATACCAGTTCGATCTGCATTTTTGCGCACTGCTCTTTCGTGTCACAGTGCGGTTACTGCAGGCGGCTAGCGGCGGTAGATTGGGGTGTGTGTGTGGGGGGGGGAGGGGGGGGGGTCTTTTTGAAGCGGTTGTTGGCTCGTCGGCGTTGTGAACTCTCGCTCTTCGGAGGCCCGGGCATTCATTGCTGGGCCCCGTCTCGATACTACACGTCGCTGTCGCGCGCGGCCTGGCTTTGGGGGGCGAGTGTCTCGTGATTGGGGAAGCCATAGCTACACGACCGGTTTGCGATAATCTTTCCGTCCGGCGTGGTTTGGGCGGTATCTTTCTTTTCCTTCTCCTCCTCCGGAGAGAATTTATGTCTCTCGGACATGCGACTCGTCTCGGTCGGCAACTTAAATAAGCGGGAAAAGGACTCGCCAAGGATCGCAGAAATTAAAAAAGAGAAGTCGCAAAAACCTGGAAGCAAGGGGAAACGCTGCCAAGAAGAGTCGCCGTTCATGGAGTCTCTCTCGGAGCTGCGGCGATGGCTGGAAGAAGAGAGGGGGTCATCATGAGAGAGCGAGGGACGTCGGTATTCCGATAAGAGACGCCCAGGCGGCTATATAGTACTGCCCGCCCGGTGAGCGACGGTGCTCGCTTCCTCGATCTTCTCTTTTCTACAACTCCTTACTTCTCATAAACAAGATACACCCCGTATAGACGAAGGCCCGCGGGCGGCCGGCAATGCGGGAAAATGCCGAGCCGATATCGAACCTCTGTTTCGTTTCTTTTTTATTCGTATTTTTGCCAGCAGGGGACGGAAATTGCGATTGTAGTGGATACACACTTGCCTTGCCCGTGGAAAGAGGCGAGGTTAGGCGGCGCCTCCTAGCGGATGACTCCTAGTGTGTGTAGCATGGTCAAGCAAGAAAAGTACGACGTATTAAACCTTAAGCGGCCAGCAGATGCTTTACGCACCTTTCAGGGGAAGTAATCGGTCCGTCGTACAGTGTCTGAGGCGCTTAACTGTTGCACTGCCAGGGGAAGGTGTACGAGAGAAGTCTTCTTCCTCGCCGTGAGGGTCATGCTGAAAAATGTCGTGAATACAATTATCCGGATGTGGCTTACACGGAGTGGAAGATGTACTGTAGAATCCGCCAAAGCCTACAACGTCTTTGAAGTTTCTGTGAAAGTATTAGCGATGCCCTGTACTTCTTAACAAATCCCAAACAATTGTTCTGACCACACACACACACACACACACACACACACACACACACACACACACACACACACACACACACACACACACACACACACACACACACACACACACACACACACACACACACACACACACACACACACACACACACACACACACACACACACACACACACACACACACACACACACACACACACACACACACACACACACACACACACACACACACACACACACACACACACACACACACACACACACACACACACACACACACACACACACACACACACACGCACACACGCACGCACGCACGCACGCACGCACACGCACACACACACACACACACACACACACACACGCACACGCACACGCACGCACACGCGCACGCACACACAAACACAAACACAAACACACACACACACACACACACACACGCAAACGCACACGCACATGCACGCACACACACACACATACGCACACGCACACGCACGCACACACACACACACAAATATTACACAGATATACTTGTTACAATAGGATAAATTCCTTACTGGTGCCGTGGTTGACGGTTCGAGATGGTTTCGGCCACTTGGGTTGGCGCAGTTATGTCTTGATGTTAGCCATGAAATGGAACAGTCTAGAAACATTGAAAGGCGGGGTTTGATGTTATCGTTTCTTGCTGCAAACTGCGGTATATGAAGTAGTGAAATGTCTTGTCATGGCTGTAAAACATAGTACGGATAGATATGGTAACATCGCTTTGTGTTGCAAATCGCAGCATGACGTTTACTAGTTTATTGTTGCAAACTGTTATAATGTAATCTAAAGGTATATCGCTCGTCGGTGTAAAGTGTAGTACGGAGTCTTCTGGCCATGCGTTGCCGTGTTGCGATCCGCAGGCACGGTGCTGGCTAATCTCGTGCTGTAGCTTAATGTTGTAAACTGTGGTATGTGGTAATTTCGGGCCATCCCGGCGGTTCATGGCGTAAAATGCAGCAATCTGAAAAAAACATCCCTCGGCTATTTGCCGTGTGCGGATCGATGGCACGGGATATCGTTACATCCTGTTGTATATATACACGTGCGTGCATGTAATTTGGCACATGCCCAGATGAATATGCCATAGCGTCTTTAGCGTCGTGCTCGTTCGCCTCCCTCCGGCTTTTTCCACCGCTTGCGCTTAGAACATCATTAATTAGGTGTGTATTTCAGAGGGCCCTATACTTGTTGCGCTCAATATGCTTGGTTTATTTCACTGCGCTATTCTTGTAAAGCAACAAATGCATTAATTAGCATGTGCAGCGATCTCCAGCTGCTCTGGCGTGGACATTCTAGCTTTAATCTCCCTTTCATTACGATATAGTTGTTGGTGAAAAGAATAATTTAGCTCTTTTTTTTTCACCTATTTTGCATACATAGAGAGCTGCGCGTTATCGGAGTGCGAGAACATGTCCCTAATCTGTAGTTAAAAAAAAAAGCAAAAGTGAAAGTTTTCTTTTTGTGCCAACTTACATCCAGCGCCGTTCCAACTGCAGACAGGCGGGCTTGCAGACAGGTGGGCTTTGTTACGACCGTGCATCCGCATTTGCGCGCTCTATTGTTCGTCCGTGGGCATGGATAAGTGTTGTGGATATGTGGTGATGGTCCAATGGCTCTAAGTGAGCCTGTTTCCAGGAATCCTGTTTTGTAAGCCTGTTTTGCTTTGTGGACACCCTGCAAATGCCAAATTGACCCTGTCAAGAGAACGTCTGGAAAAACACAAAGAAACGTCCCCCTGCGGGAAATGCAGGAAGTGCTTTCTTTCTTTTGTTCACCCTTCCAGTCGAGAAGCCCTATCGTCCAGTGAGGAATGCCTACTTTCCAAAGGAGACGACAGAGTGACATGTCCGCTGACGTGCAGGACAAGAAAGGAGCATGACGCATACAGCCATTAAGTGATTTCCCAGGAATGCAGGAAAGATTTGCAATTGTCGAAAACGGACATTGCTGGGAGCGTATGCGGCGCCCATGTGCACTTGGGTTTCTGAGAAGTAAACCCACTTGTCAGAACCAGCCTGTGGTTTCTTTGCTGAAGAATAGAAATGTACCTCCTCTCCTCGCCGTTCCCAAGCTTTTCCCGCCAACAAGTGATCACGCCCAACGAATTAATGCCGGACCAGTCAGTGCTTCAGACCATCAGTGCAGTGATGTGTTCAATTGGATGCCGATATCTGAGGGGCGTGCCCTGGATTTGGTTGGTCAGCATCTTCAGAGAGGGGCTGGACATAGGGGGTTTTAAGGACGCTGCAGAGCACGAAATGTCGCTCTGGGCCCTGGGTAAACGGCTCATCCCGTCGCTTCTCGCTATGAACTCTTAACGCTTGCCATTTTGCTGATGTACCCTTCTTTTTCGTGTAAATAATCCTGTAAATAAGTTTTCCCATAGTGCCATTAAACCTGCTTGTATGTATTGTACCAACTTCGAAGATTCAATCCTTCATCAACCCCGAGTCTCTGCACGCTACCAAGTGAAGGCCGGGTCGAAGTAGCCCCAGCGTCACGACAACTGGTGATCAGCGTTGGGATCTGGATCTACAAGCTACAACATCTGGTGATTCGAGGTGGATCAGAATCTACAAGCCACAACATCTTGTGATCGGAGGTGGCATCTCAAGCAACAAGCAGGAGCAACAATCGGCCAACAAGAAAGCAGCTCGGAACATCGATCGCATGTGTGGGTGAGTGCTTGGCTTTTCTTCTGATGCGGACCAGGTTCTAGAACAGGGTTAGATTTTAGAACTGGTAAAAAGTGTTGAAACGCCTTTAGGTTTGGTAGTTTGCACTGTTGTTTTGGAAGTAGCCGACACTCGGAGCGATCATGGACCTACAAAAGCTGCAGAAACCGGAACTGTTGCAATTGTGTGAGGAATTGGGAATTGATACAAGTGGTTTGGCACGAAAACCTTTGATTATAAAGGCAATCACAGATTTGGGAACCGATGATGAGGAGCTCAGTGAAGCATGGAACCTCATCGGTCAAAAAAAGGAGCAGCTCAGACAGCAGAAAGAGCGGGAAAAAGAGGAAAAGGAGCGCGAACGTGAGAGGGAAAGAGAGGAAAAGAAGCTAGACATTGAGCTCCGGAAATTAGAACTAGAGTTGAGCAAGAGGTCGGGCGATTGTCCCCAGCTAGCGGTACCTCGTCTCAACAAGGAGGCAGATTTCAAGATGTCAAAGTACATGCAGCCATATGTGATATCAGGGGATATCGGTCTGTATCTGGCTAACTTTGAGCGAACCTGCGAAAAACTGTCCTTCCAGCGAGACACTTGGTCTCAGAGATTATTGACGGTTCTGCCCTGCGAGGCAGCGGAGGTTGTCGCGCGGCTAAGCAAGGAGGACGCGGACAACTACGAGAAGGTCAAAGCTTGCCTTCTGAGAAAGTATAGGCTTAGCGCCGAGGCGTTCAGACAACGTTTTCGGAATGCTACTAAGTCCAGGGACGAGAGTTACCCTGAATTCCTGTACAATTTAAAAGTTAATTTGAGCGAGTGGCTAAAGAGCACTGATTCCTACAGTGATAGGGACGCTGTAGTCGAGCGAATTCTTTTGGAGCAGTTTTATAACTGCCTCCCAGAAAAAGAAAGAAATTGGTTACAGGACCGAGGCGAAATTAAGTCGGCAACTGAAGCTGCCGAACTTATTGAGGAGTATGCTTCGCGCCGACAATTCAGCAACCCATTAGTGGATAGGCCCCGCAATCCCAAGTTGAGTGTGAATAACCGTCAGGAAAGGCACTTTGCTAGAGTTGGAAACGAAGAAATGAAGGTTTCTTCAGGCAAATTCCCTAGAAAGGACGGCAGTGAGAAAAGTGGGGAAGTGACCAACGCGCAGAACACAAAGAAAAAGCTTGAGGCTAGGAAGCCGCTCACATGCTTTAGGTGTAATGAGCAGGGTCACATTGCCGTCAACTGCCGGAAAGAAAAGATTGCTTTCTCGTATGTCAGTGACTGCGATGAAAATATGCAGCATTTAGAACCCTACCTGCATGACCTAGTAGTCAACGGGAAGCCTTGCAAGGTACTGCGCGATTCGGCCGCAACGATGGATGTTGTCCATCCGGCGTATGTGTCGCCTTCCGACTATACAGGACAGTGTGCGTGGATCCGCCAGGTAGTGGAGGAACAGAGTGTGTGCTTGCCAATCGCGAACGTGGTCATCGAGGGCCGTTTCGGCAAATTGACAACCGAGGCTGCCGTTTCAGGAAAGCTTCCTAAGTGCTATCCGTATTTGTTCTCCAACAAATCGGACATGCTACTGCGAAAGAGGGGCATCCTTTTCGGAGACAGAGTTGTGCAAGCCTTAACACGTTCAAAGGCGCGAGAACTAGCTACACTGCTCATTCCAGAAGAATCCACAGCGGAGGAAACGGCAGTTAAAACAGTGGTAGATGCGGAAGATAGCAGGTCAGAAAACTTTGAGAGCGAGGCATCTCAGATAAGTCTACTTGAAAGTGAGCTTGATGAGACGCGGAATGAGGACGTTCTTGAGAGTAACCTCTTGCCGCCAGTGTCTAGTAATCTCACGAGACTTTTAAGTGGAACTCGAGAGGACTTAGCTATGGAGCAAGCCAATGATCCCAAGATACAGGAGATAAGAGAGCGCCACCGCGCCACTAAGACAGCAAAGAACATTTCTTTTGAGATGAGAAAGGGAGTGCTGTATCGCTTATTCAAGGATAAGCGCGGAGTAGAGCGGGACCAATTAGTCGTTCCCCAAAAGTACCGCGGAGACTTACTGCGACTTTCCCATGGCAGCTCGTGGTCATGTCACCTTGGAATAAGAAAAACAAAGCAGAGGCTGTTGCAAGAATACTATTGGCCTGGATGTTTTAAGGACACGGAAAATTTTGTACGATCATGCGACACGTGCCAGCGGGTTGGAAAGGCGCAAGATAAGTGGAAAGCTCCGATGGTGTTAGTACCAATCATTACCGAGCCGTTTCACCGGTTAGTAATAGATGTAGTTGGGCCACTTCCTGTGACAGAGTCAGGGTACCGTTATATCCTCACTATGTTATGCCCAGCCACAAAGTTTCCAGAGGCTGTTCCGCTGCGCGAGGTGACGTCCGAGAGTGTAGTGGATTCGCTGCTGTCAGTGTTTGCACGAGTTGGATTCCCTTCCGAGGTCCAAAGTGATCAGGGTAGCGTTTTCACGAGTGTCCTCACCACCTCATTTCTCGAGCGATGCGGCATTAAGGTAGTGCATAGCTCGATCCATCATCCGCAGAGCAACAGCGTAGAAAGATGGCACTCTGTTCTCAAACGAGTCCTGAGGGGACTGTGCTATGAAAACAAGCGCGAATGGGATACCTGCCTGCCTGCAGCGCTTTTCGCTTTGCGGTCAGTGCCGCACGAATCCACTGGATTTAGCCCAGCCGAGTTGGTGTACGGAAGGTCACTGCGCTCACCTTTGCGAATGGTGCGCGAAGCCTGGGAGGGGCGCGGAGAAGACCCAACAGTAGTAGAATTCATTCTGAACCTCTTGAATCGCTTACATAACACTAAGGAACTCGTTGAGGCCAGCATGAAGTCAGCCCAGGCTCGTTCCAAGGTGTACTATGATAAGTCAGCCCGTCAAAGGACGTTTTGTATCGGGGACCAGGTGATGTTGCTGAGAAGTTCAAGGCAGAATAAGCTCGAAGTACAGTGGGAAGGACCGGCGGAAGTCGTTGCAAAGCTTTCTAACACTAACTACGCAGTGAAAATTCCCGCTAGGCGTAAAGAAGTGCGCATTTATCATTGCAATCTTATGAAGCCTTATGTGCAGAGGGAAGCCGTGGTAAATCTAACGTTAAACCTTCCCGAGGAGATGGGGGACAACTTGATTTGCCTCAGCGGAAAAGGAAGCAACGCTCAGGAGCTTCTCAGAAAGACAGAGCAGAGAGGAGAACTAAAGAAATCCCAGCTGTCCGATCTGGGCGAAATAGTAACAGAGTTTGAGGCCTGTTTCGTGGACAGGCCAGGCAGGACTGATTTGACTGAGCACGATATTGAGCTGACTTCAGACGTGCCAGTGCGATCAAGGTGCTACCGATTTTCTCCAAGGCAAAGAGAAATTCTGGATAGGGAAGTAACTCGCATGCTGGAATTAGGAGTAATAAAACCCTCGGAAAGCGAATATGCTTCGCCTATGATCTTAGTAGAAGCTCCAGGTAAAGACCCTAGGCCTGTGGTAGACTACCGAAAGCTAAATTCTCTCACCAGGGATCAAGTGTATCCTATTCCGAATATTGAGGAGAGAGTAGAACAGGTCAGTAGAGCGGCATATGTGACTACGCTGGACCTTACTCGAGGATACTGGCAAGTACCGCTCACTGAACGCGCCAGCAGATACGCGGCTTTCGTCACTCCGACGGGCAGCTACCAGCCAACAATGATGAGTTTCGGGCTCAAAAATGCTCCATTTTGTTTTTCCCGACTCATGGATAGGGTTTTAAATGGGTGTGAAACATTCGCGGTGCCTTATTTAGATGACATTGCGGTTTTTTCCGACTCATGGGCGGACCATATGGTACATCTAAGAGCTGTACTGAGCCTTTTGCGTCAAGCTGGACTAACCGTAAAGGCCGAGAAATGTTGCCTGGCAAGGGCGACCGTGGACTACTTGGGTCACAATGTAGGTCAAGGTTTCAGGAAACCCAGCGAGATTAAGATTTCTGCGGTAGCAGACTACTCGCGGCCGAGCACGAAGACGGAAATTCGGGCATTCTTAGGGCTGACGGGATACTACAACCACTACATCCCTCACTATTCATCTTTGGCTAGCCCTCTGACCGACGCTCTCCGCAAGACAGAACCGACAAATGTAGTCTGGGACGAACAAAAGGAAGCCTCCTTCGTAAACCTGAAGGCTGTGCTGATTAGCCGTCCGGTATTGCGAGCTCCAGACTATGCCCGAGAATTCACGGTCCAGTGTGATGCCAGTGATCGAGGGTTAGGTGCTGTTCTCTGCCAGAGAGATGACGACGGTAATGAGCACCCCGTGCTCTACCTGAGCAGAAAACTGAGTTCTAGAGAGAGGGCTTATTGCGCGTCAGAGAAAGAGTGCGCTTGCATTGTATGGGCCATTCAAAAATTGCAGTGCTATCTTGGAGGGGCCAAATTCACCGTAGAGACGGACCATTGTCCCCTGGCTTGGCTGCAAACTGCGACATATAAAGAACAGTCGCCTTCTTAGGTGGAGCTTGATTTTACAGCAGTACAATTTTGAAATAAGATACAAAAAGGGGAAGTTAAATGGGAATGCGGACGCGCTTAGCCGCTGTTTCTAAGCGGTCCGAGATGTTCCTCACCATGTATCCAAATTGATAATCAGGCTTTTTTTTTTTTTTCGTGCGCTTGTATATGTGTGACTATGTAAAGCAGCACGTTTGGTTTTCTAGGCATAAGTGGGTCCTGAACGTCTTGAGAGTGGGCTTTTCTCGAACAACAATGGCAGTTTTATTTTGACCTGGTCTCTTCAGACGGGAGCCGAGTGCTTGTTTAGACATGTGGTTGAGTTTCAGACAGCTCGAGCAATTTGGCCTACAACAATCAAGACAACGCGACAAGCAACAGCGAGCTTCAAGCGTTCACGTGCAGGCCATTAAGTCGTCTCTTCATGCAGCAGCTGCGACTGCTGCCCTCCGAGACTCTTCTGGCGGGGGAGGAGGCTGTTACGACCGTGCATCCGCATTTGCGCGCTCTATTGTTCGTCCGTGGGCATGGATAAGTGTTGTGGATATGTGGTGATGGTCCAATGGCTCTAAGTGAGCCTGTTTCCAGGAATCCTGTTTTGTAAGCCTGTTTTGCTTTGTGGACACCCTGCAAATGCCAAATTGACCCTGTCAAGAGAACGTCTGGAAAAACACAAAGAAACGTCCCCCTGCGGGAAATGCAGGAAGTGCTTTCTTTCTTTTGTTCACCCTTCCAGTCGAGAAGCCCTATCGTCCAGTGAGGAATGCCTACTTTCCAAAGGAGACGACAGAGTGACATGTCCGCTGACGTGCAGGACAAGAAAGGAGCATGACGCATACAGCCATTAAGTGATTTCCCAGGAATGCAGGAAAGATTTGCAATTGTCGAAAACGGACAATGCTGGGAGCGTATGCGGCGCCCACGTGCACTTGGGTTTCTGAGAAGTAAACCCACTTGTCAGAACCAGCCTGTGGTTTCTTTGCTGAAGAATAGAAATGTACCTCCTCTCCTCGCCGTTCCCAAGCTTTTCCCGCCAACAAGTGATCACGCCCAACGAATTAATGCCGGACCAGTCAGTGCTTCAGACCATCAGTGCAGTGATGTGTTCAATTGGATGCCGATATCTGAGGGGCGTGCCCTGGATTTGGTTGGTCAGCATCTTCAGAGAGGGGCTGGATATAGGGGGTTTTAAGGACGCTGCAGAGCACGAAATGTCGCTCTGGGCCCTGGGTAAACGGCTCATCCCGTCGCTTCTCGCTATGAACTCTTAACGCTTGCCATTTTGCTGATGTACCCTTCTTTTTCGGGTAAATAATCCTGTAAATAAGTTTTCCCATAGTGCCATTAAACCTGCTTGTATGTATTGTACCAACTTCGAAGATTCAATCCTTCATCAACCCCGAGTCTCTGCACGCTACCAAGTGAAGGCCGGGTCGAAGTAGCCCCAGCGTCACGACAGCTTGCAGACAGGCGGGCTTGCAGAGCTTTGTCTTGAAATGCACGTTCGATTTTCAAGTTAAAAAAATATCTATACTGACTTGTCAGAAATATGGCGAAATATTCTAGTTATGTCCTAACGCCAAACTCGTATGCTGTGTAGTGCCTTCTTGTAGTTCTATAGCTTTTTCTGCTGTACTTTTCTGTAGCCTGTGTAGTTCTGTAGTAATTTCCTGCTGTATACGTGCGCAAAATTGTGATGTTGATGCAGAAATGTCTGCTGTCACAACACCTTCACGCTCAGAAGCCGAACAGAGATTCTGTTGTAACAACGCATTTTGTTTTAGTTCTTTTTTTCAACTGCGTTACTTCCGTACGGATTATAAGCCTCGGTTGAAGCCTTGCCCTGTGTCTCTCTTCTTCCCCACGTCACTGTTTAACTACGCAGCTACAATATACATATTCCGTCACCACAGGCAACGTAAAATTCCTATAGATGTCCCTATTCCATGGTTTCAAAGCTCTCAGCAGAGTCACAGCTTCGCAGCTATAGACTTGTTCTTGCGCTGAGTTGACGAATTGAGCTTTTCTTTAATTACTTTCTCTTTTACTCACTTTATCCTCTTTCTCACGTGCAATGGATCCCAACGGGAATATAGTTCAACAGTCTCTCCCCCCCCCCCCCCCCGCATTTCTCTTTCTAGCGAAAAAACCGTATGAGTCACAATAACCTCATAGAGATTTCTTATACTGAACTCATACTAAACTCATATAAACATACAATCTCATATATTTCTCATAAGTTGAATGATATATTTATGAGATGATATGAGATTTGTACTAGTTTAGTATGAGAAATCGGTATGAGGTTATTGTGACTCATAGGTTTTTTTTCTCTTGGTGCTCTTCGGGGCTTGATCACTTAGTTTTATTTATGCTATATTCTCTCTATCCTCTACCTTTCTTTGTCAGTTTGGAAGGGCACTTCGTGCGGTCATGCTAGTTCTCTTAACGTGATCAAATGATATACGCCGTGACATTCGCAATCGATTTCCCTTCTTTTCTTCTCTCGCACTTGCATTCCGCCAGTGCACAAAGATATACTCCAAGCGCGCGGCAGGGAGTCGAACAAACGTCCGCGAAATACGTCCGCGAAATGGCCGCGCCTCGGGACACGATGGCGGCGAAGGCAGGAGCTGGTTCCGCATGGAGGCTGTTCGAGGAAATACGGTTTGAACACGTGTCGGCCTCGCAACAATGTATTCTTCAAACGCGATCGCTTATGCGTACATGTATAGTGAAAGCAAATCTTACGGAACGCGGAACCGCCGCTTGTTCAGAGATGGCGATGCATAGAACCTTAATTTTCCTTTATTAGTTGTTCGAATAATGATGTACAGCCCTTCACAAGGGAAAGAAAAGCTGGAAAGAAAGTAATAGAAGAGCACAATGGAAAGTAAGACGCATTGAATGCAGATGTCGGGAAGCAATACTAGGTGTCGGGAGGGAAAGGAGGAGGAGGGAGAGCGAACAGGGGTGAAAGCGTGGTGTCAGAAAGAGGCAAAATGGAAAGTGGGCAACCAGCAACAGCAGCGGCGAAGGAGACGCAGCCGCACCTAGGTATAGTAAAGAAGAGCTGTTCCTTAGCCGTCCAGGCGTGGTCTCGTTTGTAACCCGACGCTCCGAGACATTCTCTCTACCGTGTACGAAAGATTTTTGAGCAGGGAAGAACGTAGAGAAGAGCGTGGAGAAGCGGCGCTATTGGGGCGGCTAGCTGGACTGTTATACCACCGCCTCAGCTGCAGAGACGCGCGGTTTATGCCTAGTTTTGCATTTATTGGCCATTTAAATTCTCTCCTCCCGGAGCCGCCTTTATGCGTTTCTTTTGATTTTCCTTTGAGCCCAAAAGTTCCGTGCCACGACGGGCACATTTGTTTCTCTTGCGAGCTGCTTACACGGTGAGCGGGCTTACTTGAGCTTCAGCAGCGACGACTCGGCGGTTGCTTTTCGGTTTGTTCTCATGAATAATGTAGCCGGTTGTAACTCTTGCCCGGCGACGGTCATTTTTCACGGCCCGGGGAACCGGAGGAAAGAAGTAATAAAGAAGACGACAGGTACAATGAAAAAACGCGCGAAATCCTGGTGCACCGCAGGCGAGCTGAAGAGGGTCTTACGTGGCACCGGTATGGTGTGACTGCGTGCGCGAACTCGAGCGCGCGTCGAGATGCGGGAGAGCTGGCTTGTCGCAGGTGGACAGCGCAGGAAGAAAGAAAAAAGAAAGCGTCAAGGTGAAGTTAGCTGCGAAGATTGGTGTACAGTTGCTGCCGTTGCGAAGCGAGGAACAAACGTAAAGGAAGAAGGAATTATAACTTCACGTGTAGTCACGATTCCGCTTTCGATCGGCGCCTTCGGTGTTGTAGAGGCGGTCACCGCGAGCTGGTCGGTCGGTTCTGCAGCAGAACCGACCGCGAGACTTAACAGCAAGAGAGATGGTCGCGGGTTTGACTCCCGGCTGTGGTGACCGTCGACTGTGGCAGATGTGGAGGCAAAACGCGAAAACTCCATGTGTGAGCTGCGTAGTATTGATGTGGGCGAAATTGACGCAAAGCCCTCCACTGCGCCGTACTTCTTAGCTGACAGCGTTGTTGAGGCACGCAGCACAAATCAATTACAAATCGTTTACAATCTTTTCTTCATTGATATATACACTAGGCGAAATCAGTGGATTTATGAATGGTGCATTTGTTACAAAACAGCGCCTGTAAGGAAACTGCTATAAGAACTACACTTTAACCGCAGGTAAAACTAAGATTTAAGAACCTTAACGTTATGGGGACACCATACCGGGAAGCATTATGAAACCGCGGTATTGTTTGAAACGTTCTACGACACACTATTTCGGTGAAAATTTTGACTCTTAGTGTGCCGCAAGATAACCAATGACATGCTAACGTCAAGTATTTAACCTCGGTTTAGTAACCCCCCCCCCCCCCCACACACACACACACCGCACTCTCTCTCTCTCTTTATATATATACCCGCGTAGACAATCTCTCATATGACCTTCACAACAGCTGGAGTGCACGCCCTTATAAAAATGGGAACATCCTTTGAGTTCAATGTGAACTCAAAAAAGTCAGAAGGAAGCAACTTCCTCTGAACTGAGAATTGGCTACTGATTTTGAATTCACACTGAATTAACTTTCTCTGACCATCCTGTGAATTTCCTGTGAATTTCCTTTGAGCTCCCAGGGAACAGACCGTTGTCAGTTAGAGTTGAGTTCACAGGCAGTGGCCAATTATTAGTTCAAAGGAAGTTCGAAGGAATGATGACTATGGGATATTTGGTGGATGTTCGAAGGAAGTAGGTTCAGACTGAAACATTTGTTCGTATGAGCTTATATTTATTTGAATAGATGTACTTCCTCTGTTTAGGCCTTGCAATTAGGCCTGCTTTCGAAGACCCTGCGACAAAAAATTGGATCACTGTCCACAATCCCAGTGCAAACTTGCGCAACTGCCGGTGACCACCTTGGCTAGTACTCCATTCAGCAAGCAGGTGTAGGCTGCAAAAAGAAAAAAAAAACAACATTAGAAGCATGACTGCAATGAACAAGCTAGAGTCCATCCAGCCTTCCTTAGCTTTTGTAAATTAAATATACAGAGCACGGACAGTGTGAGCGCCATGCAGGCCCCACAGCATTATGCATTAAGGCAAGCATTATGGCCCTGACCATCACTGAAAAGTCAGCTCTTTGGACAATATTTCAGAATGCTCTTGCATCACATGCACAGGCTATGAGCTCGAGGACTTACAGATAACAGCATCCAATTTTGGGCAGCCCAGTGCCTTTTTTGGAGCTTGTTCCTTGCGGGCATTGCAGACACGGCCATAGAGTGAGCTTTCTTCCAGTTCTTCGGGTGAGAACACAACCCGCACCAAGTTACACGCAAACTTTGTTGCTTGATTGCCCGCACTGAGTTTCATGCGGTCAATCAACTGCTGATTTACCATAATATTGCTGCCAATGTGCACCTGCAAGAACAAAAAGCAAATATTAGTACTATGACCAGTATTGTAACATACAACAATATTCCTTGATATGCAATAAGAAAATGAAGGGGCTTTACAAACAACAAAAAACTTAGACCAGCTTAAGAACATTCAAAGAAACCCCAAAATGCATAATTAAGGTCATTTGTTTGCAAGTAAAAATACACATTCAGGAAGCCGTACTTTAACATGTACAACAATGAAGGCATAGGAAAACTATTGGATGTTTTTGACACCTTCCCGAGCGGTGTTTTGATCTAATTTTGAATCAGGCCAAACATCTTTTAACATTTTTATTAGTGTAACCTGACAATGGTGTAATATGTATTTAAAGTAACTAGCCAAAAAGAGGGCACATAATGCCCCGCAAAGGATTGAGCGCTAATAGTGCATTGCTATAGCAGAAGAAAAAACAAGAAATAAGAGATTTTTAACGACCTAATTTATGCTTGCATTTCAACAATAAAAAAAAAAACAGATTTTAAGTCAGAAAATAAAGGGATTTACTCATCATTAACATTGCAAAGGCCATTAAAAGCCAGTTTAGACAGAGCACAGTGCCCACATTGTCACCTCCTGTTTAAAAATACTAACATCCTTTTCGTACATCAGAAGCTCAACCAATTAAAAAAACTGCCAATGAAGGTTTAGCAAAAGCATGCACTCCCTGCTCTGTATGAGCTACTTTGAGGCAACATTTAGTTTCCAGCTTGCACAGGTAGCTTTCATAATTTAACCCCTCAAGCGCTTTGGACAAGCAGCTCGTCCTTGCAAAGATGCCCTCAAGCCATTTTGGACGAGTGCTTGTCCTTGCAGGATAGATCCTCACCCTGAGAGTTTTAGGTGAGTACAGTGCTCCTCTGTGGCTTAGGTCATGCGCCATTTGACAGATGGCACCACTGACCCGTTAACTGCTTTTTGTTCTACCGCTTGAAAGCCTTTTAAGCAGCCTTAATGAGAAAAATGGTGCCTGGTAGAGGCAACGCATGCACTGTTGGCCCGTCATCGCGGGAAAGAAGCTTTTCTTCGTTGCCATCCTCGCCATCCGAAGATGGCTCAGACACCAATTTTTGCATTGTTATGGGAAGTGAAGACGACAGTGATGACATGAGTAGTTCTTCCGACGAAGATGAGGACAGCTCAGACGATACTATCGCGAGTTCTGTGTCAGTGGATGAAAATTGACAACATTCCGATGAAACCCCCTGGGCTTCCATTCTTGGTCGTCCCTTGTAAAACATTTCCAGTTACCTCGCTATATGTTACTCGACTAGATTGCTGCTTATTGGCGGGCAGTTGATTTTTCACGTAATGAGCAATAAACTTCACTGAGCTCATTTGACTTAGTTTCTGGTTCAAATATTTTTGTCTCGGATACCTCCTTTTTTATTACACTACCAATAGAAACCAGCAGTAAAAATAAAAACTAAAGGGGCACTTAAGCTCCGCCTTTAAGGGTATGATGCGACCAGTGTAGGCTACCCCCCAACATAACCAAGCTGTATCAACATGTCTGCGTAGCCTAGGTGTAGCAAGCCTGACTCAGCATTGAAGAGCACTGGAATGTTGATTCGTATTTCACCTTCCCACCTCAAATGAACGACCGGAGTTAGCAGCTCCTCCTAACTTTTGGATATCATGTGGTCTCGTTAAGCCACACAAATCATCGAAGAATGTGTGTTCGGCCATGCCACTTGCCAGCGCCATGCTCTTGATGTTTCATTCACAACACAGACAACAAATTTTCATGTAATGGGGCCTTTAACGATATCGTAATTTTAAGCAATTTTAGCTAGAAATCTCAAAATAATAGTGCTCAAGGGGTTAAAGTGAAATTGAACTATTGTTGGATCAGCTTAAGAAGCCACAACTCCTTCTCAAAGGAGACCCTCCTGGCAATACCATGGTGGTTAATTGCCTTTGACTTGCCAGAGTGACATTGCAGGTGGCTGTCAGGTGCAAGTGGATTATATGCACATTAGCTTGAATACCATGATGACTGGCCCAAGTTGCTAAAATGACTGATTAGAGGAGCACCAGCTGCGTCATTCGAGTTGTAGTGCAAAAAGATAGCCGTCCGAGATCGATAACCTAAGAAATTGCTGAATATTAAACAAGCTAATGGAAATCTCTTTTCTGATGAAAAGGGCTTTGCTATAGCCCAAGCGAAGTATGCTCAACAGGAAGCGTAAACAAAAGTAACCTTGCACTTCCGATCACTACAGCTTTCACAAAAACTCTTCCAAATCAATATACACACGAATGAAGTAACAGTCACTAAAATGAAAGGAAGCAGTTGGGATTTTTTTTCATGGTTGTTTTGACGAATTTAAGAAAATAGCACTGTCTGTCTTTTGTCGTTTCTATCAAATTGACATTCATTTAAAAATATCATTATGCTACTAATTATGCAGTCTGTGAGCCCAGCCTCATAAACAGCATCCCAGCAAGGGCAGCCGCTTTTCAGTGAAGCCGAAACGCAAGGTGCCCGTGTGCTCTGTGTTGTCGGTGCACGTTAAAGCACCCCAGGTGGTCGAAATTTCCAGAGCCTTGCACTACAGTAGCTCTCATAGCCTGAGTCGCTTTGGACATTAAACCCTAAGAGCCAACCAATCATAAAGAGCATTGCTTCTTGCCTATCTCTGAATTCAGTGACTGCTGACTTCATTCACATGGATAATGAGCTCCTCGTTTCCCTATCCCTGCACACTTCTCAATGGAAGTGCATGACTTGTGGCAGTGCTATCATAAAGCTAGAACCAAGTTCTTGTGTGACCCTTAAAAAAGTTTCATCGAGAAAGGCAGTAATGAGCACAACCATGCAGACACTAGACTAAAGCAACTAACCTGAGCCTCGGTTGGCAGCACAACTGCTTGTGTTGTACACGCAGCATTATTAACGGATTCCGTCAGCTGATTGACCAGCTCAGCAACATCTGAAAAAAAAACAAAAAAGGAAAGCTGGAACAAAACATACTATTTCATCACTAGCAGCAGCAGCCCATGTAACATTCACCACAGGAGAAAAGCCTTTTCTTTGCCCTTGACTGCATGACCAACCCTTTTCTGTCACCAAATGCGCCATTCAAAATTTAGCTGCTAGACACTGGCATCACTCACGCACTCAAGGCGCCCTATCAGCGGTACATAATCTAGGGGATGCTGATAGCAATTGATGAAGCCAATGCTGACATCCCACTTCTGATCTCTTTGTTCGCTGTGGAAATGCCTGGATTGAATTAACTGCGGAGGACGTTGTAACTACAGTGTAACTGACGGGTGCTGCTATTGCTTAGAATGAATTCATGGGTGCGAATGATGATGCCGAGATAGCTGTGAGCGCTTTAACAGAAGTTAGTCAGATCACATCCCTGAAACAGTTTGTCGGTAGCAAGGGCCTTGAAGAGGTCAGCATGCAATATACATGTATGGCGGCAGCAATACGCCATATATTTGGACAAAGGCTGACACTCGAGTGTGTAGCTGATACTCGATAGCCCATGCTTCACCTATCTCGTGTCTGTCTTTCGTGTCGACATTTGCTAACATGGTGTAATGACCGAGTTAAGTTAGGCAGAGTGCTGAGCCAGGTGCCGAGCTTGGACAAGCATAAATTTCCTGTTGTGAAAAAAAAAAAAACACCACCTAAGTGACCAAAATGGCACAGGAAAATGAAGCGCATGCCATAAGGACTCCAAGGTCCAAGACAGGATGAGGCCACATATGATAATTTCATACAAATTTAGATTTTTTGGTGTCCCTCCTGCGCTCATTCTAGATGCACCTCATCATTTGCAGGAGACTCTGAGGTTAAAATCTGAGGGAATCAAGGGTTCCATTCAGATACGCCGTCCACAGTAATGCAAGAGCACCACAGACCTGCCGCAGCCATCTGGCTACAACTTATACCCCGTGAATGTGTTTGAACCTAATGCAGCTCTCTGGGTTCACTGGAGCGTTGTTGTCGCCGACCACTCCAGAACAGAAAGGAACCCAATCCCGCGCCCGTTTTTCGGCCTCGGCTTGAGCAGCACAAATCAGCACAGGTGCTCACCTTGAGTGGCATTTGTTTACCATGCATTTTCATGCAGCTATCACATACGACAACAGGCTCAATCTCAGATGCATGCCGATCCCAAGCAATGACATGTGACACGCAAGTCACTGTAACACAAACAAAGCATGCTTGCAGAGCAGGAGTGGCAGCAGTTCATCTGCTACGTGCACTGCAAGAATGGTGGTTGGTGGCGTCATGCAGCAGCACCACGGTGTAGCTGAGCACTACTGTACACCACCTATAATGTGTCGCAAAGACAACTACAGGAGGAACACCAATCCTAATCCTCAGTGTAGGGGGAACCTTATTGCAGCAACATAATCTTACTGATGCTTTTACTAGGACGTGCTACAGACCAAGAGGTCTTATTCATTTATGAGTTAGCACTTGAATTTGTTATGCTTTACGTAGCATCTGGTGACACAGCAAATAATTTCAGTCTCATGGCAATGGAGATCAGCATTCCAATGGCTTCAGAAAAAAGCGATCACATACCAAGCATCTGACGTGCTTCATCTCTTGCGGCCTTATATTTCTTCATTCTTTTTTTTTTACAGACCCCACTTCATCCTCAAGCTCCAGGACTCTCTTTTTTGCATCTGTTGGCTTAGACATTTTGTCACAGCTGCACCTTTCCTGCAAAACGACATGTGGCAAGGTCTATTCACTAAATTGTATTTGCACTCAAATGCATCATACAAAAATTATTCAGTATAACGCATTGTGCAGATATCTGGTGCCACACATGAGATTAGCAAAATAGTGACCAAATGAAGACCACTGACAAGAGAAACGTAGCATGGACACTGTTTAGGGTTCAAAGCAACACTTCTTGAGGAGGAACATTAGCCCTTGAGCAAACCTTGGCACATAAAAGGACATGGTAATGTTTAACTGCGAGCTGACACCATCCAGCATCACTACTGCTCAAGTGGGCAGAATGCCCACTTGAGCAGTAGTGGACAAAACAAAGGATGCATTTCCAGAAAAACAGTTTGAGCTCCCACATATACCGTAAAACATAGCCACTCTGCTGTATGGTAGGTTCATGGTGTTTTATGTCCCAAAGCGACTTAAGCTATAGCGATGAGGGATGCCGTAGTGGTGGGCTCACCTGGGGTTTTTTAATGTGCAAATGACATCATACAGTACACAGTCAACTTGCATTTCACCTCCACTGAAATGCGGCCATGAATGCTGGGATTGTACCCATGTACAGTCGTGAGCTTTATGCGATCCCGTGGCAGATAGCCTCATCCAGAAGTAGTGGCAAAGTGCAACGGCAGCATTGAAAATGAAGTGGAGAGAGCGGTGCCTTTCCACCTGTTGGCCGTACCCCATGCACTGGGAGCAACTTTTACATCGGCAGCTAAAAATCATTGCAGCATTATGCTGTTGGTAACTGATATCACTGCTTGCTTTGCTATGCTCTGACCTAGCAACCCAGCGTAGGCTGGCAACTCAGGCAAAAGCGGCAGCCCAGCCCACTGGAGTCTTAGAATGGAGACTCCACACACTGCCTCCCCACCACACACACTTTTTTTTTCCTTTTTTTTAATAAAGTTTTCTCGCTCTGCGTGAAATCTGAGGAATGGCTGGTAGCGAAGAAAGGAAGCATGTTTGACGCTTCAATAAAAAGAAACAAACAAATGAATATGAAAGTAAATGAATGCGACAACACGTTAGGCGCTTTTATCTGCTTAAACTTCAGTCGCCTGCAGCTGTGAAAGCGTCCGTTTCGCTGCTACACTACCAATTGTCTCGGAACGAGCATCGTGGGCATCTTTAAAACTTGTTCTAAATCAGCTTCAATAATCAAGGAGCTGCCATTCTCCATGCCGCACCGTTCCGAGACGACGATGCGGGCAGGGTGTTGTTTTTTTTTTTTTTTTTTTTTTATAGAGCCCAAATTGGGAAGCCTACTCCTGTTATCACGAAACACCGAGAATTGAATTCAGGTCCACGTAACGACAGCAGCCGCGTTAATTCTACTTCTTATTTCCGCAAATTCAGCTCATTATGCATTTTTGTTTTAATTTCACGCAATTCCCGGAATCAACTGTCTACCTCTTTCACCATGTGCACTACTGTCACCTGCCGGTTAACACAATGCGGTCGTAATGCGGGCATGTAAACGACTTCGCGACACGACTCACCGCGAGTAGCAAAGGAAGGTGTTTCACAGGTAAACATTATTAAGACACGAATACGAAAAGAGACAAGAGACGTTTGACTACTTACCCACTCCGAGAATGAACGTAGGAGAGTACGACCCCTCCTTCCATTGGGCATGTAGTACCCCTTGGTTTGGAATAATCTTCCAGTATTTTGGATTATCCATCAGTTTCGCCTGCAGTTCTTTTGATTGTAGGTTTCTTACAGGGTAGCGGTCGACCATTTAACCAAGACATGATCGGCCATTTAACCAAGACAAGACGAATACAATGAACGCGAACAATCAACTTCCTACGGTCATGAAACACATAGTGAAGCATGCCGCCGGCTGTTTTCACGAAAACGATAGCGCTAGAGTCTCAAGCGCCATTGCAAACTTTTAAATGCATTTTTGCAAACTTCACAAACTTTCAGAATAAAACTTATAATTTATAAACAACCTTAAACGTTTGTTTTTTTAGTAGTAATATGTGATGCGTAACAAAGCACAAAATAATTTAAGCAAATTATTGCCACAAGCAGCTGCAGCGCCCTTTTTTTTGCTGCGGAATTCTTGTGGTGCATGTCAATCTTCATTGGTTTTACTCGCCGTGAGAACGTTGGTTTTACTGGCAGTATTCGTAACCTCGGCTGCGGGCATAGAGTTTCTTACTCTTACCTAGAGGGAAAGCTGTGCTGCCGTCTATGGGCGTTTACATGGAGTTTCCAGACGGCCAGTTCAGCCACCATGGGCGCTCAAAGCATCATGGGCCGGTGAGCTACCGAGTGCAGAACTACAACTTTTGGCCAAAACTAATGCAAAGATAAACGTTGTTCTACCGTAAATAATGCCCTAAGATTGAATATTGTGACTATAAATTGTAAAGAGAGAGAGAAACAGCATGTCAGTGTGATATTTATCAAATATAAGCGATGGCTCTTTCTCCTATTGGCTTAGTTTTGAGCAGCACAAATACCAATATTTCGCACTTAATATGCAAACTTTGAAATAAAAAAACGTTATAAAAATATTTATGGTTGCGCAATCACTTCAGGAAGTTTTTAGTGGCATTTCGGGAAACAGAAACCATTTATTGGCGACGTCTGCTTTTGAGCCTTCGCTACTATGGCTTTCGCGGTCTATGTACGCACCTTCAAATGATGATGATGACGAAAAAGAAACATCGCAGTAACGCCACTCCACGTACCCGAGAAAAACCGACTGTCCCGCAACAAGTAGCACACCGGCCCATGATTCTTAGCGCGCCCATGGTGGCTGAAGTGCAGCGCCCTCAGCTTTCCCTCTAGTTAGTGTAAGGAACTCTATGGCTGCGGGGGCTTCTGTGCGTGGTGGTACCGACGTACCGACGTCGCTGACGTATTAATTGCTGGTCTTTAAACTGTGATAGGAGGTAAACGAGCTTGACTTTCGTGAACAATGTGACATCCGGTACTAGGCACATCGTGAAGTGCATTTAACTGCAGGCTTTTGAAGCCGCTATCGATGGTGCTGCGGTAACCGCCTACCCGTCGAACGCACTGGAAATGCCACCACGGTAAAAGCGTACTTGCGCGACGTCAACGTCGCGCCGTACCGAAGTGCACTAAATCACGACGGTAGCAGGCCGCGCTTGCTAACAGCGTCGCCCTTGGCGTCGCTGCGAGCCAAGAGTTGCCAGGCTGCAATGCCGACGCAAATACTGACGAACCCTGCCAGCCCTGCGCCGAGCTTTGTTGCGTACCGTGTCAGAGTGCTGAAGCAGCGGTCACGGATGTATGTACATGCCGTCTCGCGCATGCATCGCCATCGAACCAGCGGGCTGCGAAAGCGATGAATTAGAACCACCTGGCATTCTTTAACATGTATGAAAATCCTTGAATGTATTATATTTTATCTTAAAAAATTCAGAGGGGCAAGAAATAGACCAAGTAATGCCACACACACAAAAATAAGCACAAGAAATGAATGAAAAGAAAGTTATTTTTACACTTAAGGACAAAGGAAGGAAGGTGGTGAATATTATTGGTCCTTGTGTGGTGACTAAGAAGAAACTTGCGCTAAAAATAAGATCTAGCGCGTGAAAAAAAAAAAAGCATGGATTTAATAAAAATGAAAAAAAAAATTAAAATGATGTTTACTTACACAACAAATAAACGAATGCGATTTTGTATATTTTGATAAATGTATAATTGGTTTATTCAAAAAAGTTCAGAAGTTAAAAAAGTGCAAGGGATACTAATGAAAGAAAAAAAAAATGAGAAGTATAGCTGAAAAGAAAAATGAGCTTCGTATGTTTTCGCTTAAGAACAAAAAAAAGAAGGTATGATGCAGAAAGAGTAAAGAGAACTTACTTTCTCTTTACTTGAGGACAAACAAAGGAAGGTCATTATTGATATTGCCAAAGAGAGCCAGTTTAAAAATGAGCTTCCTTCTGTCAAAAGAAAGGAAAGTCTCAACAAGGTGAGCTCAAAAAAAACTTCTTTTAGTCAAAAGAAAGGAAAAGTCTATAGGCTGTTCAGGAAGCAAAAAGGAATTACAAAGGAAGTAAAAAGGAAAATTCGATTTTCATAAGGGCGTGTACACTGATGTGCCGATGTTGGTGGTAAAAGAATACAATAATTGTCTACTGTTTCCTGTTAGCGTCGTACGTATACATCTCGGGAAATTTACATAAACTGCTGTGGCCATTAGAGTGCGATGCCCCGGCATAACCATTCGCCACCGTCTTCGAGGCGAATGTCAGCTTGCCTGTGAATATTCTAACGCCGCTCTAGTTATGTAGCGTCCCTTGGATCCCGACTGTTTTGAACAAGACTTTCTTGTATACTCTAAATTGAGTTCAAAAAGCGTTTCGCAAAGTATAAGAGCGAGAGATTGGGCTAACATTTTGAAATTTGCATCAAACCACAATGCCAATTTAGATGTTTAACTTTTACTTTGCAATATGCAATATATAAACCCATAAAACTCACTTAGGATGTTATACCGTATAGTTTAGAGGGTCGTTTCGACGTCGCACTCTACGAATATCACTAGCAGTTACGGCATTCCGTTCGTTAGACAAGGCAGTTGCGCCCCATCTTGACGACATTCTATGGCATGCCAACTCAAGGTATATTTTCAACCAATAAAGTTTTCCCCTTAAAGGTCCACGGAAACGGCCCCCAAGAAACCACTGATAAACGTGTTCAGTGTGTAGAACACATCCTTTTGAGCATTAACGCAAAGTATAACTCCTTGGAACAAAGCCAGCGATTTATTATTAATTTTTAAAAACAGCGTTTTTTGAAATTCGCGGGCAGAGGAAATGTCGCTTGGTGGTGTCGCATGGAACTATTTCCTAATCCTGTGACGTCACGGGTCGGTTGACTGGCAAGGCTTGCTAGAAGCTGCCATTCGCTGCGGTCACTGCAACCATGACGTCACGAACACACTTCCGGTAGCTGCGAAAGTCGTCTGCTCGTACGCTGCTCGAACTCTGTGCGGGCTGTTACAGCTCGCCGCCCTTATCGGTTAGGTGGCCATGGCCCATTAAGTGCAACAACCGAAGCGACGCAGGGATCGGCAGAACGAAGCTGCATTTACAAATATCTTATTTATATAACGTGGTTTCAGGAGTATCGGAGTGTCGTCCGACGAGGCGTCAACAGCACGGTCAAGCACCGCACGATGGCAGCACCTCCTTGACCGCCGTAAACATCGCCGCTGTGGCCCCTCCTCCCGCATACCGTTCGCGAACCACACGGCGGATCGTTAGCACCGATGTCCGAAATAAAGCGTGCTAAAATTTGTTGGCGTCTGGAATATTGAGCCGAATATCAAGTATGAAGCCCTCGTGAGGATCGCTGACCAGCAGCAAATTGCTGGTAAGAGCGATAGCCGTGATACAAGCTAGTTTCTGCTCCAGCCAGCTGCCGCTGGTGCATTTCGGCTGATCCGATCTGCTCGTACTAGCTCTGCGATTAATGCGTCGGCAGAGTTAATCCTATAATTATTTTACTATGGCAGGACAGGTATCTATAAGGCAGTTTCATAAGTAGACGATTTAGGACAGCGTTGATCATGTTCCAAAGCGTCGACCGCCGCGGCTTCGAAGCGAAACAATAGGCCTAGCGACGACTAGGGACGGTCACGCACGGCGCCGGCGTTCGCCGCGCTCGCACGTTCCACCCCCGCGGTAATTGTGTAACGTACCTCAGCCTGCTCGCGGCATCCCGTGCTGCAAGCGTTGCAAACTCGTGTACTTTCATAGCTAAGGCCGCGTATTTTTTGGCGTTCTGCTCAGCAACAAGCCGTTCAAACGATACTGTAGGCACGACAAGGCTTCAGTACGCAGTCGCTGCGCTGTCGGCCGTAATCGAAGACGTCGGGCAGCACCATAATCTATACATCGATCTTTAAACGTGATACAGTGGGCAAATGAATAACTTTGTGAAGCAGACCCGCTCGTACGTTTCGCGCACTCGGGCGCCGACGAGTAGCTTCCGTCAACAGACGCCGTCATAACCTCGGTTAACGATCGACGCAAACCGAGGTCGTCAAGCTCGGTTTGCGGTAACCGCGGTTAGTGGTGCAACCATGGTTTGGTCCGCCGTGTAACATAGGATAACCACGGGTTCGCGGTTACACTAACCGTCGCTGCGCGAACTGGCCAACTCCTCAGGCGTGTGCAAGCGAGGACGGGTTGGCGGAGTACGCCCAGTACGCCAGCGAGCGAGCGCGCGGCAACCGGAAGTTCGTCGAAGTGACGTATGTCTGGGCGGAGCTTTGAACTTGCTTGTATTCTTTGTTTTTTTTATGGCTCCCTTCGGCGTACGAGTTGAGAGGGAAAATTGGAAGGGTCATTTTAAATCGCCGATATCTCTGGTGTTGCAGAAGCTAGATCGAAAATTTTTGCGGGAGAATGATGGGTGGTTCAATAACTATCAGTGTTATGGCGTTGTTTACCCTTCTTGGTGACCCCTTTTTGGGGACCTTTAATGGTCAGGTTCAAACCGACCACGTAACTCCAGAAATCATTGGAGCGTGTAAAACACTGCTGGTACCTTTTACTGCTATATACGAACCGGTTCGAGGTGTGTCGTCCACCATGGAGTGACTTATATGAAGTCCCCATGCGAGCCCTGCATTTCATATCTTCAATATTCTGATTCTTGCTGTTCGAGTACTGCATAAACAGAGGCCGGGTGTCCCTTTATCCTTGGGGCGATTATATTGCGCTTTTTTTTTTTTTTTTACGTCTTCAGTGACGCATGCATACCAGCTTTTGCTGCTGTTAGGCAATAATGAATGCTTACAAATTGAGTGCGCAGTGTGGTTGCCTGACATCCTTGTAAACGGCTCGATGTTGCCAACTAGTGACTACGTCGTTGGTTTTACCTCATGTCATTTTCCTGTAAGCGCTTCATTAATTATCACCTGAGCGCGTGTGCTCACTTTGTTGCCACATTTCGTGTCGCCTAGCTCTATGCCATCACAGTTACTTTTCTTCTATATGATTATTGCCACTTTTCCAACTATATACTCATTTGCTATTGCTTAAGTTCCTTGCGCTTGGCGACTGAGGAAGGAAATGCAAGGGGGACCGTGGTAATTCGATTCCATCGTGAACACAGTTGCACTTGTTGCATTTGTCTATTCCATATCTTAAATCGCAAATCTCAACTTGATGTCTATAGGTCAGATCATCCCGAATGTATTATCGTGCGCAAACATCGATTTTTATTTTTTTCCGTAACCTTTTTTCGTGATCTGCCCATGTCTAGATTTCACCGAACTCCTGACAGCAGCGTTGAAACATCCAGCTGATGTCCTAATTTTTTTTTTTTGTTGTTGTTTTGCACCGAAGCTGATATCGAGGAATTTCACGAGAGATGTTCCCATACCAACGCAATAAGATTGCTTCAAGAAAGTTAAGGAAATATAGAGGCCCACCTTATAGCAGTCGGCCATCCGCTGTGAGTTAAGCCGATTTGGTTTCAGCAGTACGTGCATATGTGTGTGAACAGGGCTTGCATTGAGACGTCGTATATGCGGCGCTTACGGATGAGATTGTCGAAAATCAGTGTTTTAAAAAATAATAAATATCAAGCCCGCTTTGCGTCACGGATTCGGCCACACGCATGCGCACTGTAGGCGCTCGAAGAAGAAAAAAAGGCTCCCCCTGGATCCGTGGCGCACTCATGCCGACTGCAAATTTGAAAACCGACAAGCGTATCACTGTGTCTCGCTCCCGTCGCATACATGGGACGGAGTATACGTGACGCACAAGCTGATGCTCAGTGGTCCTTCTTGGTAACGATTGAACGCCAACGGGCACGCGCTAATACTTAGCATACGTGACCGTTATCTGCGGCTTAACACAGCTGTACAGAGACAAATGCGAGTTGTCGAGTCAATTTTAAGCTGCGCTCGTAATCCCTGTAACGCGTGTGCTGTATGCCGGCGGTCAGGTCAGGTTCCTTACAGACGAATGCATTTACGGTTATAAGTGCTGCATTTACGGTTATAAAACCAGCTAGTCGCTTATGACGGGACACCACGGGGAAAGGCCTTGGATTAATTTCATACCACCTGTGGTTTTAAACGTGGACTGATAGCGTACGCCTCATGCACGTCTTGCGCATTATGCCTTGATAGAAAATGCGAAATGCGCCTTCCGAGGCCTGGATTCGACACCGTGACCTTAGGCCTAGCAGCCAATCATCCTAACCATTGACTACATATTTCAAATAAGAACTACTAGTAGGTGGGTTCTAGATGGAGGCATCATAGGACACCAGAGTTAGCGTTCGTTTTTAAGTGATAGCGTATCGAGCTCGTTTGGTCAAAAGGGCGTCTCCATTGAAGTCGTCGCAACATGGAACTGAACGTGTCGGAAAAATTGGCGCCCACATGCGGCGGCCACCGAAACTAATCGAAACCTAATACGTTGTTACCAAGACAGATGACGCCTCCACGTTCCAAGTTTGAAAGCAGGTTTCTCATTGCAAACTGTCCGCCCGCGTCGATTTCTCAATGTGGAAGCATCACAGAGTGCCACATTACGCCATCGCGTCATACGTACCCCTATGGTGCATGTTAAATGTCCCCGAGATTTTTTTCTTGGTTATTAAAACAGCTGCCTTGCTCCAGTTTATGGCTGTGTTGCTTTCAGAGGGTGAAAAAAGAACTTGACCGAAAGAACAACACAGACACGCGACGCTTGGAGAAATACTTGTTCAGTGTAGATTTTTTTTTTTTTTTTTTTTTTAACAAGGGTCAAGTGGATGCAGCTAGCACAGGATCGGGTTAATTGGAGGAATATGGGAGAGGCCTTCGCCCTGCAGGGGGTATAGTCAGACATGGTGATGATATCAGCAAGCTCCACTTTATGCCTTAACAGCTATTCTATGGCCAGATCACAGAAAATGCGACTCCCGTACATCCTTTTAAACTAGCTGTAACAACTCTGATTGTATCGTGTTTCCGTTACCAACTAGATAAAAAAAAAAAAAAAAAAAAAACAAAAACAAGACTTGGTTTATTTATCTTGTGCCTAAGGAATTTTCGCTAATGCATCTTTCATTCAGATCAAAACCGACTCGCCAACAACAAGCCCTGTTACCACTGCATCATTTGGTTTCGCTTTATAATTTTCCGGGGAGCTCGTTTTGATTCCGTCAATTGGGATAACCGTCTTTTGCTTCAAGGATGAGTGGCTTTGTTAAAATAAAAATACAGGACTCACGCAGGTTTGTCAACCCCCTCCAATGTGAATAGGTTTGGTTTTGTTCATCAGGTTTAACACCTTAAAGCGAATATGGCTTTGAGGGACGCCGTACGGCAGGACTCTGCAAATTTCGATCACCTATAGGGTTCTTGAACATGCACCGACATTTCACAGTTTGTACACGGGCACTTCACTTTTCGCCCGCATTCAACAGCGGCCGCCGAGGCCATGGATTTATGGAGGCGAAATGAAAATGATAGCGATGCTTGTATACCTGCTCCTTCCCTTTGCCGAATCCCGGGGGACGCCCATTTCGAAGGGTATACGTGAACCGGGCCCTCTCGTGCCATGTGATACGGGAAATGTGTATCATATGATTCTCGAAATGTGAACGCTATATAGAGCGTCCACATTTCGAGAACGCTCGCTGCCTATCACGCAGCAGAGTTCCCGTGCTTTTTGCGTGCTGTATATGCGGAGAACACCCCTGATGGGGCTGGGACAGGTAGGTCATCGCCGCTTGCGGTGGTGGCTTGCCTTCCACCGAATTTTTATCTGTTGTAGGCGGTCATTGCACCCGCCATTGGTGGACGACGGCTGTTGTTGCGGCACGCGTCTATCTCTCCCTCTTACTTTTCTTTCTTCTCTATTTTCTCTTCTGTCTGCACGAGGCAGCGGAGGTGGCTCAGCTACAGAGCCAGTAGCAGGCCCGTGCATTTTCTTTTCCTTCTTCCTAAAGCCACAACAACAACATACGCACAAAGCTAGCAATCGTCAGCTGATCTATTTGTAGGAAGGGAAAGGCGCAGTAACTGTCACTTGTTTTCTGTGGACACCGCAACTGCGCTGTAAGGGAAGGGAGGAAGGTGGGAGTGAAAGTGGAAAAAGAGAAAGAGGAGCCGTAGTGGAGGGCTACGGAGTAATTTCGACCACCTGGGGATCTTTAACGTGCGCTGACATCGCACAGCACACGACGCCTCTTCGTTTCGCCTCCATCGAAACGCAGCCGCCGAGGTCGGGTTCGAACCCGGGAACTCCGGCACAGTAGTCGGGCGTCTTACCACTGCACCACCCCGGCGGGGCGATCGTCAGCTAGTGAACGCTGGTATCTGTGTTCGCTGGAGAGGGAGGAGGAACAAAGAATTATTTTTTTTTTTTTAACGCGACATAAAACGTTTGCGATCACCCCGGAGTGAACACCGGCGTTCACAGCCGGGACATAGCACGATGCCGTTGCCTTTTAAAACCTGGATCGTCGCTCAAACGTTTGTCCTCAAGGAAAGCTGGAATTTGCATCATACTGGTATATAACAATACGCGACATCACTGACGCCCCTAGAAGATGGTTTGCGCCTCCATGCTCAGATACGAACCGTTCCAGTTGGGACCCTGTAAGCTCTAGCGTAGCTCGTGTACGCTCCCCCGCCAGGATGCCGCATCCAGCCAGCGCGTCGCCGCACACAGGCTAAGCGAAGGTCGCTGGGCCGGTGGCAGGACGGCCCTATAAATCTCGTCGCCCGAAAAGAACGCCAGCCGGAACAAGATGTCTGCTGCTTCTCTCTGCTGGGAATGTGCACCGCCGCGGCTTCTCTTTAAAGGCAGTGCGCGTCCTGATAAACATGCGTCGCGCCGCACTTGAATCCTTTCTTCAGAAGCGCAGAAGTTGGCCGCGGGTATTCATTCCTCCCACCTCTTTCCCGGCCGCATTTTCATACTTTGTCCTCGCCGTCCCGGTTCGTTGTGTCGGTGTCTGGCCCGAACGGAGTACCCCGCCGTCTACTCCGCTCAGCAGCACGCGATGGAAAGGGAGGCCTCACAGTGTGGTACTCTGTAGAGATATCATGCGGCAGAGTGAACCGGGCGTCGACATCGAAGAAGGATCGCAGGGGCAGAGATTTACGTTTCGGTGGCTGCTGTTTTTCACTTCCACCCGGTGTATGCCCTGCAGGGAAAAGCCAGAAGGAGTGCCTGATAAATAAAGCCGAAGAACGCTGTTTAGGGACACCGCCTCTGATAGCACTGCTGTCCTGCTTGTTAACAATTTGAGCAGAGGCCGGAAGCCTGGCCAATCATCCAAGGATCCCTCCGGACAAACTTCTTTTTCTCATCTGCACTTGATATTCGTGTTTTCGCAAATTATACCAATGAAGTTCGTCAGAGCATGAAGTTCGGCTAGCTGGTATTATGACCTGAGTTGAGAGGAACCGGGGAAAGAAGTCAATGGGGAGGCACGTCTTTTTAGTCCGAATTCTCAGCGCCGTCCGCCACATCGTCGCTCAGGTGCGCACTGGGTTTCCGTAGCAACGAAAACTCAATTCGCTTTTGCGTCGGTGGCAGCTGATCATTGCTGCACGTTGTTGAAGCCCTAGTGAGCAGAGATAAAACGGCCACAACACTGTGAGCATGCGTATACCTAGTCCTCCAATTATTTCAAACTTTCAGGCTGACCATCACCTCAATCATCATCGAAGCTTTAGAAGGTTCGATTTATAAGAATTCAATATGATGAAGGTATATTGGGCCACATAATAAATTTGGCCCGAGATTTCGTACAGCCGTGCTCATTGCTCTTTTGCTCCAAGCAAGGGAGAGCTGCCTATTTTCTTTGTGCGGATTTCAAAACCAACACCTCAGTTAATTATTTATAATATTCATTCTGAAAATGCAGAACTTTCCCCTTGATGCTAAGTGTCTTTGAGGACTTACGCGCCATGATTGATAACACCGTCGTAGAGTCTTTCATGCTGGCAAGCAGATCTATACGACAAGATCTTTCTTTAACTGTAGCATCCACAGCTCGATTTCATAAAAAGCGAACCTCACGACAAATACGAGCATGGAGATTTGTTTTAGGGTGGGCTGTTTGCACAATGTGAATATGAGTGCCAAGAACACGGATTCTCCAGGAAGTGGGACTGTCTGCGACGAGGGACGAGGATTTCGTCAAGTTGAAAACAGATAACACCAAAAGCAAAAGCCTTCTCTAGTTTCTGGTAGAAAATGAGTTACATGACTTTCTATAGTATGCCTTATACCCCGCCGGGGTGGCGCAGTGGTTACGGCGCTCGACTATACTATTCCCAAGGACGCGGGATCGAATCCCGGCCTCGGCGGCCGCTTTTCGATGGAGGCGAAAAGCAAGGCGCCCGTGTGCTGTACGATGTCAGTGCACGTTAAAGAATCCTAGGTGATCGAAATTTCCGGAGCCCTCCACTACGCCGTTTCTCATAGCCTGAGTCGCTTTGGAACGTTAAACCCCACAAACCAACAAACCAACCATAGTATGCCTTATGGCAAGCTAGCGAAATTAAAGAAAAAAAAGAATATGACGGTGCGAGGACGACGAACTTTCTTAACAGCTGCTAAAAGCACCCCTGCTTTACACACCGTTTTGTGTTTCATTTGTGATTTTTTCCCATGAGCAATTGTATGTTTAAATACGTCGGCTCAGACGCTATGATCTTGTTAAGCCGATCATGGCAGCACTTGCAGACTATCCATCTTAAATTTACTAGTGAAAATTTTGTGACACCCTGATTTGTTCGTGGCTTTATGCCCCGGGTCATTAAACATTTTGACAGTAATCACTTCGTGAAATCTAACTAGATCTGATTATCTGCCGTACCGGGCCCTGTAGCTGGTGGTCGACAGGTTGTTTACAAGTCAGTGAACAAGTGGAGTGCATGTAATGATCCATTCCTTGCTTTCCGTGCACTGTGATCGCAATCTGAGTAAACTAAACGACGTGCCCTATTTTAGTAAAGGCGCTGATAGCTGCGACATGCATGCACCGTTGGTCAGGTACAGACCACTGACCTGTTTAACTGGGCTGCCGTCTCTGATGTTTTGTTTACGTTTGTTCCTACCTAAACGCTGTTGTTAAACTGCCGACTTTTGTAGTAAGTTATTTCTGAGTATCGTGGTTTGCCTTTCAACTGGACAGCGTCATAGAGTAAATAAATTATATAATCGCAAAATATAGTGACCGAAAGCGATGCAAACGTTCTTATAGAACATGCATGTTTTTTTTTTTTTTTTTTTTTTTTTTTTTTTTTTTTTTTTTTTTTTTTTTTTTTGTAAGGGCATTTCCAATCCTACGGTACTGTTCCCAAGGACGCGGGATCGAATCCCGGCCTCGGCGGCAGCTTTTCGATGGAGGCGAAAAGCAAGGCGCCCGTGTGCTGTGCGATGTCAGTGCACGTTAAAGAACCCCAGGTGGTCGAAATTTCCGGAGTTCTCCACTACGGCGTCTCTCATAGCCTGAGTTGCTTTGGGACGTTAAACCCCACAAAGCAATCCAATCCTACGGACCATGGATCTGGAGCAGATGTTCCCACCCAGTCAGAAAAAACTACAGAAAAGTTTTTGTTGTTACGACAGAATTTCTGTGGGGTTTTGGACAGGAAACCTGCTATGAGAACAGAACTTTCTAACATCAGAAATTTCTGCAGTTACAACAGAAAAGTGGTACAGAACTACAGACAGCAGAAATATACTGCAGAAAAACTACAGAAAAATTTTATGGGGACGACAGAACTAGAGAATATGTTGTATTTTTGACACAGTTCTGTAGTATTTTTCTACTGGGCAAGTATAGCACATTCTCGTTGTCCTCCATGTCAGCAGGTCACATCTTTACTCCTATGTGCCAGAAGAACATCACTGATCCCGGAGTTATGACGTCATGAAGCTGCTCTACGTCAGCCATGTCATCTCTATGACGTCGTAATCTCCGCAAAACTGACCACCCCAATAGAGCTGTGCAAGTCCATCTGGGATGGTCATTTCTTAGTTCGGAAGTGAAAGTGCCGCGAACGGGAAACAGATAAGCAGAAAATAAGCCCGATAGGTGGAATTATAGTTACACGTATTCCGGAGGTTCTGCCTTCTCGCCACATTTCACCCTTGTAATTACTTCCGGTGAATGATAATCTGCATGCGCTCACGCTGACGAAAATGTGAAGAATATCTATGGGATATAGCTGGTTATCTTTCCTTTTCTTGCTGCTATGTACTGCTTGGAGTCCAAAACGACACTCTTCCGTGCGTCTCCCTCATGTTCATCGAAGGTCAGCATCGTCATCCAGTAGTAACACTCGGAATAACTTGGAATAATGAACAGGAAGTGCAGTTCTCTCTATAGTGAACTTTTTTCTCGTACAAAGGGCCACTTATAAGCCGGCTAAAGAAGATGAGAAGGTCGCGTAGAATAGGGACAATTATCTCACTCTGAGTAGATATATAGTTGAACCGCGGCGCGATTGCACCTATAATGAAAAAGGTGAACAAAGCTGCAGTATATATAGTCACACGCTCGTACAGGCAGCAGGCCAGGCTGAAGGTAACGAAGCTTCATGTGCGAAATGGACGAAGGTTCGAGAAAGATGCATTAGCAAGCAGTTACTAAACATCGCTTTGAAATCTCCGCTTACTTCGCGATCATCAAACTTTATTTTCATCTCTGTATTATAAGCGAAAACCCGCCCGCAGCACGATAGCTTGAAGCATACCAATTTACTCGAATGTGACCGGACGCGACCCCTCCAGAGATTGATTTTCCATTCGGTTTTGTGTTTGCCAGCTACAGATGAATTTCTGATCGCGAACATGGCAACATTCCGTCCCCTCTGTCTTGACACTGCGGGATGATCTCTGTCGATCGCGCCTGGTATAGGAACCGCTATATAATATATATTTTTATATTTTATTTTTTCATCCTGCGGGGATACGCAGGCTATGGAGGAAGCAGCGGTAGCCCTATCCGCAAAGCACTCCGCATCGAAATACATATATACAGTTACAGATTCCCAGGCAGCTTATAGAAACTATATGCGTGGAAGATTCACGCCGCTAGCCTGCAAAATTCTGAGTCAATGTAGGACTTCAACTGCACAGAAGGAGCTAATATGGGTACCAGGTCACCAGTGAGTTGAAGGAAACGAGCGCGCACAGACTTCGGCCCGAGCTTTTCTTCCCCGGAATCCTTCTACGTCCTCCCTTGCTGATTTAGGCTCCCCCTCTCCGTTAACAACATATTCAGAGATAATACAGCATTTGCGCCTTGAAAGGCACACATTCCCGAAGGCCGCTAAGGGTCTTAATAAATCCGAAGAGTGTCACGTTCGAAGGTTACAAACTATGTCATTTAATAATCCAGCAACACTTCACGCCACTGAGCCCGAATCCTGTTCGGCGCAGTGCAAATTTTGTGGCCAGAAGGCAAACTTATACCATATGGTATGGGCTTGTCAACAAATACCAGTATTGACATAATAAATCAGCCAACGTGGGAAGGCTGGGAGGCGGTCCTGTCCAGCTCGGACCTCGAGGAACAACGAGCCCTCGTCGAAAGAGCACGGGAAGCGGCTTTTACCAATGGTGTTCCGAACTAGGGACCCGACCAGCCTTCCCTTAATCTAAGGCAATGTCAATAAATGTTTTTATCATCATCCTGCAGGCTTTCTTGGGTATTTTAGAGGAGTGGATGTGAAAAGGCATAATTTTGAATTAACAATAATAGCATTCGAAAACAATGCCGGTGTCAAGATGTCTTCAGTTCTCTTTTCCCTTTACATTTTATGTCCCTGCTTTCTTTTCCCCTCTGTCTCATATTACTATTCCGCGCATATTTAAACTGCCCTACATACTTTCCTAATTATTACTTAATGATTTTGCTATCGCCTTCTGATTATCTGGGTCATTTGTAATAACCGGCGACGGGTTAGCCAACTTTTCCATTATTCATAAGGCCAAAAACAACAATAAAACAACGTCCACCGAGCAACAGCAATAACAACAACAACGCAGCCCTGACACAGCGCGCACATTTCCCGTGGACCCAGTGCGAACAGCTTATCCTGGTTGCTCCAAGGCAACGGAGGCACTGGACGTAGACTCTGGATCACGCGCGTCTGCATTCCGCGCGGGCTTCTCGCGGCAGAAGGCGCCGATCAGCGAAGCGTGTAAAACCAGGCTAGTTGCCGAGATTTCGTCCCGCCGACACGTTATGCTCGCGGCGGGCACGCGCGAGGCGAAGGCCCTCCTTTGCTTCTTCCACAGCGCCGTCGGCGACCCTTTCCTAATCGGCGTTCTTGCTACAGTTACGGGCAGCACAACATGCAAGTGCGCGGGCCAGGTCGTCGGCGAAGACGAGACGAAAATGCGAGAGTGTAAAACTGAAACTCCAGTTCCCCGCGTCGGCTGTACCGCTTCTATAGCTAATTTCACCGTGTATGTAGCTTCGTGAGAAATGCATCAACAGACGGATTAAAAAAAATTTTGCGGTTTCATTACTGGATATAACCTCTCCTCGGGTTCTGGGTTATCTCAAGGAGAGGTTATATCCAGTAATGAAACCACAAAGGTTTTTGTTTATCAGTCTGTTCGCCTGGGGCAGTGGCCAACATTCATGAAACGGAAGCTTGGGAATCCCTTCTCCAAAGCGAAACCCTTGAGACCCAAAAAGAAGTCGTCCGCCTGGCGGCTGAGACCGCGAAGAATCAATGTATCCTTGCGCGCTTCTAGTGTACGGAGTCCCAGCCCCCTATTCGGGTCTGCGTACCTGGGTGGGGGAGTAGAGGAACCTCCTGTATCGGCGGCAATAAGGTTTCAAATAATAATAATAAATAATTACTGGATATATCTATAGGCTTGTCGGCCACATTTCTACCACAATCCCTTGGAGTAATAAGGAAGTAATTACTCACTGACATACACCTTAGCATATAGCTAGAAAGAAAGTTTTCATATTATTACAAATCTACTCCACCTCGTGGTGGTGGTGGCGGGAAGGGGGGGTCCCTTAAATATTCGAGCACCGTTCCCACTTCAAGTTACTGATCAATTCGCTCTCGCCCTACGATTTGATCTGCTGACCGTCCTGGCTGGCTCAGTTGGTAGAGGGACTTCCCTAGAAAGGCGGTGGTTCCGGGTTCGATCCCCGGACCAGAACGAATTTTTCTTCAACAATGCGATGTTTCTGAGAAAGCTGTACAGCTTCCTTCCGTAGCCGTAAGAGTGCGCTTGGATGGATGTCAATTAGTAATTACTCCCTTATTACAAATCTACTCCGCCTTGGGGCTTTCCCCTAAATACTCGACCAATCCCTTTACGCATAGACAATAGAGATTTCTTGGTCAATGAACGCCTCGAGCACCCATTTGTTTACCAGTGGACAGTGTATATATGCCTTGTAAGTTTGACGTCATGTTGTTCTGTAGAGCTCGAAATTAGGGCGATAGGAATAAGAAGTAGAAGTCGCTCACAAAGAAAATGGCCTCCGCACCGCAAACGGGTCTCTATGATGAAAAATAACTAGTATGACCTCAACCCGCTTTATGGTAACTAATCTTTATTACTTCTCCACAGCCCTATATGGCGCCTACCGTGAGATGAGGAGCAGAGGGCGCGGTAATCCGTCATTAGACTTAAGCGCAGTTGGGCAGGCAATGCAGTTCTGCCGCTGCGCCCGTATCAGCGGAATTTTTGCTCTGCAGTGACTAATTTTGCGTGGTTCTGGGTCCTGATGTCCCAGCTCTACTTCACACATAGCTCCCTCTTCGTTTCATCTGTACAAAGAAAAAGAAAAATGGATGGTAAAAAATGCAGTTAAGTATTAAGTGACGTGGAAGCCCTCTTTATCGCTCTGTACTAGTAATGAACACGAGTTCGTCGCCATAAAATGCAGTGTAAGAAATAAAAATGATTGGTACGCTGAAAAGTTAGCCGTAAAGTAAGGAAGCGTGTAGACAACAGTGATGAGCTATAGACACTCCAATCATCAGTTATCCTTAATTAGGACAGCGGTGACAAGCCCTCGCGAAACGATTCCACCTTACCGTCTCTTGAGCCGCAAGCCTATAAGAGCCACTCCGCATCTAATCCTTGAATTGATTTGATGGCCGTTGCACATTCTTTTCACGGGGAAGACAACATTCCGCACATTCCTGGCAATGACATGTCCAGCCTATATAGCACACCGAATACGATCAAGCGGCACAACACAGGATGCCATTGAGGTGTATGGCAATCAGAGAGGCCTGCTTCGAGCAGTGTAGAGAGGTTCACTATAGCAAGTTAGCAACACGCAGGTCTGCAGGATGTGAGGAAGAGAGAACAGAAGAATAGACAACCCATAACTAGAATCCTCCACTATGGGGTATGTGCCATGTGTGCACAGAAGAAGAAGAAAAAGAAGAAAAAAAGAAGAAGAAGAAGAAGAAGAAGAAGAAGAAGAAGAAGAAGAAGAAGAAGAAGAAGAAGAAGAAGAAGAAGAAGAAGAAGAAGAAGAAGAAGAAGAAGAAGAAGAGGAAGAAGAAGAAAAAGAAGAAGAAGAAGAAAAAGAAGAAAATGAAAAAGAAGAAGAAAAAGAAAAAGAAAAAGAAAAAGAAAAAGAAAAAGAAAAAGGAAAAGGAAAAGGAAAAGAAGAAGAAGAAGAAGCCCAAACAGTGGCCGAGAGCTGTCCTCGCCCTTCTAATGAAGGCTTGAATCATTCATTTGCCGCTTGATTTCAACTGAATTGTGGCGTTTAGCTCTTCTCTTGCAATGTTAAAACAGCAATTGAGGGTGCGGTTTCTGCCACTGCATTTCGTCCACTTGTGAACTGAGCTGTTGGTCCTGCATTAAGGGTTCGGGAAACACCCCTATAGGTGGTGTTGGCTCGGGATGGTTGGCCAAGGTTGATCTACAGCCCTCCACTCCGTCATTCCTGGCAAAGTGGATTTCAAATCCGTTAAATAAAATTACTATGATGAAAGTAAGAGTGAGACTTTTTTTTTTTTTGGCTCAAGCCTGGGCCAACCACCAACCAGCCACCTCCTCATCCCACTCCTCCCTCCCACCTGTCTGAAATGATGTTCATCTAACGAAAAATTACATTCTACTATACTCACATGGTCACTTCTGCAGCATGCTTGGATAAACATTCAATAAATTTCTGCAGTGACGACCTCCGTTTACTCGCTTTTACCAGAAAATCTCATCACAGACCTTCGTAGGAGGTCGCTATCCACTCCGTGCTTTCACGAAACATTAAATTGCGTTGACACGTACTTCAACCACGTTAGTATTGCTTCAGAATCTCGTTTGCTCTCAGCCAATAAGATTAAAAGCGGCACTAAATTTACCTATTTGGCTTCGTATTCAGAAGCCGACAACCGGCGAACGTCAGGGACTGCACCATCGGTAGCCCTGATAATTTTCCGGTTGGCCGCGTTAGTCGTTCTGCTCGAGCAAGCTTGGCAAGCCGCCTTGCTGCATGAAACATGCGCGTACCGGAGGCGATATCTGTACTCTTCGCTCTCTCGGTCTTGTGAGAAAGAAAGAAAGAAAGAAAGAAAGAAAGAAAGAAAGAAAGAAAGAAAGAAAGAAAGAAAGAAAGAAAGAAAGAAAGAAAGAAAGAAAGAAAGAAAGAAAGAAAGAAAGAAAGAAAGAAAGAAAGAAAGAAAGAAAGAAAGAAAGAAAGAAAGAAAGAAAGAAAGAAAGAAACTTGTGGCCAAGCTTTGGCGCACCGAGTGGATAACCGACGCATTAGGACTTCGCGAGGCGCCAAAGGCTCAACGAGGCGATCGGTAGCGAGCACCGCGTGCACGAGGGTTGGCGGACTAGGCTTTATACCAGTCGTGATCGGTCCGCCCCTTTCTCCAGAGCGTGCTTGCTGCGCTGGAGCTCACTTCCTCTTTTTTGTTTCTTCCTGGTATGCGTTGCGTGCGCGTTTTCGTGCGCGCACATATGCACGCGCGTTTGTTTGTGCGTCCGCGTGTGCGTGCCGTACACACACGGTTGCGAATCTGCTCGCTCGCATGCATACGGCCGTTGGCCTCCCGAAACAGATCGTGATGGCGCGAGACAATAATCAGGCAGTAATCAAAACCCCTCGCGTAACAGGTCGTTTCGGTTGCTGCTACGAGAGGCTGCTCGATTTTGCACGGCGCTCGGAAGCGTGAACCGGCATGCATTACACTAGGGGGGGAGAGTGGTGGCTCTGACCAAAGAGGAAAAAAGAACGAACGGGCTTCTGCGCTGCCGTCCGCACTCAGTACCGCGCTCGTTGCTTCGGCAGTAGTGTATGTTCGCGGCTTCCTCCACATAGGAGCCCGTTCATTAGTTATACTGCCGCGTCGTTAATTTCGCGCGTCGCAGTTATGTTATGTACACTGAGTAAGAAGGCTCGCCCAGGGACAGAGTGGTGCGGCAGGCCGTTTGGACACACTAATCACCACGCGTGTGGTACCACAACGAGGTTGCGGTGCAAGAGGTCCCAGCCATAGCTGGCGGGCATATCATGTAGTTGGTAAGAGTGTTGCAAGCTCCTGGCTGGGCGGTTGGCCGTCACCTTCTCTTTGCACAGCGGGGGGTCTTCGTACGTATCTCGCAGCCCGAAGGTGTCACGTGAGAAAGCCAGTTAGCGCCGATTTCACCTGCCTTTCCTCGAGTAGCGCGAAGCCGTGCGCATTTCGTTGCTGGACCTATATGGGCGAAGAGGTTGGGGGATGTATAAGGTCGTATATTTCGCTCTCGGGTGGGTCTTGCAGCGAGTTGTGTTAACGATTAATAGGGCACCCGTGAAAACATCAGCAGGAAGTCTAGAGGAAGGAACTAGATGGGGAACTTGTACAGTCCTTTAGTTAAGGGTGACATCTTTCTTACTGCATCTGACGAATGTGCTTATGCGAGTATAGTCATGTTAGCCGACACGCATTATGTTGTCTGAGCAGAAGGATACGGACGCCTGCGTCGCAGATACGCCGAATGTAGTAATAGTAGTATGTGGTAATTTATTACTAGATATCAAAAAGGAAGGAAAAGTTATTTGCCAGCCCTGGTATCTGCTATCTGAAGCACCTCAACTGGGGCGGCGGAAATAAAGGGATAGTGAGGAAGTGGTAGAGGAAATCAAAGAGGTGAACGACAGGGAGAAAGGACAGGGTAGGTAAAAAAGGTAAAAATAAAATTAAAGAGAGATGTGTACACTATATATGTGGTACAATATACAGTAGGTTGTTTGAGGCCCGCCCGCAAATGTCTTCGGTCCATAAACACTCGGCACATCGGGCGAGCCTCCACAATAGCTGTCGCGACCGCCCTGTCGCAGTAATGTGGCGGTCTCTCTCCCGCTCTTGATAAGCGACGCAGGCGGCCGAAAGGCGCCTCCTGGAGAAGAAGAGGGGGGGGGGGGGGATAGGAGAAATGGAGAGGGCAGCAGCAAAACTAAACCCTGGTGTTGAGGTAGTCGCAGCCCTGCGATGAATCTGAGTAAGACGCACGATCCGGGCGCGTGCTGTGTCCATGTAACTGTTTACAACGCATGCGCGCGGCACACTGTAAAAAATACTGATTACCGATGTGGGGCGATCGGCCGCTATCGTCCTAAATAGCACACGCGGAGCGTTCAGTCAGAGCGCGCACTATCTGGCGAGGTGAAACAGGCGTGACATCAAGTTATCGATCTATTCACACAGACTCACATGTGTTCGCTCGCGGACGCGCGCACTGCCCGGCGGCCACAGGAGCACAGTTCTCTTCTCGGGAGCATGCCTGGCTCGCAGCCCAAATGCTGTGGGCTTCAATCCTGGCTGGGACCCGAACTTTCTATTTAAGTGAAATCAATTAACACAATAGTTAAATAATTGAATAAGAATATAATTATTAAATAATTAATTATAGTTATATTTACTATTTTAATCAAATATGGTTCAATCATTCGAGACGTATGGCGGCCACTAATTGGAATTTTTGTTTCATGATTTAATCACTTTCATTATGCTCGTGATATTATGCATTCTAACGTGGGTGTTGTGGGATATTTGAAATTCCTGCGCCAGTTCTTGCTGCTCTGACGGCACTGGGTTTCTGGAGAAGGCCGCTGATTTCGTTGACAATAAGGCATATAAATGAGTTCGCATTAAAATATTGTCGGACAAGCCCTATCCGCTCTAAACCGGACACAAAGTGTGACCAAACGCACGACGAGCTTGACTCGTTCGTCATGCGAGTCCGGAGAATGACAGTCGGGTTGATGTGAACACGGTTCATTCACGTCAATGTTGAAACGGCAGCCTCTGGAGTAAGGGAATAATCTGGTAGTTTTATTTGCAGGTCTTTTTTTTTTTTTTCAAACCTCTCCGAAGCATGGCTTTTTTTTTTTTTTTTCCTTTCATAGCGGATATGGAAGCACTGCCTTGCATATATATATACTGCGCTCCCCGAATTATACGGCGTGACGATACAAGAATTAAACTCTTTTATATTCATGATTTGCTCCCTAAAACAACGCGGAGCGTCACATGCTAATATGCGGTACACACTATCATACCGCAACAAACACTCTTGCGGCGCGACGAGGGCTTGCAAACGTGTGCAAAGTCACGTGTTTGCTCCTTTATTTTTTTTTTACTTACTTCCCTTTCCATTTATCTTTCCGCACAGAAAAAAAAAAAAAAAACAGCACCATCCCGGTAATACAGGGTTGCCCAAACGGAGTCCAAATGTGTACACGCGCACTTGTTTCCGCACGCGGCGTGTCCAGCCTGGTCCAGCACGCGGATATGTATTATGCGCGTCACCTGCCTCCTCGGCTACCTGCGCACGGTAGCTGCGCAGACCACCAGCCTGGCTGTATTTATTTGCAGGCCTGCGGCAAGTTCGTGCGGGGCTACGCGCGCGCGCAGGAAGTTGTATATTTCACGCGGCATTTTCCCCCCTGTCCGCTTTCTTGTTTTTCTCACTACGCGAATGTCTTTTTTTATTTGATCAACTGTACACACGAAATGGGCGAAACGCTTTCCTGCTGTGCCGTGGATTAATTTGGACCAGTGTATACAGCTTCCTGTATATTGCCGGTAGCTGGAGATACATACGCTGCTTACGGATGTTTCTGCATTTGCTTTTTTATTGGACAGAGTTTTGGATCTCGCAAACTCGCGAGAAGGGCAAACAGAAAACATGCAGCTACTTGGTATCCTATTCTGCAGAGAAATTTGTCTTCTCTGACACTTCTCGCCGGTTTCTCCTCAGTGCTGGCTATCTCGAAGGCGGTGCATGGAATTTTGTTGGGAACGCATTTTAGGCAAATTTGCTTTTTTTTTTTTTTATCTCTATACACAGACAGCTTCACGAGGCTTACCGTAATTTTCGCCACGTTTATGGCAAATATTTGCGGCTCTTTACTGAGTATACCACACCTGAGCTGCTTTGAAAGCCATATGGCATCCGCCTATTGCGAATAGTTCATACATTCGGTGAGGCTTCTGGCTTTGGATCGGGTAGCATAGCGAGTGTTGCTTTGAACCAACGCTTTGAACGGCATCAGTGAAATTGCAAAGAACGGTCTTTATGATTTTGATTTTATTATGCGTGCATACAGTTGCAAATGTACTTATATCACGTCGTGGTCACGCATGCTCATGTTGTAGCTTGTAGTGGTTTCCTGGGCATGTAGTCATGTTGTTGGAGCAACTTTTATCGAGTTCTTCCAGAACGCATCCCGTAACTAAATAAAAATACCACTGAAATTTATTTAGCTACCGCACGGGTGGGACGGTGCACTGAAATGATCCTCATGAGGATAACTTGAGTGCACAAATGCCGTGCGTGACAACATTCCTACCTAGGTTAAAAAAGAGAAGAATATTTTTATTTGGTTCACGACTAGAAATGCAAGAGGGCCACGCGAAAGACATGACTTGATACTTGTGCGGGTGCTGTCTGCTCCTGCTCAGAAACTTTGGCATTTCATTGTTTCGGTGATTAAGGAATTATTATTTTATTCTTTTTTTTTTAATGTAGAGAAGGGGGGGGGGGGGGGGGCTTGTCTTGAAGCGTTGATTGAAATCATATCTGGCCGGAAGCTGGTGGAAACCAGAGAATCCAGATTACGTTTCAGGACATCGCCTTTCGTTGGCACGTGAAAGATTCCTCATTGATTTTTTTTGTTCTTTTAGTTGTTAGCTCATTGAACAAAGTCGTTGGGGATTGACAGACAGTCTGGTGCTGGGATTTATTTTCGCTTAATTTTACTATCTGTTCTCCTTTTGCAGGAAGGCTGGCGGGGACGACGGGACTGGAGCCGCGGTCGTCCAATCACGGTCAGTCAGTTTCCTATTCCTTATCACTCGCTTTATGCAGGCGGAAAAACTATACGGTCTCCAACAAGCTCGATGATACAGGTCTTCACCAAAAATGGTTCAGGTCACCGGTGCATGTGGCGCGATCACAATGACTGGCGGCCCCGAGGCGGGCGCTTCCTTTATATATGCTTCTTAACAACGTAAGCGCGTGCTGACATGTTGCTACTGTAATTTTAATATAGAATAAATTGCACGTTACATTGCACGTTACATGTTTCCATGTGAACTATGGCACGTCGTTAGACGATATAGAGGAAATTTGAGCGTCGCCATTCATTGTGTTGCACCAGTTTCGTGGGTGCTACGATGGTGAGCCGCGTGTGGTTTCCAGTGTGGACTTCCGAGATGATGTCGGTAAGCACAATATACAAGCACGCTGATCTCCGACAGGGTTCTGGCCTGCTTCTAGGATCATGCGAGTTATGCATGAAACGCCGTACAATTCAAATTCACTTTATTTACTATGATATATATATATATATATATATATATATATATATATATATATATATATATATATATATATATATATATATATATATATATATATATATATATGAAGGAAAGAAGCCAACAGTCGGCGAGGCCAAGGAAAGCAGTGGGGATGGTACCACATGTATTTTTTTTTTAATGTTTACTTCGATAATCACAGAAATTAGTAATGTAATCTGTTTAGCGGAAAGATAATTAAACACCGAGTAGAAGAAAAAACAACCTGCCGATGGTGGGAACCGAACCCACGACCTCCGAATATCGCGTCCGGTGCTCTTCCAACTGAGCTACATCGACCGCTGTCCCCCCTGCTACTTGCTTGAGTATTTATGTTATCTGTATACGAACCTTGAGAGTGTTCACCATATATATATATATATATATATATATATATATATATATATATATATATATATATATTAGCGAGCGTTCTGATAGTGTAGCAGCCATAGTGACTTCGGTTTCCGATGACACAAATGAGTCATAGGTGTTACCATTAAGACGCGCAAAGTGTCTCATCACAGCTACAGTCCGCGAAGCTTCCGACAGTCGCTCCTGATTTTCTTGCTTCTTTAGTTGCTGGTTTCCAGATAAAACATATCATCTAATCTGTAACCACTACGGTCACGGCGTGCACGCACTTTGTTTCACGTCGCAGTGTAATGTCGCACCCGTGCCAATGGCTGAAGCTTGACTTTTCTACAATTTTCGACAGTCCATCGCAGCTGGCCGCCGATAAGCGTCATTAAGGCGAAAACCTTACTTCGCTGCCTGCGGAAACATTTCTGCAAAACGTGGAAGTAAAACATGGAAGCAAAATGTAACGCACTGGTAGTCGTTAAGGAGTATGTAATGACAAGTGGTATATGGTTTGGTTCGTGGGGCTTAACGTCCCAAAGGGACTCCAGTCCGGCTATGAGAAATGCCGTACAGTAGAAGACTCCGGAATTTTTGACCACTTGAGGTTCTTTAACGTGCGCCGACATCGCACAGTACACGGGCGCCCTGATTTTCGCCTCCATCGAAAAGCGGCCGCCGGGGCCAGGATTCGATCCCGCGTCCTTGGGAACAAAAGTCGAGCGCCGTAACCACTACGCCACCCCGGCGGGTCAAGCGTTATATAAATGACATGTCATGCCTATAGTCATTTCAGTCTAGTCATTGAGTCATAGTCACTTGTCGTGAGTCAGACAGATCGGAGACCTAACGTACATGACTATGAGTCCATGACTTGTCTAGCGCAATCAAGTGCAGGATCATGACTGGTGTATAGTCACGATTGTCAAATGTGCTGAGTGATGACACTTTCGCAGCCACCAAAGAGAAGTCACCGCACATGATTTCTCATTTCTCCAGTGCAGATCTCTGCTTGTGCTCTCAAAGTTTTTGAGAGCCCACCGTTTTGGAAAACGGAATACAAGAGGCCGTTTGATACGACCTTTTGTACGCAGCATTTCTGTACTCGCCTTTGTAAACCCACGTTCCCCAAAAAGACCACAAATACGAATTCCGCTTTAAAACTCAGAAGTGGTCCGTGCCACGCATCGTGGCGGCGGTGAGCGCCGCGCCTGGGGCGATCGCTCTACTTCGAGACAGCAAGAAGGAGGAAACAGGCGGCCGACGTCTTCGTGCGATCGTCCTTGGTGCTCTACTCGCGTCGCCGCCGACTTCTTCCTTGACCCTGGCAGTGGCGCACTCAGCAGTGCGCCGTGTACGAGGAATCGGACCGCTCTCGCCTGCGGCGCCGCTCGGCAAGGCCAGGGTCGGCAGCGGCGGAATGGCAGGAGAGTCATTGCGCAACGTATATACGGACGGGCGCGATTGCATCACGGTATCACAGGCGCGCGTGGCGCTATCGCGACCTTGCGCCCTGCAACGTCTCCATCGCCCCACCTCTCCTGTATGTGTTTGTCTCTGTGGTACGGGCGGGCGATCTTGCACGCTTCCCGCGCACGTGGCAGAGTGTGCCTGAGCGTGTATCTCGCCTGTGTGTGTCTTGTCTGTGTGTAGAGTGGTTGTAGCCAGTGTGAGCGTGCGAAAAGGCTGTGCATCCCGCCTGGCGAGCGATGAAATGTGGAGCACCTACCGCGTGCCGCGCCTGTGAGGACTCGATACATTTATTTTCAGCCGTTGGGTTGTTATCGACTAAATAGGACAGTACCGCGTGCGCATATGCAAAAGGGGGGCCGATATTCGAGAGGAGAAAAACAATGCCAGGAGCATGCAACCCCTAAAATGATGAAAGCTCGTGTTTTTCTTCGGCATCGGCCGTGTGTGTGTGTGTGTGTGTGTGTGTGTGTGTGTGTGTGTGTGTGTGTGTGTGTGTGTGTGTGTGTGTGTGTGTGTGTGTGTGTGTGTGTGTGTGTGTGTGTGTGTGTGTGTGTGTGTGTGTGTGTGTGTGTGTGTGTGTGTGTGTGTGTGTGTGTGTGTGTGTGTGTGTGTGTGTGTGTGTGTGTGTGTGTGTGTGTGTGTGTGTGTGTGTGTGTGTGTGTGTGTGTGCACGCGCCATACCGGGGATACCTTTGTGCCAGGAACGTAGCCGGGGGAGGAGGGAGGAGGGGTTCGGTTTCAGAACAACCCAGAATTTTTTTCACCGCAGCATGTCCACTTTTTTCTGCCTCCTCTCGGATTTCTGTCCGCTTGTTGTCTTCTACCGGTAGTGAATAAAAAGCCTCCCTCCTCCCAAACAAAAAAATTCTGGCTACGTGCCACTGCCTCGTTCCCAGATTTGTGCGTGATGGTTATCGGGTGCGTGAAGATTATAAGCGCCATTAATGTGATATAGGCTCATTACGTTGCTACGCAGACAAAGAGATAGCCAACTAAATATTTTAATATAGGTGTCCATGTACAGCCGCCCAAATCTAACTGACGTGCGCGACGGCCATCTTTTCTGTGCGCCTGCGCCTTAGTGCGGATAAAACTTGCCAGAAGGTCAAGATTACGCAAGGGCTTGCTGAGCCCTTGCTTATACTCCGTCTTTCCGCAGGTTTGCACCTCTGTAACGTTCAGAATTACAGATAATGCGACCATCACTCGTTCCAGTTAAATATTTGGGTGGCTGTACGTAGTGCTGGTGGCCCTATGACTTGTATTAACTGACGTGTGCTTAGGCGCGAAAGTGTTGCCGGTAGCATAGCAGAGGGGTTCAATACCATCCGCTAAAGCTTTTTTTTTTTCTGTACAAGACCCCATGCACAAACCCTCATATCTAGCGGCTGTCGCACAATTAAACTTGCCAGAGTAATTTATTGGGTCAATTGTATCTTATACAGGTACGTGTTAACTATTCCCCGGTCGACGCATATCAGGGACGGCAGCAATAATGGCAAAAAAAAAAATGACAGGAGACGAAAGGACGATCATCTCCTGGAAGCACCGTAATATGGCGTATGCATATATGCGTGCCAACTTCTCTCGCAGCCTTTCAGTCTTTCCTTCCTTTTCGTTTTTTTTCCCCTTCTTTTTCTTGTTCACCGCTTCTTCCTCAGCTGTACCGGGCTGAAGTGATTCGATATCGAAGCGCCCCAACCGTGATTCTCGAGTATCCGACGGGTCCCCATGCAATATGTATAACTCACGAGGAAGGCTGCCATGTGGTCTTGCTCGATCAGAGTGCTGGCCCAGAGGCAGCGCGCGCCTTAATGTCATCTTGTATGCAAAACCACCAGCCAAGAACACCTCTTGTGTATTCCTGAAAACAGCAACATCACCCCGAGTGCATGCTAGCTATAGGCAGCCTGCTCCTTCTGAAGGTATCTCGACTCTGGCGCCGCACACGGTGAATGGTGACGCTGAGCGATCGCAATTCCACCTTGGCCGAACCTGCTAGAAGCACGTGGCCGCGAATACACCGAAAGGTAGACATATCGAACAGAAACTTCCACTGTACTCATCTTCTCCTGTACCCCGTTTCCACGTGCCGTATATACGGGATCGGTGCAATGTTGGCGATCTTCTCCCCTATCCCTCTTCCCTTCTCACTCGCGCCTAGGAAGGCTCGCGAACAGACACCGCCGCCTCGGTGCTTGCGAATCACGTCCGCGCTAGCCGATGCATTAGCGCGATGATTCCGAGACGCGGCGCGCGCGCGCTCGGCGCGATTGCTTTGTCGCTTCTTCGGCACTCTCGTTTATTTCCTGCGGCGAGGTGACTGCGAGCGAGCGTATAGCGCTGCTCGAATTATGTCTCTTTCTTTTCTCTTCGTTCTCCGGAAGCATTTACAGTATATCCTCCCTTCTTTTTCATTTACTCTGCTTAGTATTGTCTATCTTCTTCTTTTTTTTTTTTATTTAGCTGCCTTCAAGTGCGTCGCTGTTCCGAGCGATCCCGTTTTCGAATGCCACGTTTCCCCTCTTGGCGTCTGTCTGTATCTCTCAATCCCAAGCTTCCCTCCTTCACTGACAGTGCGCCGAACCAAATATTCGCTTTTCGGTTTGCGCATCCTGGTACGCAGTCTTGGATGCGTGTTCGCTTTGGGCGCCTTCACGACCGGTGGCGCGCGCCGGCTATAATCCGATTCAATTCCCGGCCACCTTTTTTTTTTATTTCCTTTCTCTACCCCCACTACCGCTCCCCTCTGTCTCCCTAAACTAACCCGTGCAAAAGACGGCGGTGCGCGCCCTTATGTGCCCGAGCAACCCGACTCTGATGCATTCTCGCGCCAGAGAAGAGCTAGTGCGCGTGCGTTTATTATTCAAACGCGCCGACGGTCACGTGCGCACTTGCCGCGTCCACCGCCGCCGTGATCGCGCTGGTTCTGATTTGCATGATGGCTTTCCTTCGGGACCCCCTTCTCTCCTCCCTTTTACACTTCCAGTTCTCTTCCTCGTATACGCTCTCGGCGCATGCATGCATGTTTCTCTCCCTTTTCCCCTGTTGTCCCTTTTTTAACTCTCGTATATCCATTTTCCCTATCAGCTATGGCTTGTCCCTAGACCTGTTCGTGAAATTCCGTGCAGAGCATAGGCTACGTAACTGACATGGTCAAATGCAGATGCGTGTGTGTGTGTGTGTGTGTGTGTGTGTGTGTGTGTGTGTGTGTGTGTGTGTGTGTGTGTGTGTGTGTGTGTGTGTGTGTGTGTGTGTGTGTGTGTGTGTGTGTGTGTGTGTGTGTGTGTGTGTGTGTGTGTGTGTGTGTGTGTGTGTGTGTGTGTGTGTGTGTGTGTGTGTGTGTGTGTGTGTCGCGGTAGAATCACTCATACAGGGCTCCTATAAAGCGAGAAACATTGTCACTGGAATGCCCCACCATGTAGAATGTGAGCGCGCTTTAATGGTGACCCTTAGAGATTTAGGCATTTAATTTTCCGTCTGGTGCAATCCGCCACAGCAGGGGGAAACACGGGAGGAACGGAGAACTTTGGACAAACTCCGGTCCACCGGTCGTCAGTCATGTAAATGAACTATCACCGGAATATTATTCGACTTATACTATATGCACTCATCCATTCTTGTGGGACGTCGCAGCTGTCATGTTCCACATCCTCCTTGAGGAGATACCAAGTAAAAAAAAAAAAAAAAAGTAAGAGAGCACGAGTTGTTTCAAACGAAAATTTCGTGCTCTACAATTGCATGGTAGGAAGTCGTGGAAGCGTCTAGGACTGCCATCGGCAAGACCAGGCAAAAGAACCTTTATTTTGGCTTATAAGAGTGTACAAGCTCTGTTAAATGCATGGGGCAGCAAGAATACAGCATGGACGCGCAGAGAGGGACAGAAAGAGATTACAGTATACCTTAAAATCCAAAGGTTCCTGTTTGCTATCTCTTTCGCATTTGGAGTTTTACTGTGTTCATGGTGAGCAGATTAAAGCTTGTTCTGCATCATGTCTAATTGCTCCTGAAATGGGGCCAAGGTGTTGAAAACTTTCACCGCCTTCATAGGGGCCGGATTCCGCCATCGAGGTGCATAACCCCGCACTTTTCCTCGCCGTCCAGGTTCTGTACCTGCTGCGTGCAACTATACTCAGCATCGCGGTGCTCTCAGACACTATATGCTCCCCGTCACTGGCACGGAATGGTCTTCAGCTAGTTGAAAAGAGGAAGGGGAAGGGACTGTAAGGGAGGGATGTTGTCAATGAACGGCGAGCGTGGCGCTGGCACGTGCCTCACTCCAAAGTTGCACGTGCCGAGCACGCGTTATGGCCGTTGCTGTAGGCTCCCGCTGCCGCTCGAGGCAGTTTTGACTCGTCCCAACCGCCGCCGTTGTCGTTACGATAGCTTGAAACCCGCTGTTTTCTTAGCCTGCCGCACGCGACCTGGCTTCCAACCCATGCGTGGACGGCAGTCCAGCGACGACCGTTACGAACCAGCGAGACGAGCGGAGAGTAGGGATGGGCTGTTCGCATGTGGCCCGTGTCACTGTGTTTGTAGAGAGAGAGAGAGAGAGAGCATTACTATCCTGGCGTCGCAGAGCCAAGCGATTCTTGCGAGACTAACGCTGTGCAGCGTTGGAGCCTCCCGATTTGATTCGTTGTGCAAATTGTTCAAGCGTTGTTCAAGCCAATGAATTCAATATTTGTGGCAGGCGACTGTCACCTTTTAATGGCTATCTCGCAATAAATTGTGCACATGCAATGCTCGATCAGAAAACGCGATGAACCGGCACTGAATTGAATAATCACAGTTGTCGCTTTCAATCGAGGTGTCGAAGTGATGTCCTATAGGTGCCATTTTGTTGTGCAGAACACAGCTTCAGCAGTGCAAGCCGGTACAGATAAGGATAAGCGGATTAAATATGCATTCAGCCTTTCACCGTGCTTCTTGCACCACAAAATGTCTACCACTGCGACGTAATGTGCATATTTCTTGTGGTGTGCACGGGTAGTGCTGTCGTCAAGCAGACACTTTGTGCGTAGTGTCGTACTGTCAGACCCTTCTGTCGCATCGCGCTGCCCCTCCTGAACTCTGCAGGGTTTATTTGTTTTTTTACATTATTAAGTACGCGAGGAAGCTCTTGTTCTGCCTCTGCCTTCACATACTCGCAAGCGTGCCCATTTGTAAGGCTACGTGAGTAATAACTCGTGAAGTCAACACTAAAGAACCCCGCCGCAGTGGTTACGGCTGACTATACTGTGCCCCATGAGATGCGGGACCGAATCCCGGTCGCGGCTGCCGCTTTTCAATGAAGGCGAAAAGCAAGGCGGCCGTGTGCTGTGCGATGTCAGTGCTCGTTAAAGAACCCCAGGTGGTCGAAATTTCCGGAGCCCTCCACTACGGTGTTTCTCATAGCCCTATAGTTGCTTAGGACGTCAAACCCCATAAACCAACTCAATCAACAGCTAACATGACATCGATATCAGTATTTTGAAACGAATAATGGTGTCCTATATACATATAGCCTCTATGGGAACAGCGCAGCGCAGATTAAGGGACTTTCGAAATTGACCGGTTTGCGCGGTGCTTGTATTCCGTTTTTATTATTTTTTCCCCCCACTTTCTGTTCCGTTTTCAGTCTTCAGATAGGGCTTCTATATTTAGAAAACACCGGTTTAGCAATGCTGTCTACATCGATTTGCCTTCAGCGTTGCGTTTAAAAGAGGTAGAAAGAGGTCACTGTAACTGCTTGCATGCGCATGCCTCAGCGATGTGTGGACACCTAAGCTATTTCAAGCAGGAAGATCGGAGAGGGCCAAAATGGCGATGCCGGATAGGCGACGTAAATGGACCATAACAGCTGTGTAAATTCGTTCATCCATATTTGGTCAGGCGGAATTTAATCATGTCCGGCTGCACTTCCTTGTTTTGTGAACGAACGTTGAGCCTCTTTAATGCCGTTCTTTCAAGGGCGTTAATTTCAGTGAGAGTTTTCACCGGTGCTGGCTGGTGCTGGCTATTATGCGCGCCATTTCTTAAAGGGCCTCCTTTAAAGGCCGCCTGCGGCTCCACTCTTCATCTGCGCCAAAGAGCCTGACGGCTCTCAAAGTTTTTGTGGTTTCAGACTCCCACTGTCTCCTTCCGCAAGTGATGCTTATACGTTCGCTTAAAATTGACACGGCCTATTCTTTTGGGGCATATATCTTACGCGTTTTGCCTCCTGTCGATATCGGCGCTCTTAATATCCAAACGTCTCAGTAGGCCTTCCCTCGTCTCCATGTCTTTTCTTGGTCCTCGTCCGAGTATAAGCGAAGATTCAAACTCATTGCTCGAGAGGGAGAAAAACGACCTACATACATCAACAATTTCACCTCTGTGATGGGATTAAGTCCTTTCCCGAGGGGTTGCGTTCGCCCTGGAGAGGTCGTGTATAAAGTATTGAACACGCTCGGCTTTCGTTCGGGCTTTCATGTTTTGATCCTTCTACCTTTTGAAGCCCGCGCGCGGGCTCGGCGATTTCGGGCAGAGTTTTATAGTCGCGTGAATAATGCAGTGACGGGCGCTGATCTGCTCGCGACCAACTCTCGCTCGAGACTGTATATGGCCCCTATATAGAGTGCGGTTCGTGCGCTCCGGCCTCTGCAGGAAAGTTCGGGAGGGGCCTCAGCCTTCTCAATCTTCTCTCACTCTCTCTCTCCCTCTCCTTCGGCCGCGGCCATCGTTGTGAGCCCTTTCCACCCCGGCCTGCACCTCATTTTCCGCAAAGTGGACCATAAATACGGACTCGGTACTCAACCGGCGCAGCCGCAACTAGAAATCACCAAAAAAGGCAAAAAAAAAAAAAATTCAAATGCCCAAACAGGAGGATGATGGTAGACCAGAAAGAAACAAAAAACCTAAGAGCAAGACGGTACGCGGTAGATCTCATAGCAATTGACGCGCGGCCAGCGAGGGGAGCAACCGTGTATGTATCGCCCCCGCAAGACTCCTTCCTCGCCGCCAGGCGGCGGTCTCTTCGATAGTGCCGCACAGGTAGGTGTGTGTAGTGGAACCATGAATAGCAACAGCAAGAACAAGGGCAGCCACAACAGGTAGAAACAAACCCTTCGTGTATATCCTGAGAGGGGAATGGAATGAGTGGGAGAGTGTGTATTGCCTGCCATTTTGGGGGCCAGGCGGCTTTGCAAATGTGCACAGGTGCGGCTTATAAGACGGCTTCGCCACAAAGTAACAATGGGAAAGCGAATACAAATAATAAGAATGCTCTTATCTTAGCACGGGCCCAGCGTTAAGCTTCAGGGCGCAACGAAGAAAAGAAAAATGAAAGGAGAGTGGTCAGGTAATCGAAGGACCATGTATACGGACGCTCCACGGCGAAAGGCTTCGGGCTGCTTCCCGGGAAAGAAGCAATAAAAAGCCGAGAAGCATTCGCGAAGACAGCGTAAAAACACAAGGAAAAAATACGCGCAATGCAAAAATAAAGCGCACAAAATGTGCGCTGTCTGCGCGAGCCTGTGTTTAACGGAAGGGTTGAGGCGGTGATGGCGAGTTGGTGCGGGGCCGCGGTTGTAAAAACCTGGATCTCCCCGGCATGCTCGCGTGTAACGGGAACAGTGTGCGTGGGGGTAGTCTTCTCCCCGCGAGACGTGGCGTGCGGTGGGTGCGTAGCGCTCATTGACTGGGCCCCGCGCACCGACGCTGATGGCCACTGTGTTCGCACGTCACGCGGACGGCGTGCGATGCGAGCTGAACGCACGCGAAGTAGCGAGACTACGCGGTTATAGGGCTCGAACCAAGTGAGTTGGTGCGTACAGTTGCGCGCAGCATGCATTCATGTGTTGGCGCTGCTCGGTTAGACAAGCGATCGCGAATACTATTCAAATTCTACGGATGCATTGAAACGTACAGTCTGTGTAGGTTTCGTAAAATGGTGGGCGTCACTTCCGTATTCTGTCGGGTTGTTTTGTTGTACCGCTGAGTAAAAAAGGGCATTTAACTATATTTCATGAAAACTATCGTTTTATATCCAGTGCTTCAGTATAAACGGTTTATTTGCTGCAAGAAATATAACTATCTAATTATTCGGTTTCGCATCTGTTCTTTCCCCAGCCTAACGTTCCAAATTGGAGTGATTATGCTGAAGCCGGAATCTCAGACCCTCATTTTTTTCTTTGCTTTGTTATTTTTCACTATAGGTTTCTGTAAGTCATCCAGTTATAACGATGGAGGATGAATAATACGGCAATGATTGATTTTTAGACAAAGTATCAATGCAATAAACTTCATATTGTTTATGGCAGCACTTTCAACGCATGCATTGCTCGCTGCAAAATAGCACGATGCAATAAAGTTTTCAATACAGGAGTGAAAACATCACTCTCCTTTCCCTCCGCCTCCTCCCCTTTCCCGTTTTCCCAGAGAGGCAAGGCGTGGATAAACCGTTTCAGTCTATAGCAAGTCTTAAAATTATTACAGTGATATGTGAATTGAAGCTATGTTCAGTTCAGTTCAGTCGTTCAGTCGTGTCCGACTCTTCGTGACCCTATGGACCATATCACGCCACGCTTTCCGGTCTCTCGCTATCTTCCTAACATCACAATTTCATCTGCAGCGCCTCGAGGATGCTATCTCACCATCGGGTTCGCTGCCTACCCCTTCTCCGGCGACTTTAGCTCAACCTTTCCCAAGATCAAATCTTTCTCCAGCGACTCCGCTCTTCTCATCAGATGACCAAAGTAGCTGAGCTTTAACTTTAGAATTTGACCCTCCACTGAGCATTCAGGGTTTATAGTCGACGATATCGATTGATTTGATCTTCTGACCGTCCAAGGGAGTCTCAAGAGTCTCCGCCAGCACCACAATTCAAACGCGTAAATTCTTCGGCGGTCAGCCTTCTTCACAACAGTTCTACATATTAAAAAAAAAAGTTCGCCTGAAAGTTAAAGTTCTCGACGCTTCGTTATTTTTCACACGAACCTGGCAGAACTCATTCAAGTCTGATATCCGATGATTTTGAAGTTTTTGTCAATAGTGCGATCAGTTGAAGAAAATTTCGAATTATTGGTGGCGTTTCAGTTGACTATACGACAATGTGCTTAAAAGGTGTTTCGTAAGGAGCGTGAAAAACTGCAGCTTCATTTACAGTTGAAGGTAGGGGTGATGTCGTGTCCGCATATGTGGGTCCATGTAGGAGGGGTGCAATTACGAAGACATAAGCTGCTACGGTCAAGCCGAAATTAATACGAGGAACCGCATACTGTGTGAGCTATGTATGTTAACCGCAAAAAGATTGAACACCACTGTTTTAGAGAGGCGGGGAAGTACTGCCAAGGGAAACGACAAGTGTATGATACTAGAAAGGTAGGGCAGCAAAAAAACTCAGTTATAAGCGATAAGGCTGGGAAGTGTGCTTAGCGCTTATAGCGCCCAATGCAGCAAAAAACTACAGACAGGAAGAAAAGGAACTATACGTGAACGTTCCTTCTTTCGCTTGTCTGATACGTTACAAATAAACCAACAGCAAATAGTTGGAGCCACAACCATAAAAAATATACTGACAGGCTTTTGGTTACCACTTAATCGAGCTATGTGGTTCTCTGCCTTTTGTGATTTCGTCTGCTTTAGTTCCGTGGTAGCGCTTCATATAAGGCTACCATAAACTTGCCAACTGTTTCAGCATTTCTCATTATTTATTACTCGAATTTTTTCTGCGTTTTCATTTTCTCAGCGGTGGTTCCTGAAGTATGGGTTATACCTGTACTGTATGGGTATGCCCATACTGTATGGAAGTACGAGTTATACTGTAGTTGTATGGGTTATACCTGTACTGTATGGGTATACCCATACTGTATGGAAGTATGGGTTATATTGTACTGTATGGGTTATACCTGTACCAGTAGGGTACTGCGTAGGATGTAGCATTTCGGTCGATTTAGAATTTTGACGACGACGAAGGTAAATGCCCGGTTGAAAATAAGGTGATTTTAAATTCCTTACCCGCGCTGTATATCCACAGTTCTGAGATTTGTACACTCACGTGAGTGTTTGTTATAACAGCGAGCAGCGAAGCGCTTGCGCTATATCAGTGGCGCGGTGTTTGAAAAGGCGCCGCCGCTATCGCTGATGCAGGCGACGGGTGTCACTCAGCGGACGGGGCAGCGCTAGACAAGACGAGGTGTATCTGATAAGGCGCAGATGCAGGTGACGTGTAAAAGATTTCGATTTTCCGCCGCGTTTGGTGTTCTCAAACTAAAAATATGCGCTCCCAGTTCTTTCAGACAGGAGTTTTGCGCGCTTAACTCGCGGTGTTCCCAGACCAGAAAACGCTTGTCAAAACCGCGTATCCACTATACAGGCTGTCCAAGCTAACTTTAGCCAAGGGTGAAATATGACACATTTGAGGTAGGCCAGACAAACCACTTGTATACAGCTCCGTCGGGCGCACCACAGGCAAATTTTTGTTATTGTGCGATTAACTAATTAATAATTAAGATACTTTTTCTCATTTGCTAACGATTGTCTTTAGACAATAAATAGATTAGCAAAGTTATAGAGCACCCTCTAAAACTTCCGTTCAATTTGTTTCCGATAAACAGAGCCTCATGTTTACCGTTTTTCCAAGCTCTAAAGGAAGCCCGCGAAATACAAACATATCACGTGACTTGCGCATTCGTGCGCCACGATTGTGCTGCACTCAAGCTGGGTTTCAGTGAACAAAATCAGCTGCGGCTTTGGTTACATGACCCCGTTGCAGCGGCAGGCCGATATGTCTGCGGTGGTTTCTTCGTCAGCTTCAGGCAGTCGGCGCACTTGACGGTGCAAGACGGTTCTCCGCGCTGGCTCCAACCATCGCCAAGCTATCAGCCTACCGCTGGGACTGTTCATTTGGTTCACGGGAGCAGTTAATTTCTTTCACTCAAACCACAATTGAGGGCACCACAATCATGGCCCACGAATGCGCCAGTCACGTGATATTTTTGTATTTCGCGGGCTTTCTCTAGAGCTTGGGAAAAATGTACACGTGAGGCTTTCCTTATCGGAAATAAATGGAATGGGAATTTCAGAAGGTACTGTCCAACTTTGCATATCACATTCTAAATGCAATAGTTATTTAGTAAATTCGAAAATATATCTTAATTACTAATAGGTAATTGCAAAATAAAAAATCGCCTCTGGTGCGCCAGGTAGCTGGAAGCTGTATACAAGTGATTTCTCTGGCCAATTAACTCAAATGTTTTATTTTTTAGCACTTGGCTAAAGACCACCGTGGCTTGGACACCCGGTATACAGCAGCTGCCGGCGGACTTCTGGGCAACCAGGCGCATGCGCGGTATGCGCGTTTTCAAGGGGATGTAATTCGCGCCTTCCTTTTCACCTCGCGACGCAGCTGACGCGCCGGCTACAACCGGCGCGCGACGCATTCCTGCCGCCCCGACACTGACTTGTCTCCGCGCTTTCCTTCACTCACGCCCGCTGCGGAGGCGAAAGCCGGGAATGGGCGAGAGAAGACGTTACTGAGAGTGAGAGAGAAAGGGAGCGCTTCATTAGAGGCGCACGATCCTTATCAGCCTGAGAAAAAAAGGAACTCGGATGCCAACTTGTCTCCTCGTCGGGACTGGCGACGGCACCGACGCCTCCTTGTCTGTTCTCCCTCCACTACCTTTGTCTTTCGTCACCATGCCTCCGCCGCCAGCACAGAGAGATTTCTTCTGCGCGAAGGCGCTGCGGACGGAAGAGAAGCCGCCTTGTTTATACACGGTCTTTTCTCTTCGCTCCCCCTTTGTTACGCCAACACCACACCGGCCGGCTCGTCCGGCGCTGTTTTGTTTGTTCGCTTTCTCGTTGCCTTCCACCCCCTCTTGTTCTTGAAGTCCTGTCCAGAAACTTGTTACCCGTCTTTTCGTACTGCGTCGTCTTTTGACGCGGAAATTTTAATAAACGATACCCTCACCTCCTTGACAAATATGGTCCATCGCCTTCCTGGCGATCATTTCGACGATTTCGAAGACATCGGATCGGAAGACATCGGTGTTATAAAACAGTACAGCAGGCCTTGCAGTTTGAAGGTAGTATATACTGACGCAAAGCCGTCACTAGATCATGACAGTGAACTTTACATAACAAAAAGGAAGGACAAATATATGTGCTAATGCAGTGCGCTGCAATATTTTATCAATATGAGCCGCTGCTGAGGAGCGCTTACCTTGAAACTGGGATCACCATTTGCACTTTCTTCTACATACCATTTTATTAGCTTCAGGTAGGTACCGTTAATAAAAGAAAAAGTGGTCCATTTTCTTTAGGGCACCTAATCTGGCGCTCTTTAATAAATTGCCTTCATCTCTCTCTCTCTCTCTCGATTTCCTTCTTTCTGTTTCCTTTTCTGGCTGATAGCATCTGCAAAGTCGCCAGAGTATGGAGAAACGACAAGGTCAAGCCAATTCTGTTTAAGACTGAGGCGATCACAACGTTGAAAACATTTCAGTCGAAATGAGCTTGCGGGTCTCCATTTACAAGACTGTATCAGTACAACGAATAGTGACAGCGCCTGTTGAAATAACCGCTGCAGTTTATAACGTGCGCTAGAACTGGTCGGAGTTAGTGGAACAGCAATCCTTCTCTCTGGCTTCTGCGTTTGGATTGGTAAGCATGTACGTCTTTAATATGGTCCGGGGATGTACCATGCATGCCCTATCATATATCTTACTTCACCATTTTCTGTTTAGAGAGAGCGAGGATTGGAGTGTCTTTTGAATATACGTCCTCGCTAGCGCCATTCAAAAGATGTGTGTTTTCAGAATGATTTGGCGCGAATGATTCAACATGCTCACGGCTGCTCTATATTCATTTCACTTGACTTTATTATTCGGTGGGCACGATTTGTAGGCTATGTTAGGTGCAGATATGATATTTATTTCCGGGAAAACGGGAGGAAAGATTCAAAGCCAAAGCGTTCTCGAGTCGTTCACTGCCGGATGACATCTTGCATCGCCAGACGAATCGATGGGGCCCCACATGCATGCAAAGCTTGCGAGAAAGCCAACAGGAAAAGCATTTACATTTTATTTAGGCGACGCTAAGTTTCTTGGAATGAAATTTCGAAAGCCGCACATTTATCGCGTTAATTCCTTCTTGGTCTAAAGTTTCGTAATCTACATGAAAAAGGAAGAGTTACATTTTGTGTGGGAAACGTGTATGCCTGGACACAACGTTGAAATAAGTATTCGACACCAGCGGTGGCGAAAAAAAAAAAAACATGGCAGGATGTGGCAAGCTTTCGCGAGGCAGCAATGCCTTTAAGTTGCTCCATTTGCTGCTATTGACAAAAAAAAAAAAAAAAAAAACTTGCTGCCACTTCTGAGCCACTGGCTTTTAAAAACAGGCTTTCAGAAAGATAAAAAAAAAGAAAGCGTTTTGGACAAAGTAATGCCAGCAATGCGTCAGATATCAGAAGAAGGTGAGTGTTCACTAGCAGATTCATGCTTAACTAACTTCTGATAGTTAACTTTTAACTATTACAGGTAGACATCTATTATTGTCATTAGCGATATGTGTCTGTCGTAACTGACAGTCATATCAGGTTCTAGAATTTAGGAAGTGCAATCATTCCCGGTGCTGTGGCTGGGAAAATGCGGTCAATTTCTCTCGCAGTTTAAGCTCGGAGGTTGGCGTTCCCGCCGTGTCAGTCAGACGAACTCTTCAGGGCTTCTCGAAACATGAAAAATAAATATTGCGATCATTTCTTTTTTTAAATAAAAGTATATGCAGCGTAAAAAAAGAAAGGGACTGAAGAGGAAGAGAGAAACAGTCCTGTTGACTGTCTTCCTCTTCTGCCTTTGTTTTTGTTGTTGTTGTTCTTGCTTTGCATATACTTTTACTTAAGATGAAGCACCGTCTAGCCCACACCAAGAATTTGTTCGCTCGCATCGGCAGCTCTAGTGCATAAATGCCGCATGAGCTGTCTGGGTTGTTTTGGATTTAAGGCGAAAGCCTTTAATGGCTCATGCTGTCGTGGATAAAATGTGTCCCGCTTTTGCGGCGTTCTGATTGGCCGAGGCGGGATGACGTCATAGAGGTTTCGACCAATCACAGAGCACCACCACAGATGCGCGAATGCGTGCCTTATATGCCCATATGTCAATCAATGATAAATTATTAACTAAATAATTAATTAAAAATCGATTAACATTTAAGAAAGTCATTAATTGCTACCTAAGGATTAATTGATTACGGGAATAAATAATTACCTACTTAATTACTACCTAATGATTAACTGATTAAGGGAATAAATAATTACCTACTTAATTATTAATCAATTATCTATTCATTTAATGGCCCCAATTAATTAATTAATTACTAACCTGTGCCAGTTGTGTAGAAGAATGCGGCACTAAGGCTTTTGCCTTTCACTACTTTAGTCGCTAAAGTCCCTCGTAATTTTTGTCTACAGGTATATGACTCAAAACCTTCGATGGTTCCGGTAGAGAACTTAGTGCTGACCATTGAAAAATAGTCAGGAGAATCATTCAAGGTGATAATCCCTACAAAAATCTGGGCGCTGAGATCTCGCCGGAAGTGGGTGGGGTTTTGCCTTTCCCATCACAGGGAATGCGGACAGGACGCAGCGACGAAACGCGCACTTCAAACTCGTTGATACCGCTCCGCGCGCGCAGCACGTCTTAGCAACCGACGACGTAATGAGACGTCTTCCCGGGTGCTGATGGATGAGCGCGAAAGGGGGCAAGACGGAAGATGGGGGACAGGAACGCCGGAGACGCGGTGGGGGGCGCCACGTCTAATTAACGTCGCTGATGGATTCGACACACTCTCGCAAGCCCGACACCCCCTGGACTGAATACGCCGCCTGTTATCACTTTCGAGGCTTCCTGGCGCCCTGCTCCCGTGTGTGGGCGAATTAAGATTGGAGATATGTAGGCTGCGTCACGACGCAGGCTGCAAACAGGCCTGTCCGAAACAGCGAAAACAATAATCCTGTTCTGTCTTCTCTCAGTCGGTTCGCTTTGCATATATATATATATATATATATATATATATATATATATATATATATATATATATATATATATATATATATATATATATATATATATATATATATATATATATATATATATATATATATATATATATTCTTGAAAAAGATCGGACCCCGGTCGAAACGTCGAAATATATCCACCGTTATGTTTTTAAACTCTTGGTGATTCATTTTACATTTATTAATCAGTTCTCATCTATTCTTTCTGATATATATATACCTTGACGCGGCGCTGCCATTCACAAATCTTCTCCCTCTCCCACAGGTTAGTAGCCTATATGGAGCGCGGCGTACCCACAATTCATCTGTGCCATCGAGTAACTCGCTCTTGGAAATAGTGTGAAGATAAGAAAGATAAGCAGATCCCTGCTAATCTAAACCCCATGAATCGAGGCACGGTGGGGAACTATAGCAGAAGTGAAACCACGATCATCGATTCAATGCGGCGATATACCACCTGTTTCGGCGAAACCAGTCACTGAATGTCTTTCCGGGGTAAAATGATTAATTGTTTTTCGCCGAAGCTACCTTATCATCACAATCACCAGCCTGACTACACTCACTGGAGAGCGAAGGTTCCCTTGCCACGTGCATAATGCCGGCGATAACGACGTCAGAAAAGGGAGGTAAGGTAAGGCATGTTAAGGCAAGGTAAGGTAAGGTAAGGTAAGGTAAGGTAAGGTAAGGTAAGGTAAGGTAAGGTCAGGTGAGGTTTATTTTCCAGTCAAATACATGGCTGAGGAAAGGAGCAAAAAAGCCGCAATTGTAGCTTGGTGAATCACGCTAAGTAAGGTGAGCACATTCAGTTAACTTTTTTAATTATTGCAGATACGTTTATCTAGTTGCAATGATATATTGATGGCTGTAGATTAGTAGTAGCTATATCAGTTCCTTAAAACTCTTAAACGTGATTACCCTCGTCACTCTATAGTTGAAGTGATTTTGGTCATTTCTCGCTCGGTTCGAACGCCGCCTTCCGGCTGTGCGTCTATGGCGACATCCGTCAAATGACGTCACTTTGTACTCCACGTACCATGCGAACAACGATGCTGACGAGACCATTTTTGAAGAAAAGGAAGAGGAGTCACATTAGTCGAGTTGGCGTAAGTAAACGTTATGTTTTCCATTGAAATTTCGGATAAGATGGCTCGTCGTAAGTATTGAATTCTACTGGCTAAGACTGGGCGTTTCCTGTTGGAAGAATTATACCGAAGAGTATCCGGCTGGTCTTAACGCTAAACTACCAACCTTGACAATTACACAAGATATTAGAAGGGATCAGAGCAGTTGATGCTTCACATACTATAAAATAGCCATGAACTCGCAAACTTTTCTAAGCTTCCCAAGCAGGCTGAAAACGACAGCTGTATCTGTCCCGTAGCAACCCCGAAATAGCGCCCGTATACTCATAGTTCCAACTCTGATCACAACAAGACAGATGGTGCGATCTCGAGAGGGGCCCCTCTATATGTCCACTTAAGCTCAGAGTTAGGAGCAGGTGGCAACGGACGTGTTAATTACACTCACCAGGTGCGCTGCAAATTACTAACTATAACTGGCTCAGCAGACTTTCGTTAGCCCACTGCTCCACCGAGAGCGGGGGCATGCAAAAGAGTCGCGATGGTGAGAACGTGAAGCCAGCTTGGCGCGTATTGCACGGTTTCAAAGGAGGTTCTGGCGGCAAGTATAAAAAAGAATACAAAAAAAAAAAGAGAGTCAGGAATGGGGGACGAACAGCGTACCGCACTCTTTTAAGAAGCTTCACTTGTAGCCAGCAAACTATATGTTTCTAAGTATGGAGTCTGTTTGGTATTCATTTCCTTTTGTTGTTGTTCTCCTCTAATTTGGTGGCCACTTCTTTGTAATATTCCTCAGATTAAAAATTCTAGCTAGAACATTTTTAATTTTGTTATCTGTTTTTCTCTCTGTTTCTCTCCTTCCACTAATAAGTGAAGAAAAAACTATTAAATGAGTACTATTTAATGCTTTTTTTTGCATTATTAATGCACAATCATCTAAGCAAGCGCATGAAATATAGCTAAACAATTAATTCTTAAAATAGCGGTTCACTAAATACTACCTTACGCACATAATCGGCGTCTTCTGCGATACTGCACGGCATACTCGATTTGATGATGTACTTACAGATGATAACCGTTTGACTCAATTCCCTTCAAAAACTGACGGTTATTCATGGTGCTAACTCTTTCGTCATAGCTTTGTGCGAAATATCGAAAGGACTCTTCGTGCGCGCTTGAGAGGGGATGTTTATTTTATTTTAGTAGTATATACAGCCGCGTAAGTTGATGCAAAGAAACACGTGTCCCTCTATATAATTTCATTGCTTCAGAGCGAATTTGCATTTGTTTCATACAAAGGAAAACGACTGCTTTTATACCTGAATTGCCCCGGTAAGCCATTCTCCCCGAAGTCATACGGAAGATCAAGAGAAATAACCAGTAACGATATCATTGTCCAGGATTGCTAACTTAATTATTATAACAGGAAACCTAACTCCTAACGCGTTCTATATGGCTTCCCTTTTTTGTTTACATGAGTGTGTTTCGATTTTTGGCCGTAGCCCACCATTATCACGGGGCGTAAACAACTACTGACGATTATATCGTCACCCATCATGATCCCCTTTCTTCTCCCCTTCCCCACTGCAGAGTAGCAGGCCAGATTTTATTCATTCCGGCCAACCTCTCTGCCTTTCCTTTCAATAAACTCATCTATCTATCCGGCTATTATATGACGCTAACCTATATAGTATACGCCGTGCTTGTAAGACCAGTGAAATGCCTTTATCTCCACTGCTGTTTGCTTTGGAAATGGAAAAACAAGCAGCCCTACGACTGTGTTCAAGCATATCCTTTTCGTCATCGCCATTATGTCCGAATATTGGCGGTGCGAAACGCGGGATAGGTAGAGTACGAAGACAGCAATGACGTTTCGTTGCGTGAGAAGACGAGAAATCGGACACGAACTGTTATTTGGTTATCATGATCGCATTGTTAGAAACGCATACAACTACTTCTACCTTTGCAGCAGTAATTACATCCTTGTTTGAAGTATACAAAATCGATGCCTTGTAGAAGTCCATCTATCTCGAAACCACGTTGACGGCACAGATGAAAAAAAAAAAAAAAAAAAAGGGGGGGGGGGGGGAAGAAAAACAGCTCAATACACTGTCTCAGCGACGCTGAATGGTTGCGTGCTGTTTCAAAAGTATTGCAAGCCGCGGGCAGTGTGACACACAATGAAACACAGGCAACACCGTCTCTAACCAGGAGAGCAAAAGGTGGCAGCAGTCGGTCGGGAGGAGAGGTTGCGCCGAGGCCCAAAGACCGGCGGTCGGCCGGACGAGAAGGGGGCCCACTTGATCAAGGTACTTCTGCTCCTGCTGCTGCTGCTAGCCACCGGCTCTCGGTTGGGCCTCGACTCGGGGGGCAAGAGACTGATAAATGGTCGCCCCCCCTCCGTCCCGCCCCATACGCACTGGGCCAGACTGAGGGACCCCGTAGCCCCCATCCCCCTCGCCGGAGGGGAACACGGGGCAGACGGAGCTGCAGGTCGCTGCCGCCACGCAAATTGGACGCGGCCAGCCGTTTGAGATAAAAGGCCTTTCTACCTGCTCCCCTCACCTTCGCTGATGCCGCCATGCGCGCGGCAAGCGGCTTCCAGGGGGTACAGGACGGAAATAGTGAGGGCAGGAATCAGAGTGAGTGGGAACAGCAGGGAGGGGGCAAAGTGGGAGCGGGCAACCTCCGTTGATTCTTACTTTTTTTCTTTCTCTTTTTTCGTTTCTCAACTGCCAAAGTTTGCAGTTCGCCCGTGGCAGTGAGGAAAGCAAAGAATCGCGAACTTGGGAGCGCTGCCACCTGTTTCGCTTGAACGACTGCAGAGGGCGCAAGTTGGCGTCATCTCTAGTCCTCGTGCATCGACGAGCTGGCATCCTATCACCTCTGGTACATGTAGCCATGCCACCACCGCCATGAGTTTGGCCGCTATTAGTCAGCACTCCATACTTTAGAGCGAGGAATGTTTAGGGGAAGCCGTGAAACTTTTGGCCGCTTTGGATCGCTGCCCCAATGAGAAAATAACGCTTAATAGGTCAGTGGAGGAAAGGAGGCATGCAGAGGACGTGGAGATAGCCGCGCTTGTCCTGGATCGCTTCCTTCTCCCCGCGCTTCGAAAGGCGAAGATCGACACTGTAGACGAGAGTACGCGTCGAAGGTGAGGATGTGAACATCGCAGGTGGAGACAGCTTGCAGCACTTCCTAGCTCCCTTCTGCTACAAATTTCTCCATGTTTGAAGACTGCACATTCGAGATAAACTGATAAGCTTTTTTTTTTTTTTATCCGCTTATGTCTTTGTTTGTTTTTAACCGTGATCCGGATTTCATCCCGCTATCGATGTGGTTTGGAAGGAGGAAATTAAAAAGAAAGCGAGAGTGCAGCAAGTAAAGAACGGTGTGCTTCATGCCGTATAAGCAAACTTAGGAGCATCATGCGCCACATAATAAACTCATGACAAAATCAGCAAATTTTTTATAGACTAAAACATGTAGTGTTCCTGTTGAATGGAGATATGTCATTATACATATAAAGTCTTTGCGCGTTGAGGCGAACCCTGGACATGTATTCTTTAACGATTGCTGCATTCTGAGGGTTGCTGGATCAGTGTTGCTGGATGGTGAAGCTGCGGCTTTCAGGTGACCGTGGGAATTGAGCGACCGGAGCAATGGCTCATTGACGACCGGGCTTCAGCATTGATTGAATAACTCAGCCACTTGCTAGCCGGCGCTTGCGGGGAGTGCTGATGGCCAACGTCGACTGAATGACCCGCTAACCTGGGATTTCTGCGTGTGGCAATCCGCTTGCTGTTTTCTTCCGATTCTGGTGTCAGGCTGATGTCACAGGGAATAAATGAAAAATGGATCGTCATGGATTACGGCACCGTGGTTTTGGAATACTTCATAGTAGCGGCGTGTTAAGAGACAGGTGTACCAAAGCGTTTTTCTAAATGCCATGTTCCCTTCGGAACGTTTACACGCAACCTATATCATCACCATCATCATCATCAGCAGCCTGATTATACCCACTGCAGGGCGAAGGCATCTCCCATATTTCTCCACTTAACCTGGTTCTGTGCTAGCTGCATCCACTTGACCCCTGCGAACTTCAACCTATATAAAAAAGCTTAGTGCTTTAAAGCCTGTGCACAGCGATATACCCTCCACACATCGGTTTCCTGCATTGACCCTCGCTTTACTTCCTCTATGAATTAACTCTTTTTAATTGAAGCCTCATGCCATCTTCATTAAGGCATTCGGGGAAGTATTTCGTGTGCTTCCAATAACTTTATATTTCTAAACGGAACCAAATTCAACAACCCTTATGTAATTTGGCTCTTGTACCGATAGTTGCGACAAAACTGCCGCAAGTTCCACCGTTTGGCTATAAGAGGCATATAGCGAGTTTAGTGTCCGATGTTCAATTTGATGGGCATCAACTTTGCGCCTGCATATATACTATACGTCTATCGGTATACGAGCGGCTTGGTGTTTGTTGATCGTCAGAGCTTAACTACAGGTTGCAAACTAGGATGAGGGCAGATTAATTTTATGATATGCGGTTGAGAGGTTGAGGCTGTTGCTAGCTACAGGCGTGGTTAGCCTTGAGGGTTCAACACACATGACACGCACACACACGCACACACACACACACACACACACACACACACACACACACACACACACACACACACACACACACACACACACACACACACACACACACACACACACACACACACACACACACACACACACACACACACACACACACACACACACACACACACACACACACACACACACACACACACACACACACACACACACACACACACACACACACACACACACGCACGCACGCACGCACGCACGCACACACGCACGCACGCACGCACGCACGCACGCGCGCGTACACTTAATGGTTAATAGTGTCTCGAGACGGGCCATCATTCGTGTACCGCTGGTTCGACTTCATATGCTCATCATGCCGAGCTTCATTTATGATGTTTCTTTTTTTCGCATGTGCTGATTTCCGACTCCGTGTACCCTATCTTAGCCGCATCACACAGACAGCCATCATATATCTTCTCACTGTAAACATATATATTATGGTCGCTTATCTACTGTGTCTTCCGGGTTATGTGGAGAGAGCAAGTCCCAAGTACTACACGGAATTGATTACATGTAATATATCTGCAAAGCAAACATAGGCAGAAATCTCTGAAAAATCAGGTTTAATCGCGCTCCACGATGGGATCGTTCTCAACGTAGGTGTATATGTATGGGGTGGGCTATAGGCCTGCAGGGGAACTGACCTTCCACCTGTGGTGTGTTGCCGGTACCGCCCAAAACGTAAAGCCCATCTTGAACGTTCAGGCATCCAGGTGACCTTTTCACGTAGAACCTCGCATTTCAAGCGTGGTAAGGGTTCAGAATTTTTCACTCGATTAAGCCTCATCCTTCGTGACCTGCATGAATGGCAGACATTTATAAAGACGGCCTATTTAAGGGGTGAAAAAAAAAAAAAAAACGGACAAGGCCCTTGACCCCTTCTTTTCGTCTGATCCTGCTTGCGATCCACTTCCCGTATACGCTACAGCGGGCTATAGAAAGTCTTCATTCAAAAAATAAAGAAAGAATGCCCCATTCATATAACACGCTCGGTCCAGCATTGGCCATGAATTTCCGATTTCATACACACGAGGTATACATGGCAAAATAAATACTTCATGCAAAGACACCACATAAACCTCTAAAGACAACCGGAAGCTGAGATATCATCATTACCTCTGTCTCACCCAGAGCAGTGTCCCCTATAAAAAGCCAATGTACGCTGTTTCCGGTGGCATCGAGCGTATTACATCGCCGATATCTTCCGGTCGGATCACGATATATACGCAAGCAGTCGAAAAGTGGAAGCTATCGAGATTTTTCCGTATCCCCTAAACCTTTGCTCTGCTGTACACGTGGAGCGCGCTGCAGTTGTTCGATCGAGGTGTCACCCAAGCGAACAGAGAGAAAATAACGCCAAGAATTAAACTCCGTGCCATGAAAATGGGGTCCTCGATCCCCGGACATGGTATATGCGCTTGTATTCGCATAGGCAAGGGGCCCCCGAGAGCCCCCCCGTATATAAAGCAGCAGTGAGGAAAAAGGGCGCGCGTGGTCGCCGATATATACAGAAGGGATATCCGACCGCGCGCGCACCATCAATTAGACTTTAAAGCTTGACAGGCACAGAGCGGTTCGAGTATATATGGATTTGAGGCCGGACGCACCTTCGGCTGCAGCCCCCGCTCTGGGGTCCTTTCGAAACGGATTGCGATCTGCGTCGAGATTTCCCCGAGATTCCGGCGGCGGCCACGACGGAGAACAAAGGTTGCCGATTTGTCTCGATCGGAGACACTTGTATACGTTGTACTCACGACATCGACTTCGGCTCTTGCTTCAACCTCGCTGAAAACGCCGCGGTATAAATGAGCGTTGGATGACGACCTGGGGCAGGATGTTCTTATAGTCTATACACAAACGACATTACCATAATGGATATTACGGGAGACCGAGACAACCAGTCCGCGGACATTTATTTATTTTTTTCCCCTCCTGATGATTTTCCTGGCGTGAACAAGCCGAGTGCATATCGTCCGATACTTCTTCCTGGATAGTTTCGGAAGTTTTTGAGCACGCGAACGTTGCATGGAGCGTGCATGTACGCGAGGATGTTCACGGATGTCGATCGGCGTGTCTGTCTTTCAGGACGGATGAGGGGGTCGTCGAGCAGCTGCAGGGCCGTTATTGAGCAGGTCGCATGGTTTGAAGCAGAACCCTTTCTCCGTGGTTCTGGCTTTCAGCGCGCGTATAGTTCATGGTCAGTACGTGTTCTGTCGACGCCGGAGTTTTCCCGTTGTCAAGGGCACGCGAGATGGATCGGCAGAGGCAGAGCATCGACAATCGTCGATGAGGACGCGAGAAGCATTTGACTGAGCATTTCCTTGCTGTATACGGTTTTCACGGGTTCCTTTTCTCAGACAGATTAATGACACAGTTCTAGAAGAGTTGACGCCAGCAGCGTCAGCTATGCTATTCTCTGACAGCGTGGAAGGTCATCATATTAATTAGGAACAAAACATGAAGGCACTTGTCTGATTGTGTATTAAGTCCCAGAGGGAAGGGGTGTTTTCGGTTTGAATGAGGAGCAAAGGTAAATAGATATGGAGGAGAAGGGAAGGCAAGGGTGTTAACCAGAAATGCTTCCTGTTGACTACTATACACTGGGGAAAAGGGGATGAGGTCCATGATTAAAGAAGGGAAGAGAAAATGGACGGGGAACACAGTCACAACTTGTCACTCAAGCCGATGGCTGTGCAGGTAACAAATCAGTGCATTGTATGCATAGAAGGAAGTCAACTGTTGTGGCCACGGAACAAGGATCTTAATCGCCGTTAAAGGGCGAGGATCGAGGCTGTCTACCACACAAAGCAACTTATGCCTCTCACTCACAAATGCAGGACATTCACATAGGAGATGTTCGCTTGTCTCTTCGCAGCCACAATTCTCACAGGCAGGGCGGTCAGCCGTTCCAATTCGAAAAACATATTTGTTTGTGAAAGCAGCCATAAACAACGAGCAGCAGCGGTAGTGTGTTCAGGCGCGGGGGTTCGTGAGAGAGAATGGTTAGTAAGGAGCACCTGGCATGGCAAACGAGTCACGATTGCGTATGTGTTATTTTAGTCAACTTCGCTCCTCGGTCACCTGTTCGGAAGGTATATATGGTAAAATTTTACAACGCCGATATGCCATTTCGGATATATACGGCGCCTATGCATGCTTGCTAGGATCATTATATGCGTCGATCAGTGATCGATGCATGGACATTTCCTGGAAGGAGTGGCTTAAAAAAAAAAACAAAAAAAGACGAGTGCTGGCTGTGTGTTCTCGCTCTTAACGCTTCCTATGGAAATTATGGGGACCAGTGTGTATATATATATATATATATATATATATATATATATATATATATATATATATATATATATATATATATATATATATTATATGACGAATGTGGTCTCAGCACATTTTAATGAGCCGAATGAAATTTTCGCACCGCTTGCAAGCAGCTGGCTATAGGCACATTTGGCCACGGCCAGACTATAGCCAGACAACGGCTTGGCACGCGTGCTGCTGCAGCGCCGCCGCATCTAATTCGGTCGTGGTTCAGAAAGCTATAGGCTTGACTTTCTCGGCGTCTTTTTCCTTGCATCTTGGCCCATCAGGGAGACTCCATCATTTACGTTGTAGATCACTCAGTCCTGCCCCAGCCATTATTCTTTCTTTATCCTACTCCATGGTGCACATTGCAAGCTGATGCCAAACTTAACTAACCCGATCGAATTGATGCTGACGAAGTCAAGACTCATTATAGCGATGCTGAAGGGGCGTTGAAAATGCATCTTTGCGGTACTCTTACACCGTGCTGCAGGTGACCTGCGCTGCCCTCCGTGTACCCCTAACCTCGTAATGCAACCTTCAGTTTTAGAGCGCATCTCTTTGGCGCCCGTTCCTGGGTTTCGTGTCGGCGTCGGCCGCGTCGGCCTCGTAACCAGCTCTGCCCCCTTTCATCCCTCCAGTTCGAGCCGGCGCTTCGGCAACCGGAGCCTCGCAGGAAGAGAGTGGGGGTACACTCAGCGGCGAACGATGGGGGCACGAGCGCGCGTAGCAACCGGATAACATGAGGAAAGGAGGGGGGGGGGGGGGTCGCTGGAGGCACAGCTAGCAGCGACTGACTGATACCGCTGCCGCCGCTAGCGAGTCAAGACAACGTGACTGTGTAGAACACCGTCGCCGCCATGCAGAAAGAGTAGGAGGGGGTCCCCCTTCGTTCTGCGTGGAGGCGAGATGTGCTCTCCGGTTGCCGAAACTACAGTGAGAGAGAGAGAGAGAACAACTTTTATTTAAAATGCCTGCAGAATCGGTTAGGCTCCCTCCAAGCAGGGAGGACAAGCTTTTACCGTGACGCGGCCACTACGTCAGTCTCGTGCGTTGTGCTCCTTGAGGTCTTGTTACGTCCCTCGCTACTTCCGCGGGTTCGAGAGGGCCGCCGCCCCCTTCTTGGGGGTGCTGCCCCCCCTCTCCTCGGTTTCGCTCGGTCGCTGCCTCTCTAGAGCTGCCGAGACCTGCTGGACGGCCTTGAGTTGTGTCTCTTGATCACAGCTCCTCGTTGCAGCCTCTAGCTGCGGCGGAATCGTCGTCTTCTCGCTGGCTTCGCGCGGATTTACTCTACAGTCCCAAAGGATGTGAGCCGCGGTGGCTCTCTCCTTCGCGCACAGTCTACACATGTCGCTCGCGTGCACACTCGGACACATGTGCTTAGCTAGCACCGGGGTGAGCAGGGACCCCGTCTGTAACTGTCTGTATAACACTGCCTCCTTCCGGGTAAGCCCCGGGTGAGGTGGCGGCATAGTCTGTCTGTTCAGTCTGTACCATTTCACTATTTCGTTGAAGGTGGTCATCTTGTCCTTGGCACTGCGCCGCGACCAAGACTCCGAGTCGGCCGTGTTTGCAGCCGCGCGGTTGGTTAGTCCTCGCGCGGCCGAGTTGGCCGTCTCGTTGTGGTTCACGTTTCCGCGTTCCGACACGTCACTGCCCATGTGGGCCGGAAACCACTTGATCACCACAGGACTTTTGCGTCCGACGTCTTCGGCCTTGCGCAGTATGCGCGCGGCCTCACTACATACCCTACCCTTGGCGTAGTTCTTCACTGCCGTTCTAGAGTCACACAACACTGTAGTGCATCCGGGGTCGGAAACGGCCAAGGCGATGGCCACCTCCTCCGCCCGGTGCGCTTCTCGAGTCCGGACGCTCACCGCGGTCTTCGTTGCACCCGTCGATGCCCCGACAACCACCGCCGCGTATGCGTTGGTGTTCCCTCGATACTCCGCCGCGTCCACGTAGGCGGCGCCTTCTTCTCTGGCGTGGAGGTCTACGAGAGCCCTGGCCCTCGCCAACCTCCGCTCCCTGTTGTGCTCGGGGTTCACGTTCTTCGGGATCGGGAAAACCCTGAGCTTTCTGTTGATGCTATCTGGTATAGGTACGTCTTTCTGCTGCTTGCCTTCCCTCGGTTCGAGGCCAAGGTCCCGCAGTATCTGTCTTCCGGTTCTCGTTTCAGAGAGACGCTCGAGTTGCGCCGTTCTCTGTGCTTCGGCTATTTCGTCCAGCGTGTTGTGGACTCCCAGCGCCATGAATTTTTCGGTGCTCGTGCCCCCGAGGAGACCGAGTGCCGCCTTATACGCCTTGCGTATGGTGGCGTCTATCTTGTTACGTTCACTCGGCCTCCAGTTGTGGAAGGCGGCCACGTACGTTATGTGGCTAACTGCGAAGGATTGAACGAGATTAGTCAGGCTCTCCTCCTTCAGCCCCGCTTTTCTGTTGGACACCCTCTTGATGAGTCTCATTGCCGCAGCCGCTTTGCCCGCGAACTTGTTGACCGTTTCACCGTTGGCTCGGTTTCGCTGGATGAGCAGCCCGAGTACTCGAATCTTCTCGACCTCCGGTATTACTTGTCCTCCCGCCGTCTTGACCGTGATCTTGGGACGCTCGTACTTGACTTCCATATTCTTTCTTTTCCGGCCCGATCCTTTCGGGGGAATCACCAGCAGTTCTGACTTTGCCGGAGAGCAAACGAGTCCAGACCCGTCCAGCTGCTCCTCGATAGCGTTGACCGCTTCTTGCAGCGTTGTCTCGATGTGTCCGTCGCTTCCTCCCGGTACCCATAGCGTAACGTCGTCGGCGTAGATGGTGTGCCGGACTCCCGCTACTCTTTCTAGCCGGGTGGCCACCCCGATCATCACGAGGTTGAAGAGTAGCGGGGAGATTACCGACCCCTGCGGAGTTCCGACGCTGCCCAGCTTCTTCTCTTCGAGCTGCAGGTCTCCCGCACAGATTTTGGTGGTCCGTTCCGTCAGGAAGTCTTTGATGTACTGGTATGTCCTCCTGCCCATGTTTAGCCTGGATACTTGGGCCAGGATAGCCGAGTGCCTCACTTTATCAAAGGCGCTCTGCAGGTCCAGCCCGAGTACGGCTCTGTTGTCCTTGGTGCCCGTCGTATCGTCGATGATCTCGTTCTTCAGTAAGATCATGGCGTCTTGCGTCCCGAGTTTGTTCCGAAACCCGATGATGGAATTTGGGTAAAACTCCGATTCTTCCAGGTAACGCTGCCACCTGTTCATGAGAACGTGCTCGAGGACCTTTCCCACGCACGAAGTGAGCGAGATCGGCCTGAGGTTCTCTATGCTGGGCGGCCTGCCAGGCTTGGGGATGAGGATCGTCTTGGCTGCTTTCCATTGCTTGGGTAGCCTTCCTTCTTGCCAGCACTTGTTGTAGAAGTTCGTGAGCGTTTCGATGGCCGCTTCGTTGAGGTTCTTGAGCGCTTTGTTGGTCACTCGATCGGGACCCGCGGCAGATCTTCCATTGAGATCCTGCAGGGCAACTCTGACTTCCCAGGTCTGGATGTCGCGATCTAGCGTCTCGTTCTCTTTGCCTTGGTAATCCGGGTGTCTTTCCGTGGGGGTGGTCGGCAGGTACTTGGCGTCCAAGCGCCGCTTGACCTCGTCTTCCCCGTGTTCGCAGATTGCTTTGTGTAGGATCCTGGCCAGGTTGTTGTGTTGGTGGCCCTTGGTCTTGGTTTCGTCGAGGAGGTGCCGCAGCATGTTCCACGTCTTGCCCTTGTGCATCTGTCCGTCGGCTTCGTTGCAGGCCTCGTTCCACTGTTGGGTGCATAGCACCCTGCAGTGGACCTCGATCTGCCTGTTGAGCTCGGCGATCTTCTTCCTTAGACTTCGGTTGGTTCGTCGCTTCTGCCACCTCGCCTTTATGGAATGCTTGGCTTCTATCAGGTGGGCCAGCCGACTGTCCATCTTGTCTATCCGTTCGTCCGTCTCTAGCTCTTTGGTGGCTCCTTCCGTCGTCTCAACGACGTTGGCCGCCCATTGCTCTATGTCCGTAATGTCCACTTGCACCGCGGATAGCGCCTTTCGAAAGGCGTCCCAGTCCGTAATGCGATGCTTCCTTATGCCGGTGTTGCCTTGGCCTTCGAGCGGTACGACGACCTCCACGATGTAGTGATCGCTGCCCAGCTCTTGGCCCGTGTTTCTCCATTTCGCTTCTCTTGATCCTCCGTCAGTTTTGACGAAGGTAAGGTCCGGAGTTGTGTCTCTCGTAACAGATGTGCCGATCCTGGTGGGAAAGGCCGGATCCGTGATTAGGTTCAGTCCGACGTCGGTAGCGTCTTGCATCAGCTCTCTCCCCTTGACCGTCGTTCTGTGGTAGCCCCAGTCTTGGCTCGGAGCGTTAAAGTCTCCGCACACTACGAGCGTATTGCTCCCCGCGACTGAAGTTGCCTTGTGGAGCAGTGCCTTGAATTTCTGTTGTCCGTGGGACGGATTGCTGTAGACGTTCACCAGGAAAGTGCTCTCCTTCCTCTTCTTGCCCGTGATTACTTCCACCGTGCAGTGTTCGATGGCGCTTCTGCCGATCATTTCGTGTTCCACGAAGGTGATCCCTTTCCTTACGAAGGTGCAGACCCCTCTGCCCTTGCCCTTGGACGTGTCCCTTTTGCTCGGCGGGCTGTCGTGCGATCGGTAGCCCGGCAGTCTCGGCGTCTCTTCGCTGTGTGTTTCTTGAATCATTATGACGTCTGGTTTCCTCGTTAGTTGCTGCAAGTGTTGCTGCAGCACCGCTCTCTTGCCGGTAAAGCCGTTGCAGTTCCAGTGCCAGACCAAGAGGTCTCTCACTGGTGGTGTGGATGTTGCTGTACGTGCTGTCCCGTCCATGATTGCTGCAGTTTGGCGATGATCTGTGCTTCCATACCTTGTATTTGTGCCTGTATCTGCGTCTGCATCTGTGCTTGCGTTTGCGCCATCATGTTCTGGATTGTGCTCTGTATGTTCGTTGTCATCTGCTGAACCGTTTGCGTGAGCGCAGTAAGGCTTTCGTTGGTTACCTTGCTGATCGTCTCAAGACGGTCGAGTCTGTCGTCCTGTTTTTCGATTCTTTCCATTGTCTTTCGTTCCTTGGCGCCCTCTATGGCTCTCCTCTTGGGAGCCGGTCCCGCCGCTTTCGTGGCTCTCGGGTCCACCTCGACCTGTGGTTCGTCCTCGGTTATCTCTTCTTGTTTCCTCTCTTGTGCGGGCTTCGGCAGCAGCTGCTGCTTTTGCTGCATCGCAATTAATGTCGTTAGCTTCGCGTTGATTTCCTTGATGGTTGCGTCCTGTTCGGCGATTCTCTGCTTTAGCTTCTCGTTCTCGTCTCTTAGGGCTTTTATTACCACCCCGTTCTCTTCTTGGAACTTCTTCGTGGCGTTTTGCGCCGGTGGTTGTCTCTTCTCTGCCATGTTTGCCTTGACTGTTTCGGCCCAGGCGACTCTTTCCCCCGATTGCGACGGTCTGTGGCGGCTGGCGCTCCTGCTTCCCTTGCTGTTGTCCCTCTTGCAGCTGCTGTCGCGCTGCCTCGAATCTCCGCGGGGTCTCTCGGCAGACGGCTCTCGCAGCGGCGGAAAGCTTTTCGGATCCAGTTGTTGCTGCCTGGCTTCCATCTTGCGTTCCCATTGCCGTTTTTTGAGCACATACGGCATCTTGTACTTGTTCTTGCATTCCCTCTCGCCCGTTGGATGCTGTCCCCCGCAGAGCCTGCACTTGGGCTTGCATTCGCGTTTGTGATCCTCGCTGGGGTTCGCGATTCCGCAGCCGAAGCATACTCTGGTGTTGGGATTCGGGCATACGTCTCTTCTATGGCCGATCTTGCCGCATTGCCTGCACACGTCAAAGTGCTTGCGGTAAAGCCCGCACCTGACTAATATCGAGCCATACTTGACGTAGTTCGGTACTTTCTCTCCTGCGAAGAGTACTATCACCGTGGTTGTATTGCCGATTCTGTGCGCCTCCACCGCTAGGGGGTTGCACGGGTTCACGATGTTTTCGGCTATCTCCTCCGGGGTGTCGGCTACGGCTATGCCTCGGATGACTCCCTTGACCGTGCCGTCCGGCGCCGTTCGGTAGGCGCTGACTTCGTATGTCCTGTCTCCTACGTTAAGGGTTTTGACCTTAGAGTACAGCGTGGCTCGCCTCTCGTCCGGGGTGCTGACCACGATGATGTTTTGTTGCGCGTTCGTGCAGATGGTGTCTGCTTTGGCTTCTTCCTTCGTTACTCGAGCCGCCGTCATGACGGCCGACATAATTATTGAAACCTCAGTTCTCGCTACGTTGAGACCTCCCCGTGGTCTCATGACTATCTTAGTGTCTTCCTTCGGCATGTCCATCGGCATCCTCGCCGCTTTCGTTACCGAGGCTGCAACTCTCTTAGCAAAGCTGGCCCTAGTCTTGGGTCTAGACTGGCGAGTAATGGCGGCGGACTCACCGTTTTCCTTGCCGGCCATGATCTGCTTGACGCGCTTGCCGGAGGCCGACCAGCCTTCGACTTCTTCCGGTGTAATGTCCTCTCCTTGAACTTCAATGCACGTACGCCCGCCGAGACTGCCGATGCTCGGTGCTGACGTCATGTTGTCTTCCATCGACGTGGCCACTTCCATTTCGGACGCCATCTTGGTCGTACTCGTCGCCGGGTTAGGCCTAGCGGCCGGGCCCGTCGCCACCGGTGGCCGTACTCGTGGTAGGCCGACGTTAGGCTTAGAGAAAAGTCCGCACCGCACCAGAGAAAAGTCCTCGTAAATCGGGAGAATCACGTACCGCTTGGTCAAAACTGGTACCGGTCGATGCCCCGCACCTTCGCGCACACTTTGGTACCAAATATATCGCGGTAACTGTAAATTAACACTGCGTTAATTGGCATAATAGCAGGGGCCGATGAGAAGCACGTCTCCTCCCGTCGGCGACCGCAGCGCCCTCCCGAAACTACAGTGCTCTAGAATATTCTAGAGCGAAACGCCAGCTCGCTATCAGCCGATCACGGTGCGTGCATCCCGTTCTCACTCGCTTCACTCGCTCGTCCGCGCATCATGCAGTCAGTCGCTGCTATCTGTTCGTCGCGCAACGTCCCTATGGGCCCACGCGCTGCTTCCCGCAACCTCCCGATAATTCAATTGCTCTCTTCATTTATCCGACCACAACGCTTCTTTCCTGACAGCCAAGAACTGTTAGTAGAGTGTTTCTTGAAGGAATACGTGTGAAAAATTTAAAAAAAAAAGTTGTCTATAATTGTACTACGTGTCTTGCTCGAAATCTTTGCCTCAATCTATCGAAAAGGTGAAGCAGGGGATGAGCTGCGCTCAAATTCCGCATTAGGAAGTAACGTAATCGTGGGCTCTTTCTTCTAACAACGAGGTTTAGGCACGGTGCAACCTAACACATCTGCGCCGCTGAAATAAGTCGAAGGAGCTTTTGCATGCTGTTTGCAGATTGTCCTCAACCTCGCACACCGGGCCGTCTCTGTGTCACTGTTTCCGCCTTAAAATGTACCTGCTCCATTATACACCGATGATAAAACGCTCTACGCATCACGTTTATACACATGGATCGATAACCGAGGTTGCGGCGTACCGTGACTTCTATAAATAAACCCCTAGCTGCTTCGAAAGGGCTTCCGCTGTTCCGAACGGTGCCAAAGAGGCAGCACCTCATGAGCTCATGAGCGCCCATCCACTTTGTACAATCGCCGCCGACACTATTAGGCCTCATCAGTCGCCGCTAGATGAACAGCAGCCGGGAGAGGGGGTTTGTCAAGAAACAAGCGGACCCCGCCCCCTTTTGCAGAAGCCGCTGCGTCGGCATGCGTCTCGCGTGCGCGTGTGCGCTGAATGCGCGATCAGCGTGCGTGAGGGCCCTTCTGTTGACACGATGGGAGGAAGAGGGCTACAGGCGGAGCTGTCCGCTAGCTGGAGAGGAGTCCCGTACGCTCCCCCGAGTTGCGTGCAACGACGACGAAGCCTGCCGATCCCGTCACTCCGATCGGGCGAGTGAGACTTCCGGCCCGAATATTATAACCATATTTTTTTTTCATTTTAGTCCATTTTATGACCCGCGGCAGTTGAGTGGCTGATCAGAGCGATAGCAAGGGCGTGAAGTTGCTTGATGGTTGGTTGGTTTGTGGGGTTTATCGTCCCAAAGCGACTTAGGCTATGAGAGACGCCGTAGTGTAGGACTCCGGAAATTTCGACCACCTGGGGTTCTTTAACGTGCACTGACATCGCACAGTACACGGGCGCCTTGCTTTTCGCCTCCATCGAAAAGCGGCCGCGAAGGCCGGGATTCGATCCCGTGTCTTTGGGAACAGTAGTCGAGCACCGTAACCACTGCGCCACCCCGGTGGGGGAAGTTGCTCGAGTCAGTGACGTAATAGAAATGTAAAGGAAACGGAATTCAATTGGGATTTAGCCGCTGCAACCTACCATTGACTCTGGACCATTGCATAACCGACTCTCCTCTTCGAACTCGGACCTCGAGGCTCGAAGGATCTGTTATAACCTGCAATATCTTGTTATTTTCATTTACGCGATTGGGCTGTCAGATCGTTTGTGCTTTTACTGCTCACGTTCCGCATAACTCAGCGTTTTCCGTTTTCTTAGTACCGTAAGTAAAAAAGGTCTTTTTTTTTTTTCCACGTCTGACTTTTTGAGATGTTAAGACGACTGCTGTGACACAGTTGTACTGTGATGGACATGAAAGAAACAGGAACACATTTATTACTATTAGGCTGGTTAACTAATTTCTGGTAATTAACTTTTTAACTATCACAGTCAAGCGTTTAGTTGGTAATAAATATTTATAGCCAGATATTAGTAATAGTCATATCTTGGTCGACGACACGCGAATGACGTCTGTATACTCTCTTCGGCTATTATAACTGGCATATGTCCGGTAACTATTACGTAAACTAAAAGAATAATCATGAGTATGGATCATGGACGCTCCATGTTTACCGACCTGACGCATACGTTTCCCTTGCTGCGAAGACCTTGACCTACAGACCTAAAGACTCTAGGTGGAAATTCGTGTTTCCTCGAATCATGCATGCGGACAGAAAATCAGTTTTTCTTCTTCAATCCAGCGCGCGAGTGAGAAAAAGTACGAATACACTAACATTGCAAACTTTAATGCAGGAACTCATACGTACTCATATATAATAAAGAAATGAGCAATGACGAAATAATATTTCCCCGATACAAACCATCTTCACTCCTTCTCAGGTCGTTGTTCCCCTGAAACAAGCAGGAGTTCATAACATCCTCTTTCGCCTTATTTCCAGTTGGGCATCCATTTTTATAAGCCTGTATGGGTTCCGTGACGTATATGCATAAATGAATTCGCTAGACCACTTACCATCGTTGTCAGCAGCCATTAGGCGAATGTATAGGACTTTTCAGTGTCAACCTACGTCGCCAACTCCTTTTAATCAACGAGAGCGGCATGCCAGTTATCGCCGTAAAATAGGAATGAACGGTACGGCGATTCATTACGTATTTCCAAATATTCCGTTTTGAGAGTCGAAGCATATGCAGCAGTCGCTTCGTCGAAGTTGAGTTTATCTGTACCAAAAGCTTAATCAGCGAGAGATGATAGCGCCCGTACTGCCTCTTCTTGCTGTATGAGTATTATGAAGTTTACGAAAGTTTCCCCTATCTCCCTCTCTGCTTTTATTGCCGTCTTCGTGTACCTTTCCCTAATCTCTTCTTTCAAGTGTCCAACCAGTAAATAACATGATGGCATCCTTCCTTATAAAATTTTCCTATTGTTCCCTCCGTCGTTTACGCACGCATGGTGATAGTAGGTATTATACCACTCGAAGGCAGACCTATGCACTCTGAATAATTTTTCGACCTTTCCAAAGCAAAAACGGTTGTAACTTTCTGGAGGCGATGATAAGGACGACCTGCGAGACGAAGTGTGCCGTATGGTAATTTCAAGGACTATATTATGAGCCCCTGACAGCAGAGAAACAAGCTGAGTGACGGGCAACATTATTTTTATCTCGCGCGCAGCAACCACAGTTGCTCCATGCGTCTTGAGCGTCGCGCTGCTGATGCCTTACTGCACGCAACTGACGGTACAGGGCATCCTCGTTCGTCGCCGAGAGGGGGACGGAGGCTGGCGCGGCGTCCGTCAAAAAGGCGGTGCCGTCGTCACGCGATGGAGATGGATTGAGCCGTCCCCGGCCTGTCAGTCATTACGCCAGCGCTCAACGTACTCCTCGCCTTCCTCCACCGTTCTCTATGCAGCAGCACTGGTTGGAGATGGTGCTGTAGGTGTACGCGATGCTTGCCTCCTGTCGTCAGGAAGGAGGGCGCTTAAGAAGTGATTGATGTTGGAGGCTTTTGTCTCCATGTAGGTTTGTTAGCAGTGCGCAACCTGATAACTTGGGTACATTGCTAAAACAAACCTCCGTGGAGATGTAGGCTTAATAGTAATAAATTGGTCAAAACTGAATAAAGTGCTGTCTTTTTTTTTTACTTGACACATGATACTGTGCACTCTGTCGTATATAATATTTTATTCTTGAAATGAGCCCTTTCCTTAATTATAATGATGGATGCTTTTTCAGGGAGCTTCGCACGCGTAAATAATTTAGTACGTGGAAATGGTATAGCACACGCAGGTATACCGTCGTGCACGAAGTGAATCAGGGACGTTTTCTAAACGCCCCCTATATACCCTTTTACGACCCAGTCGTCAACACTTTCCTGTGGTATACGATAGCAGCCTGCAGCTCCCCAATATGGCAGCACCCTCCACCGTTTTGTAAAATCGTACCGACATGGATTTGGAAATTATATCATTAACGACTGCTTCTAAAACAGTATACCCAAGGTAAATTCTCGCGATAGAATTTTTGAAAACCCCGCCGGGGTAGCGCAGTGGTTACGGCGCTCGACTACTGTTCCCAAGGACGCGGAATCGAATCCCGGCCTCGGCGGCACCTTTTCATTGGAGGCGAGAAGCAAGGCGCCCGTGTGCTCTGCGATGTCAGTGCACGTTAAAAAACCCCAGGTGGTCGAAATTTCCGGAGTCCTCCACTACGGCGTCTCTCGATAGCCTGAGGTATATATATATATATATATATATATATATATATATATATATATATATATATATATATATATATATATATATATATATATATATATATATATATATATATATATATATATATATATATATATATATTGGTTTGCTTGTTACTAATGGGCTAGAGTTAAATTCAAACAGGATGTCACACAACTTTCCCGATTATCTATTTTATTCCAACAATTTAGGACGGTGTACTGTCCTTCTTCAAGGTAGAATTGAGAATTGAGAATTGAGAATATATATATATATATATAATTACTCATGAACGTTCGCTCACAGCGCCATTCTGGTGCATCGTTGACGCTGCGCGCTCGTTCTGCGTTTCTCGTTCGCACTATACCTCTCTCTGGTTTCTCGTGCTTCCCGGCCGATCAACTCAGCGAAACGGCAGCATCACGGTCAGTTTATGGCCGGATCACGAGCCTCTTCGCGAATTTCGCCGCAGGTATACAGCTGTGATATCTCCTATAGCGTTTACTCGGCGCGCATACGCGAAACGGAGACGGCCGCGCGAGCGTTCGACTCGTTGCGGCGGAAACGCCGCGCGCGTCTAATAATTACACCTATAAGAGAGGACGCATCGCGCTCCCCTCTCTCAACACGATCCTTAGTGCAGCTTCTTTTTATCCCGCTAAAGCTTGGCGGCCCCACCACATGCACGCATCAAGTGCTAGAAAGATGCTAAATATTTCCCTTCCAACTTCGGTCATAAATCTGGTCTGAAATGCGCTCCTGAGAAACGAGCAGGTAGGTTCGCGCACTGGCTTGCATGTTCGAGGGAGGAGTGTTGGCTTTGTGCCGCGTGTAATGCACGCCATTAGAAGCCACCGAAAAAAAACAACAAAAAAACGTGATAGTATATACGCTGAAAAGCATCCTGCACCACCGGTGTGTTCAGAAGACGATGCCGGAGGCAATTAGAGAGCTCATGTAGGCGAAACCAGAATCGGACCATTGCCGCACTGGCGACGAAAGGACCAGCGGCAGCAGCGCGCGCCGCTCTTTGCATGTGCGACGGAGGGGACGACCATGTTATATACTCCTAGAAGGGGCGGGAGATTCGTGCAAAACCGTATGTAGGGAGAAACTGCGCGACTTGGCCGTGGCGACCTCATGTGCGTGCGTGTGTGTGCGTCAGCGCGTTCTCCGTGTGCTCGCGTGTTCCGTGTGCATCTGAATCGCGGCAGCCCGAGCATAATGACTGCACTGTGCATGGTATGCAACCGCGCGCCAAGTCCCACGGCTTTCGCGAGCTTAACGATCCGGCGCCATGGCGTCTCCGCACGACCGGCGCCAAGTGCGTCAACAAATCTTGGCCTGGGAGATGTTTTACTTGGGACTGAAAAGAAAATGGTCGCCGCTGAATGGCTCGGTGTCCGGAGGAGAGAGTGATGCGTCAAGTATAGCGCATAAATTCTAATTTAGCCGGCTCCTTTTTCTTTCTTCTTTCCATTTCACCACCCGTAAAACCAGGCGGAAAAGAAAGGGAAATAAAGGTAGCTGCAAGATTCGAAAAACGTGTACATTTTCTTGCAATATGTATACAATATATATATATTTATATAAAATATATAATTTTTTTTAGTGTACGTGCAGGAGAAACTGTTTTTGAATCTATTGATGTGCATATATATTATAGGTCTATTAAAAGACTTCCGAAGCACTCAAGAAAAGTCATAACGAATTGATTTCAATTATATAGTTTTGCCTGTTATCACTTAAGTCGTGTATATATGCGTGACTAATGCGGTTATGCACCGATGAAGTTGGATCATTATGGGGTGAATGTTTGTCCGCAGTGGACATATGAAGGTTGCCGACAGCCCCTGAAAGCATGGAAGGCAAGGGGGATATATTTCTTCTGTGTATGCTGATAAAGTTGAAGTAATTATGTAATCATGGATATAATGGATTGCAGAGTAGAATGGAAAAGAAAGGACTACCACATGCCACAGGTGGGTTCCGGCGTTAGTTTGCATGCCACCAGTGGCATATTCGGATCCAATCGAATGGCATTAACTGGGACGGCGAATATATATACTCGTATGTTTCCCTAAAAATGAATCCGTTTTTTTTTTTTTTTTTTTTTTGCGATGGATAATATATTTGTGCGTGAGTTACGAAGCAATAGAAGCGTATTCTTGGATGCATACACATTTTTTCCACAGTGAAAATTGAAAATCAGCCAAGGATGGTGGGAGAACAGACCCTGTTGTTCAGTCTGCGTTGACTTCATTGTGCTCTCGGTCGCTTACCTTTAATCTCGGTCCTGCCAGAACCGGCTATTGCAAATAAACGAACGTGAAGTAACTCTGTGCCTGCCATATATCAATCTCAACTTAATCTTGAACCACCTTTGCAGGCTGACGTGTTCGAAACTGTATAGTATACTAGAGTTTCCCTCACACCAAAACTGCGTGAGAGAACGGAATTATCTGATTGGTAGAGACAGATATATACGTCATAAAGATTATGTGACTACGAAGGACTGGTTGCTGAGCGCTATAATCGCAAAAGTCAAATTCGAAAATATGCACTTGCGGTCCTTACTCTATAAACGATGGCTGTCACGTGTAGCGTGCTGCCTAATGCAGTAACGAAACTGACGAAAGCACACACATGCACACAAAAACGCAGTTAAGAACTCTATATAGTACCGTCGCATACCCCATAAGGTGTCTTAAGTGGCCTCACCGTTTTTGTTATAATTAAGGCGAAAGCCTTCCTACCCTGATGGAGAATATATCGCGTCCACCATATGCAACCGCGAGATGTGTTTCGTGATGTGCCAGCGAGATTCTGCGAGATTACACAATATCTGTCACCGAGACGTCGCAATCGGGGTGGTGCAGTGGTTACGGCGATCGACTATACTGTGGCCAAGGACGGGGGATCGAATCCCGGCCTCGGCGGCCGATTTTCGATGGAGGAGGAGGAGGAGGAAGATGAGGAGGAAAGGCACGGAGGTTAACCGGTAAAGGAACTGGTTTGCTACCCTGCACTGGGGGAGAGTGGTAGGTGGGTATAAAAGTTGTGGGTGAGAGAGGGATGGGTGAAGAGTGTACAGTCACATCACAGACATGTCACATCACATCACGTCACAGTCATATCACGTAACATAAAAAATCATAGCCTTTCGATTAGTCCTGTGCTTTTCATAAAGCGGAGCAGTGCCTGGGAGGCGAAAAGCGAGATGCCCGTGTGCTGCGCGATGTCAGTGCACGTTAAAGAACCCCAGGTGGTCGAAATTTCCGGAGTCCTCCACTACGGCGTCTCTCATAGCCTGAGTCGCTTTGGGACGTTAAACCCCACGAACCAAACCAAACCAAGTTCTGACGACGAAGCGAAAGACGAAAGGAAGAAACCACAGGGACAAGGGCTGATTTCATCAGCGCTTGTTCCTGTGGTTTCTAATGATATTATAACGAGTACACAAACATGCAAGATAAAGGAAGAAGAGAAGAAATAGACAGACGAGGAAGAAGATAAGGAGGAAAGGCTGTCGCCATTAGGTGAAGCTAAGCTCAATCCCGTATTTCTTTTTTTCTTCATGCTGAGGTCGGCGATATTGTAGAGGTGCGCGGCTGGCCATTAATTGCTTACAATCACGCTGTGTGATTCAACGCGTATAAATGCGGTTTACACATGTGCACTCAAGATGGCCGCCGTGAGCATTGCAAACGCTTTTCTTACGGGCTGTACTCGCACTGGGATCATAAAAAGCGTCATATATAATACACACGCAGACGCGCCCGACGCGAACCCTGCGGCTGTTCTGTCTTCTTGCGTGAAAAGAGTTATGGGCCCAACCGATTAAGTTGGGCAGGGGAGCGAGCATTACTTATTTGGCGCTATGCCGCAGCCTGATATTCCTCGCCTCTTGAGCGTCATGGTGCGCCGGTGGCGCTGCATTTGCGAGGAGGTGTGTCGTTACGCGACTTCTTAACGAAATTGCTCACAAACCTATGCTAAACTGCCCGTGCAAATTAGGTGCATACGGGATGTGTGCCCGCGGAGCTTCTGCATATAGTTAGCCGTTGAAAATGAGACCCGGCCCTGACAATTTGTGGTGTTTCTTGTTTAAAAGAACTTCCCAGACGTCTTCCCTCGCTAGCGCTCTAGAGCACTGATGGGGAAATAAGGAGGGGAGGGGGGGGGATGCAAAAATGTTTTCAACAGCTGCAGAGGGTATGTACCGAAATTAGGCATTATTAGACATTATTAGCCATTTTATTTTCCCTCTCAAAACGAAGAGAAAAATAAGACGGTAATATAAAAGAGGGAGCACGGACCAGCAAAACTATACTGGGCTTAAATACATTTGGAAAACAAAAGGAAATGAGCAAGAGCTCGGCATAAAAAAAATTGAAGAGATAAAGATGAAAACAAAAAAGTAACAACAGTCCTAAAGGTGGTAACAGCTCGATCCGAAAAAGAGGAAAACGGAAAATAAAAAAGAGAAGCAAAGAACAGCGGCAATATAATTATGCACAACGAAAAAAAAAAAAGAACAGAACGTTTGTGGAGAGCGAGGCAGATGTGTAGATACGGCACACAAAGACATGAGATAAAGGACACACTATAGTAGGATAGTAATGAAAAAGAAACAACAAAACAAGGATAGAGCAGGAAAGGCGCACACTCAGGAAAAAAAAAAAAGAGTGAAAGAGACCGAAATTGTGGCAAGAGAGGAGTAGAGAGTCAAGCACATAGAGGAATGAGTAAACAGGAACGGTGGAAAATCGAGCTTGTCAATCACATGTTATATATACATGGTGTCCCAGTTAAATGCAACCAAGGTTTTAACACATGCTGTAATATCCCCAGCCCAGTGAAACCAATTCTAAGTCACCTATGCTAATCTATAGCATTTTTCGTTCACCAAAGTTAATTAGTTAGTAAAGACTAATTAGCGAATTTTTAATGCGAAAGCATTACTTAGCTATGTTCACAAATGTCTGCCCGCAGACCGTGTCCGCAGGCCGGGTCCGCAGATCTTGTCTGCAGGCCGTATCCGCAGACCGTGTCCGCGGCCCGCTGTCCGCAAAATCGTGTCCCCAGCAGTTGTAATTGAGAAGTGGTAGAGGTTAATGAGTGGTGTCAATCGATAGAGGGTGAAGTAATGTTGTTGCCGAAAAAATAATTAGGCCAATAAGTTAATTAGGTAATTGGAATAACTGGGTCGCAGGAAAGGAAAAGCGCAGTATCTGCCACATTTGTTCTGTGGACACCTGAACTGCGTGTAAGGGAAGGGAGGAAGGTGGGAGTGAAAGCGGAAAGAGAGAAAGGGATACTGTAGTGGATATGACGTCAAGGATGTGACGTCACGCAACCGGAAGTAGAGCCGAAAAAAGGGCATAAGAAGGGATTGGCGCGCAATTTGAATGTACCAAAGACTAAAATGGCCAAACAAGAAGTGAATTAAGCAACTAGAAGCAACCAACAACAGTATCCGTGCTTTCGCATTACTCCAATGCAGATTCTGCAGTGCTCTTTAATTTGTTTGCTTATTGCCTCGAGAGAAAAAAAAAATTTGAATACAAATTTTGTTGAGTCTATACTCGAAAAACGGTTGGCTATGTTGTTTCCATCACGCTAAGACTTACGCCGCCCTATTTATATAGGCCTTCAAAAATGCTTCAAACCAGCCTGTCATTTTACATAATTCCCCAATTTACCTCTATCGAAACGGAGAGGCGTCCGTGTGCTGTGCGATGTCGGTGCACGTTAAAGATCCCCAGGTGGTCGAAATTAGTCCCGTGCCTTCCACTGCGGCTCCTCTTTCTTTCCATTTTCATTCTCACCCTCCTCCCTTCCGTTACGGCGCGGTTCAGGTGTCCAGAGAGACAAGTGTGACAGATACTGCGCCTTTTCCGTCCTGTAAACCAATTAAAATATTATTATAAGTATAAAAATGGACTGAATTTTCACGTTGCTCGCTAAGTACTACTGGGGACAAAAGTTTCCAGGACGCATCATCAAGAATCGAAGCCAGTAGCTCTGTTGTTAGCCGGTGTCCGGAGACCAGACTTAACCGTCTGAAAAACTCTCATATTGTGACATATGCTAGTGAAATCAAGAGATCGCCGCAGAATGTGGTGTTTGCGCGGCAGATTTACTCTTCTCGTGTCTTGGAACTTTTGACCCCAGTATAGTACATGCATATCTATACAGTACGCTTTATATATAATATGGGCCAAAGTTCAAAATTGTACTGGCAACTTTTACTGGAGGGGACTTCAGGCCGCGTTACGAAACGGGTGCACCTATTACAGTTCACAACAGTTTTCATTTCTTAGTTAAATGAATTCTTTTTCGGCCATTTAGCGACGTGCCTCCACCCAACACACTGGAATTCTTTAAAATGTGGCGCTGCTTTTTTGAAGCGAGTGAAGGGTTTGTGGCACATATTTAACACGGCTTTAACTGCAGGCCCCACAGCGCACTCATTTCTTGGTCGGCATTTATGAAGTACAGCTATGTCCTGGTCAGATATTTAGCGAAATTCCCCAGGGTGGAGTAGATTTGTAATAAGGGAGTGATTACTCATTGACATCCATCCAAGCGCAGCCATACGGCTACAAAGGAAATCTATACAGCTTTCTCAGAAACCTCGTAGTTAATGAAAAATTCGTTCCGATCCTTTGCAGCCGTATGGGTGCGCTTGGGTGGTTGTCATAGTAATTACTCCCTTATTACACCCTGTTCTCCAAATCAGGCCACATCTGACGTTGAACGGTGTCTGGAAAGGAACACAAAAGCATGAGCAACCGAGCCTGTTCCCCGCTATACGAGAACGTGTGTATGTGATTTCGAGTTCAGCCGAGCCACAAAACAAGAGAAAGGCGACCGGCGCTTCTTTATAAGACCGCACTTTCCATTGCAAAGCGCGTTAATTCCCTTCCTCCAGCGGGGCGTGCGCCCAACAGCTCGGGCTTCTCCGACTCCCCTTGCTTCTTGCTGTGTTCGGGGTGGGTGTGGAGCGGTCTGCTGCTCCGCATGAATGAATGCGCAGTAGTATAGTATACGTGCGGCGTATGGGTGCGGCTGGCTGGAGGTGGGTCGAGCGCAAGCTTGTTCGGGTCGCGTCGGCCTGCTTTCCTCCTCTTCCTCCTCCTCCTGGCATAGCAGTATAGTAGCAATGTCCATGGCATAAAGGTAGCGATCCAGACAGAAAGGAGGAGGCCAGTTTGATTCCATAACACACACACACACACACACACACACACACACACACACACACACACACACACACACACACACACACACACACACACACACACACACACACACACACACACACACACACACACACACACACACACACACACACACACACACACACACACACACACACACACACACACACACACACACACACACACACACACACACACACACACACACACACACACACACACACACACACACACACACACACACACACACACACACACACACACACACACACACACACACACACACACACACACACACACACACACACACACACACACACACACACACACACACACACACACACACACACACACACACACACACACACACACACACACACACACACACACACACACACACACACACACACACACACACACACACACACACACACACACACACACACACACACACACACACACACACACACACACACACACACACACACACACACACACACACACACACACACACACACACACACACACACACACACACACACACACACACACACACACACACACACACACACACACACACACACACACACACACACACACACACACACACACACACACACACACACACACACACACACACACACACACACACACACACACACACACACACACACACACACACACACACACACACACACACACACACACACACACACACACACACGAGATTGTGGTTTAACGTGCCAAAGCGGCTCAGGCTATGGGAGACGCCGTAGTGGAGGCCTCCGGAAATTTCGACTACCACTTTAACGCGCACTGACATCGCACAGAATTTTTTTTCATTTCCCTCCACGAGAAACTTGTTACATCACATAGCACTTGGGATCCTGGTTCCGCCTCCATCGAAAAGCGGCCGCAGCGGTCGGACTCGATCCCGCATCTTTGGGCACGGAAGTCAAGTGCCATAACCACTGTACCAACGCGGTTGTATGTATGTATGTATGTATGTATGTATGTATGTATGTATGTATGTATGTATGTATGTATGTATGTATGTATGTATGTATGTATGTATGTATGTATGTATGTATGTATGTATGTATGTATGTATGTATGTATGTATGTATGTATGTATGTATGTATGTATGTATGTATGTATGTATGTATGTATGTATGTATGTATGTATGTATGTATGTATGTATGTATGTATGTATGTATGTATGTATGTATGTATGTATGTATGTATGTATGTATGTGCACATGCATAAGATTAAAATTTTTGAAGAGGGTGGTGGCAGGTGGCATCATGTTCAGCAAGCATATTTACTCATATATTTTTATTTCCTTAACCAATTGTTCAAATTTGTTTGTATTATCTAATAATGTCCTACTTTTCTTTACTTGCAAAGTCTGCTGACTGTTACTTTCGACTGTGGAATGCTGCGCTACTTGATAGACAGAGACAAGTGCATGGAAGACGACACACGACACACGAATGAAGCGCATTCGTGTGTCGCCTTCCACTTGTCTCTGTCTATCAAGTAGCGCAGTATTCCACAGTATGGTCAACTAACTGGCCCCCGTGTTTGCATTGTTGTTACTTTCGATTTTTAATCCTGAACTTGTATTCAATTGCGTCACGTCCTGACTTTAGAAGTGCACCAAACTTGCGCCGATTCATTCACATATTCGTTCTCTCAAAACTTCTTATAAGACCTGAGAGAGAGCACCTGTGCCTCTGCCAACATTATTGTCACATATGCATTTTAACCAAAGACTAAATTTGTTACTCCTGATTTTCCGCGCACTGCCAACGTACGTGTAATCGTGATGAAATTCTTTTTTATATCTTAGTGCTCTGGGACACTGTGCAGGCCTCGCATTAAAGAGCTGTGGCTGCTTTTTTATTTCGACAGCTCCTTTATTAGCATATATCCTTAACACGTTTAACCTCTTCTTTTACCTTTCACTTCAATTAATCCAGTTCTTAGCCTCCCTGTTTACAACCTGGTATTAAGGCTCTTTATTTCTCCGTAGTGATTTTCATGTATACTTACTGGCTAGTTTTCCAAAGTGCTTTTCCGACACTGTTGAATCAGTGCTCTTGCTTTACAAGTGTTCAAATTCCTCAGGTGCCCACTTCTAGTGATACGATTTCCTTAGATGTCCTTTATACAATATTTTACATTGTTCTTCCTCTTCTTTGAACGATGACCACCCATATCCCCCTGCAGCATGCCTTCATTTGTGGCGTTGTCGCGTGGGCACTTACAGTGGTGGTGACCTTCTAAAAGCTTTCTAATTTATTTAGTTCTGAATGAACTTTTTCCTGCACAAAACCGCAGTCCAAAAGTAATCCCATGCACCATAATGTCCTTCTAAATACCTTTCGACACACTTGATATCTGCTGCACCCCATAACACTTCATGCTTCATGGCGTTCTTGTGGAGAAGGCGGGAGTGCTTTATTCATTCCTTATTACACTTATTACGCAGAAAAATACAATGCCTGATGTAGAATCAGGAAGGCATTTCATTCCTGACGAGGCATCTGTCCCTATGCAGTTCGAACTGATGCTTCAGCACATATTTAAATAACAATCTTTTCCTTAACAAGACCAGGTACACAACGCCACGCGGTTCTACAACTGCCAAAACTTTTCACGCGTACAAAAGCAAACACAACACACCACACACTGTATAATATTAACTTAATTTAGATCAACATATGACAAATGTAACGGTTGTGTAATAGAACAAAAAAAAAAAAAAACTAAGGCGCATTGTATTTGTATATTGTGAAAACATTTACACAAAACGTATACAAAAACATACAAAACGTATACAAAAATGAATACAAAAAGAAGGTCGCAAGACAACATGTGCAGTAACTTTCTTTGTTACACAAGGACTATTTTACAAAAGGAAGGAAGTTCACTTCTGTGTATATTTTATACCAGAAGACAACAATGTATCAATAACATGGCATTTAAACACACATGCTGTACATTCAAAGTTTAGCATTCTTCGAAATTTATTTATATCGTCACCGTGCTTCCTAAGGTCAGGAGTTCCAGTTGTGCTATGAAACAAGGCCCGCATATTTTCCTGGGCAAAGACTGCACGCTTCAGTGACGAAACTGTCTATGCGGCATAATCATTGGTCGCAGCCTACAAAAGAGGCAAAAACGAAACTATAGGAATGTGATGTACAGTCGTGGCTATTTTTCTCTCGTTTCTTTCGTTCTCCTGTCCGAATTCCTGTTTCGGTGTTCAAAGTTTACGGTATACGAGTCGTAAACCGTATAAAACAAGAACGGTTAACTGAACACGTCTATAGCGCGCGCTTACTTATGTGTGCGCGTGCGTGAGCTATCTTTATAAAAATACAAAAAATAAAATGAAGAAGGAAACAAGTATCTAGAATCGAATGGCATAAATGCGCGTGTTCACCGCGTGCAGTGAGCCTGGACGCGCGCCTGCGAAGACAGCATTTCCAGCACTCCTTGCGTCGCTATCTTCACAACCTGCATCAACTCATGCCCATAAGACGAAACGTCGCCTCAAGTATAGACCACATTTGCATGCCCTCTGTATAAACATACGCACAGACGGACGAAGGCTTTTATATAGATTGTTCTCGTACATTCATACATGCACCGTGTATATATACTTGTATGAGTCTTCTTTGAATTGCGATTCGTGTTCCCTAATCCTCTGTACAATTTCTCGCATATCAGAAAGCCGCATTCACGTACTCCATATCCGCGCAGACGAATAGTGCACGCTTGTACGGGTCCGTACACGAACTGGCTAGTCGCCCGCCCGCGCCCGCTGGCCTGCAAGCTTATATGTATATCCCAAGAGTAGAGCATCTCCCCAGTGTGCTTTAGGAATGTTCCATTTTCATTTCTTCTTACTCGAGCTTTGTTAGCCAGGTTCTTTTCTTTTCTTCCTCTCTCTCTCTTTCTCCATTTGTTGTTTAGCGGAATTTTTTTTTTTTTTTTTTGCCCTCAATGCTCGACTGCTCATGAACCTCTGTCTTCACTGACCGGTAGGGTCCGCCAAAGCGTCGGTTATTATTTCATGGACACGTACTGTGTACGCGGCGGACACATTCGCGTGTGGTGTATATACGCAAGCGGTCTATAGGAGTCAGGTTGGGTTGTAGGATAGCGGCTAACGTTTGTGCTGTCTGGCCCATTAGCAAGTAGAGGGAGGGGAAGAAGGGGGGAGGTGCAGGGAAAAAAACCGTGCACTGAATGGCTTCGGCGCAGCCAAGATGATGGTGATATACCTAATCCGAGCAAGGCGAGCATTCGCTCAGGAGTCGGGCGCGAGAGCTGCTCGTATACAGTGCTCTTGTTGTAATGACCGCGTACATACGCCTGTTCCTCTCCCTTCGCCCCAAACAACCGCACGGCCGTGCGCACACACCACTTCGCTGTTCTGATAAACTGTTTGCTCTGTAATCTCTGCTGAGTGCTGACAAAACAGTGCAGCCTTGCGGAAGCTGCACTGCACGTGCACGACGAACCATTTACGGGGCCGACACCACAGAGCCATGGCCGAAAAAAAGGCTCGCTGTAGCGATCTTCAGCAGATATATGTATACACGCAAGGGCTGTTTCGATTAACTGGTTGTACCATGATTCGTCAGAACAACAGTTAATATGTGATCAAAACATTTTCCAACTTTTTTTGTCACGACCTAGCAGTCCTGCGATTTCGTTTACTCTCTAAGCTGTCTCTGCGGTGCAGCTTCTTAAAGTACTGCACGGTTTTATGTCACCCCGACACAGGGCTTTAGCGCCTTGTTTGCGTGGTGGTGGCGGCCGCCGTGATTTCATTTGCCGCGATGCGGTGACCGCTCGCGTTCTCTCTGCTGTGGATTAGGCTGGTGATGCGGCGGCTCGCCCAGACAGACTCAGCCGGGTTCAGAGAGGGGGGAGTGCATGAGGTGGTTGGAGAGGGGGCCTCTGTTCTTCTGTCGGCGTGGGCGGCCGACGGGGATCCGGATATGTAAATTGGGGAGCGGCTTCAGAGGCAACGGCGGCGCCCACAGCTAATTGGGCCGGCACGCCCGCGAAAGAAACACACGCGGAGCCGCTCTCGCCTTTCAAACTCTTCCCTTCTCTCTTATCTATTTTTCGCTCTCTCTGGGCTATAGCGTATACGCAGTGTTGGGCGAAGCGCACTTCGGTGTGAGCAGGGATGCGCTCCCCTCTTCTGCAGCGTGCTCGCTGCAGAGATACAACAGCCACGAGAGAGCTCATTGTATGTATATTTTGTGTTGATTTTCTTGCCCGCTGATTGCTGTGTATGTATTATACATAGAGAGACTCATTCACAGCAACACCGCGGCTCTATAGCAGCACCCTCTATATAGAGCGTCTGTATAGATGAGTGCAAATGAAACCGACGATGCTTAGCGAGGTCCCTGTGATATGCATGTGTGTTTAAAGGGGTCATGTCATGGTCATCCAATATATAACAATTTTGTAGTATCGCAGATAATACTGGACCTTATTATTTTATTTCCGGAATTTCAGCGCCCTATATAAGCATTCTTTATTTCCAAATAAGTGACTGAAGTTGAGATCGCGATGCTCCACCCACCGACAGCGATCGCCATGTTGATACGATACGTCACAGACCGACACCGCGTCGTCTGCTGCTGTGCCGGCGCCGATATATACTGCCGATACATTACGGTTTCGCTGGTTCAAAAACCATCATGACTCCCCCAATGAGCGTACTCGGTATGTTTCTGAAAACATATTGAAGAGCGATTTAGTTCTAGCCCATCCATCCACCTTCAACGCGACAGCCGCCTTCGTCTGTGACTGCCCCCATGGGCTCTAACTGTGCGCTGCCTTTTCATAAAAAGAAAGAAAGAAAGAAAGAAAGAAAGAAAGAAAGAAAGAAAGAAAGAAAGAAAGAAAGAAAGAAAGAAAGAAAGAAAGAAAGAAAGAAAGAAAGAAAGAAAGAAAGAAAGAAAGAAAGAAAGAAAGATAGCCTAAACTGGCTTCCGAAACCGAAACTTCGTATAGGAGGCGACAGTTAAAAAAGCCACAAAAGCCTTTGATAGGTCAATCCGAACCAATCCGAAGTCATCAGTGGCGGAGAGGTGCGATGTCGTTGTTGTTGTTACGAACTTTATTTTTCCACCGATGTAGGAGGCCCCCTACTCCCCGCCCCCGGCACGCAGGCCTATGGGACGGAGGCCGGGGCCTCCGCGACTAAAGACAGGCGAAGTGACAGTGTTTCTTCGCGGCTTCAGCCGCCAGGCGGACAGCTTGCTGCTGGTTGGCGGGGGACTCGCTCCGCAGTAGCAGTTCCCAGGCTTCTCTACTGTTTATGTTTTCCTTGGCGCCAGGGGAATCAAGGCATTGCCAGATTATGTGATCAAGAGTACCCCTTTCTCCGCAGGTTTCGCATCTATCGTCCGCCTTTTCCTCCACTTGCGTGTGGAAAAGCCAGACGGGACTTGGGAAATTCCCAGCTTGCAGGCGCCGCCAAGCGACGGCCTCCTTGTTAGTTAGCGTTCGGTCCGGTGGTGGCAGGGACCTTCTGCTAAGTCTGTAGTGTTCTAAAATTTCCTTATAAGTTTGCAGCCTCTCGTCCATCCCATCGCAATCAGGCGGCTCTACGGCTGCCCGGAAGTAGAGAGCTCGGGCTAGCTCGTGCGCCGCCTCGTTGCCGGGGACGGACTCGTGCGCGGGGGTCCAAATAATTCGAATCTTTCTTTCAAGTTTTCTTTTCTCTAAAATTTTGGCTGCCTCCGTCGAGACCCTCCCTTTTCCAAAGTTCCAGACAGCTGTTTTGCTGTCACTGATAACTATGCTGGCTTCCGTTCCAACGCAAGCGAGCGCTATTGCAACTTCTTCAGCCGTGTCTACATTTCGGCTTCTAACGGACGCGGCGGCGGCGGGCACGCCGCGGCCGTTGACGACCACAGCCACCGCCGCCCCCGACTTCCCGCTAGCCGCGTCCACGTAGGCGACCTCCCCCGGCTTCATTTTCCCCGCTTTCTTTGCGAGCGTCTCGGCCCTCTTTTGTCTCCTCTCCTTGTTGTACGTAGGGTGCATGTTTTTAGGTAGGGGGGGCACTATTATATATTCGCGACACTCTCGTGGAATGTCTACTTTGTGGCTTGTTCCTCTATCTGACTGCAGTCCCACCCAGCCGAGGATGGTTCTGCCCGTGGTGGTTCTGCTTAATCTTTCTAGTTGCGCCATGCGCACAGCCTCCGCTAGTTCCGTCCAGTTGTTGTGCACCCCCATTTCGAGGAGGCGTTCAGTCGAGGTCGAGATGGGTAGTCCCAGAGCCCTCTTCGCGCATCGTCTGATGAGTGCGTCTATTCTCTGCCTTTCGTCTGATCTAATGTTTAGGAATGGTGTGGCGTAACATATGCGGCTAGTGATGTAAGCCTGCATTAGTTTCAGGAGGCTTCGTTCCTTAAGGCCCCGACCCTTTAGTGCGATTCTCCTGAACAGACCCGTGACTTGCGTGGCGTACGCGTTCAGTTTCTTTACCGTTGTATCGTTGTACCCATCTGCTTGTAGAAACAGCCCCAAGATCCTAATTTGTTCGACTTTTGGCACTATTTGGCCGTCTACTGTTACGCTGATGTTTATCTGGCGTTTACACCTGAGCGCCTTCGGGTTGTATATAAACAGTTCCGATTTTTGTGGAGAGCACGAGAGGCCCCTTTCGGCCGCGTAGGACACGACGGTGTCCGCCGCCGCTTGCAAGCGCTCCTCGATGCTCGCGTCACTCCCCTGGGTAGCCCACAGGTTGACGTCGTCCGCGTACATACTGAATTTCAAGTTTTCCACTTTCCTCAGTTCTGCCGGGAGGTTTCGCATGGCAACATTAAAGAGGAACGGGGACAGCACCGAACCCTGTGGCGTACCCCTGCTTCCTAGTTTGACGGTGGAGGATTCAATGTCCTGAAACTTTATCTTTATCGTTCTACCCGACAGGAAGTCTTTTACGTAGTCGTACGTTTTCTTTCCGACCCCCAATTCTTGGAGACCAGAAAGAATTGCCGCGTGTTTTACGTTATCGAACGCCTTTGTCAGGTCTAGACCTAGTAGTACCCTCGCGTCCCTGGTTTCGCTTTCTATGATATCGTGTCTCAAGCGGAGCATTACGTCCTGTGTGCACAGGCCGGGCCGGAACCCAACCATTTCGTGTGGCCACAGGTCGTTAAGCTCCATGAAACGCGTTAGTCGCGTTTGGACTACCCGCTCCATCAATTTCCCTATACAGGATGTTAGAGAGATTGGTCGTAAGTTCTCTAGTTTAGGGGGTTTGCCTGGCTTCGGTATCAAAATTACGTTTGCCGTCTTCCACTGTTGTGGGAGGCGGCCTCTGTCCCATACGATTCTCATGTACTTGGTGAGCGCGCGGATGGAATTATCGTCCAAATTTCGGAGAACCTTGTTTGTGATTCCGTCTGGGCCGGGAGCCGATTTTGTTTTTAGGCCTAATATTTCGGCGCGAACCTCCGCCTCCGTGATCGGCGCGTCTAGGGCCTCGTTTAAGGGTCCTTCGTAATCCGGCAGGGGTAAGGTTTGCGTGTCGCCTACGTACATGTTAATTAGTTTCGCCACCCATTGGACCAAAGAAATCCGTTGAGCATCCAGCGGATGTCCGGCAACGGATACTCAACGTCCGTCGGACGTCTCCAAAGGTCCGCCGAAAGTCCGGCAGACATGCGGCGGTCGTCCGAGGGACGTCCGGTGCAAAGAAAATGGCGGTCCGTGGAAAATCCAGTGGACATCAAAACCCGGACGCTCGGACGTCCGTGAATTGTCCAGAAACGGACGTGCATTTTTAAAACAGCCACATGACGTCCACCGGAAAATTCTGTTCCATCGAGGGACGTCCAGTGGATGTGAGAAGTTGATCGTCGCATGCTGGACGTCCAAGCACTGTCCCGCGGACCAACCTTTATGATCGATGGACGTCCGCAGGACACTTGACCCAAGTACTGATGCAGCCTGCAGTGCAGCATATCTTTGACCTCCTAATCAAGAAAGCTCATTTTGGAGTGTAAACCCGATTCACATCCTACTGGTTCAGCTCATGCTTTGCTCAATGCCACAGACACTCTGCAAACAGTGAAAGCAGAAGCATGTCATGCCTGCTGCATGCACTGCAAACATAGGCATTGCATGTTACTGCTTTACTAAAAGCGCCCTTGGCATCCAACAAAACATTAGTAAAAGAGAACCAGACAGGATGCAAAACTGTCTATACACTGAAGCAAGCTCTCTCAAACCAAAAGGCCAATGGTACGTATGCAGGTCATGTCTAGATCCAGACAATATTTTGGAGTGGCGTGGCATGTATCAGTGACATGATTGGCTTTTAAGCTTGCGACAGCTTGTTTCTGCACGTAGACAATGTTTTGCGACCTCCTGGTTCTGTTTCTCTGATTTGCTAGATGACAGGGGTGCTCTTAACAGTAACATGCAATTCCTACCACCTTGCAAATACGTGCAGCAGGCATGGCTTGTTTCCACTTATGCCTTTTGCAAACAGCGCTCGTGACATTGAAAGCACAAACCGAGCCAGCAGAATGTAAATCGTGTTGACACTCACAAATCGGCTTTCTTGATCAGGAAGCCAACTGTATACACTTCTGCACTACAGGCTGCATCAGGACATGAAAACTGACTTCCTAGATAGGAGCACAAGATGTAACTGCAATGAGGGATCCCTTTTTGAAATTGCTTCCTGCTGATTCAGCAGCTTTCAGTTCCTGGGCCCCAAGGAATATAGAGTCAAAATTGACACTTCATTTCACTTTAGAAATGATAGTACCTGACGCAGGAAATGTTTTAAAGTAAAACAAGGAATTTATTGAATCACGCCAAATGCTGGGTGCAGAAGCACACACAGAATTGCTACTACATATTTTGCTCAAGCAAGTACTCACACTGTGCTTTATTCCAAAGTACCAAAGCTAAAATTGGAGCTACACTTTGAGCTCAGCTACTATATTATTGCAACGGTTACCCAAAAAAGTAACATTTAGAAAAAGGCTCAAAATAATTCACATAGCAATCAAAAAAACACATTTGCCAAGCAAATGCCTGCAATGCACTACACGTAACATCTGTTCTCAGAATACTAATTTGCACAAAAAAAAAACTAGAAGAACTTAGCTTCTAGACTTCCTTGCTGAAAGCAATAGCAGTCTAAACATTGAATTAGATCCAAGTGAACTGACATACATAACATTAGGAATACAAACTGGTACAAAAAGGAACAAAATATAAGATCTTTGCTTCCAGACTTCATTACTGAAAGTAAGAACAGTAGTCTATCATTAAATTAGACGCAAGTGAACCCACACGTGACAAGGAGACAGCGTCCACCAGTTGGCAGTGTTCTGTAACGCAACAAGAATACGAGGGACAAGACAAGCACTTACTTCCACAATTGCTCTTTATTTGGCGCTCACAGAATTTACACAGGAATGAACAAGGTGAAACATTATAACTGTGATATGTGAAATTCAACTAAAGACTTCATATGTCACCGTTTTAATCTTTCCCCTTCTTGACTTCTGCATTTAAATTCTGTGAGTGCCAAATAAAAAGTTAATGAAAGAAAGTGGTTGCATGTTGTCCCTCGTCATCTTGTCGGGCTATGGAACATCAAGTACACCCACTAGCTCTCGATCTCATCCTGACAGTGTTCCTTATCTATGAAGCACAAAATGAAAGAACAAGAGGTCCGCATAGATTAAATGACTAATATTACCAGTGTTGAATACAGGCCTTGATATTGAAAGAACACTCAAATAAAAGCACTTAACTAGATTCACTTGGAAGAAGTCAGGTAGCAGCAAAAACATTAAAACAGACTGTATTAAATAAATATTAAAAACTAAAACTAGACTAAAAACCATGACTAGTATTTTGTTAATCACAAACTCATCAGAGCTGGTTGAATATAGTATGTAAGCAGTGACTGGTCGCGCACAAGCACTACAAAAAAATTAATGCACTTCAGAAATACAACCTCAAAGTAACACACAATGTCATGAGACCATCATGATGCAGCTAAAAAATTAGGCCATTGCAAACAAAACCTGCCAAACTAAATGTAAAATAGATCACATATGGAAAACATAAAACTGAAATGAAATGTACAGAGAGGGAATGGTTCTCTAGAATGGCCAAACTTTGTTCTCTGGTCCACACCCACTGGGCTACGCACACATCTTGAGATAACACCTGGTTCGAGATGGATGACTAGGCGGTGAGCAAGCCTTTAAAAGGACAGCATTGCTATAAGTTTCACCTTGCAGGCTTAATCAGAGCTGGTTGAGTATAGTATGTAAGCAGGTTTGAGATGGATGACTAGGCGGTGAGCAAACCTTTAAAAGGACAGCATTGCTATAAGTTTCACCTTGCAGGCTTAATCAGAGCTGGTTGAGTAGTATGTAAGCAGTGACTGATCGTGCATAAGCATTACAAAAAATTAATGCACTTCAGACATACAACCTCAAAGTAACACACAATGTCATGAGACTGTCATGATGCAGCTAAAACATTAGGCCATTGCAAACAAAACCTGCCAAACTGAACGTAAAATAGATCACATATGGAAAACAAATGCAAACATAAAACTGAAATTAAATGTACAAAGGGGGAATGGTTTTCTAGAATGGCCAAACTTTGCTCTCTGGTCCACACCCACCGGGCTACGCACACATCTTGAGATAACACTGGTTCGAGATGGATGACTAGGCGCTGAGCAAACCTTTAAAAGGACAGCATTGCTATAAGGTTCCCCTTGAAGGCATAAGCAGTGACTGGTCGTGCATAAGACCCCCCCCCCCCACTACAAGAAATTAATGCACTTCAGGAATACAACCTCAAAATAACACAAAATGTCATGAGACCATCATGATGCAGCTAAAAAATTAGGCCATTGCAAACAAAACCTGCCAAACTAAACGTAAAATAGATCACATAGAAAACAAATGCAAACATAAAACTGAAATTAAATGTACAAAGGGGGAATGGTTCTCTAGAATGGCCAAACTTTGTTCTCTGGTCCACACCCACCGGGCTATGCACACATCTTGAGATAACACCTGGTTCGAGATGGAAGACTAGGCGGTAAGCAAACCTTTAAAAGGACAGCATTGCTATAAGTTTCACCTTGCAGGCTTAATCAGAGCTGGTTGAGTATAGTACGTAAGCAGTGACTGGTCGTGCACAAAAAATTAATGCACTTCAGAAATACAACCTCAAAGTAACACACAATGTCATGAGACCTGTCATGATGCAGCTAAAAATTTCGCCATTGCAAACAAAACCTGCCAAACTAAAGGTAAAATAGATCACATATGGAAAACAAATGCAAACATAAAACTGAAATTAAATGTAGAGAGGGGGAATGGTTCTCTAGAATGGCCAAACTTCGTTCTCTGGTCTGCACCGGGCTAAGCGCACATCTTGAGATAACACCTGGTTCGAGATGGATGACTATGATCAAGCATGTGTGCTCTCTTGCCTACTTTCACCACCCTCAAAGTACTGTCTGCACAACCCGCTGAGAAACCAAGTCAGTAACTGGGAGACCTATATGACGACCTTGGCATCTGATGGCAATGGAACTTTTTAACTCTTGGTCAAAAGTTGCTGTAGCATATGTGAAAGCAAGAGAAACACGGGTCACGTCTCATTCAGCACCTGAAAAACAAGAAAAACAAAACAAGTTTATTATGCTTTATTTTTGCAAGGGAACATAAATAGCATATTTTCTAGAAAAAAAAATCATCACAAAAACAATGCATGCTATGACAAAGTAACATTAAGCTCTACCAAGACCTGTTTCAGCACGTAAGCCCTTTACCCTCATTTTTCTTTAACTATCAAACGGCCCTTACCACACTCGCCAGCCAGCATTCAGGTGTCAGCCTTGTTTTATTTTGCCTTTGCCAACTCATACTTCAAGTGGAAATTTATCGAATGATCTCAGCAGCAACAAAGCAGAAAAATTTAATCGATGCTTAAGCTATCATTGAGAGGACAACATTACAGCAATAGAGATCCCTTCAGGGCAAACACGCCAAGAATGCTCCTCACCAGTAGCATGCCTGACTATTCTCGCTCAGTTACCTTTTCCCGACAAAAGTGGTCTGGTTTATGTTTGTAGATTTAAACTCCCAAGGCAAAATTGGCTATGGAGGATGGCAAATTAGGAGGCTCTAGATATTTCGACACCCTTTGATTTTCTAGCATGCATTCATGTTGCACACTAAACAGGCACATCATTCCGTTTTGCCTCAATTGAAACGCAACTACCGTTTTATCTTTTTAGCGAAAGTGTTTGCTTTCTTTGGCAACACTTTGCAATGATGGCTGGATGATATCACAACTCTGTCAAGCAATGATTATTTCATGATACCGCTGGCTTTTCTTGTAAACAAGACCTCTAATGCTTAGCATATTGATTATTGCATATCTAAATTACCAGTCTGAAAGTAAAAGAAAAATATGGTACCTGCTAAAGTGTTTTGCAACGCAAAGTAGCAATTGAGTAAACAAGTTGCACATCCAGCAATAAATAGAACAGTAAACTAGCATGAGGAAAATCACTGGAAATATAAGAAGCCCGCAGAATCAGACAAATAACTGCAGTATCGAGATCGTTTAACAGGGGGTAATTTACTGACAGCCAAACGCTTTGTACCGTGTGGCCGAAAAATGCAAAGCATCCATGCCCTGTGCCATGACACTACACATTGAAAAGCCCTAGGTAATCAAAATTAAACAGCAGCCCTCCATTACAGTGTCTCTCATAGCTACGTTTTTCTTGGATGTTAAATCTCATGTATCATGCAAAGACAATCAGGCTCATCCCCATAAAGCTTGGTCAACAAAAAGCTGCTCATAAAGTGCACCTAATCTAAACCTTAACTGTAAACTCACATTTTTTAACAGCTTTAATGTTTCAAAACTTTTTGACAAAAACCTCCACTGTAGAGTCATAACGATACAATGGCTAAGGATAGCTTGCTTTGTTTTTGCCTAGTACAAGACTAGAAGACTAGTTTCTAGTACAAGACTAGAAGTTGATATTGCGAAGTACAAGCATGCTGCAATGGCAAATGGCACTGGTTTTGCCTAATCAAATTATTGTAGCTAGTTATTACAACTAGCATAACAAACAGACCTGCACATGGATCAGCAGACAGTACTGGTTTCTTCTGTCTTTGAATTCCAGAAAGCCTTTCAGGTGCATGCCTCAACCATGATTTGATGACGTCCTCAACATTGGCCATGTTCCCTTGCGGAAATTCTCCTACAGCAGCTAAAAATAAGATATTAGAGTGTTGTGTTCAAACTGAATGCAGATACATCAACGTACACTGAAGCATCGTTTGCTTATTTGGGCGAAATTTTGTGCAGAGGTGGAATTTAACAGTAATTTTTATTTTATACCAGGTTTAAATGGGGACTTACTAGGTCTTGTCAGGCCTGTTTTGGAAAAATAGGAAAAATTCTCCTGCCTCAACAGGAGGCTTTCTTGCAAAGAAACCATGCACAATCTTCCACATGTATCTGTCTTACCTATAATTGCATTTGATGTTTTCAAGCTTGAAAAATTCAGCTTGTTTTTCCTTCCAACCCAGGAGAACTTTGCTGCCACCTGGTCGCTTACAACATAGGCCAGCATGCGTTTAGCGGCCACGTTCGCATTCTTGCCACCAAGCTGCACAAGCTCGCGTACCTGCAAAAAAATCATGTACTGTTTTAAGATATGCACCTCTAGGTGCACAAGACACATATCATTTTACAAAATACTTTCTTCCTTGCCAAGCTGATTTGCACAAATGTCAAGAGTGCACCACATTTAAAAAATTATGGTAGACACTTAAGCCCTGCCTTTTAACGGTATGATGCAATAGCATAGGCGATGACCCAACACGTAAAGCCCCGACTTAACTAAGCTATATGAATGTGGCTGCATCGTCTAGGTATAGCATGCCTGACTCTGCATCTAAGAGCACTGCAAGGTTGACACTCAATTCACTGTCCTGCCTCAAATCGGCAACCCAAGCTGGTAGCTCCTCCCAACCTTCTAAATCATTTGGCCTCGTTAAGTCGTACAAACCATCAAACAATTAAAGCCCGGCCATGCCAGCTACCATCTGCCAGTGCCATGCCCTTGATTTTTCACTCACAACACCAATACCAGATTTTCTGAGTAACGGGACTTTTAAAGGTACTATGTTAAAATAAAGCCGATGCTCAAATAGCATAATTAAAAGCGTACTACATAGCTCACACAAGAAATAGCACAAAAATAGCCCATTTGCACTACAAGTACAAGTATAGAGTTCTGCAGTTTAAAATATTTTGCAATATTAACCATGTATATATTTATTTTAGTTTAGAATTTAGAGTTTACCACTGGAGACAGCCAGCGATGATTGGGTCACACAACTTCAAGACAAATTTTATCACTCAGATACAAAATTTTCTATGCTTCACATGAATATAAATAGCAAAACTGTACTAACAACTCTACAAAGTGAATGACATAGCTTTTAAGTTTTTTCACCCCTTGATATAAAAAAAAGGTGCAGTACATATTTGTACTTGTAACTTTGTAAAAAACCTCAAATATGGTTCATACTGCAGCTGCTTCAACTTATAGAAAATGAGCATTAAAGCTTGAAATTGCTTCAAAAAGTATTGTGGCAACTCTTAATAAAAAAGGCATAAAAGCGCTTTTCCCTCCAGCTATGCGGCGTGCGCTGAGTTGGGGGTCACGTAAAATGGTGGTGGTATGCGCCGATGGATGCGCGGCCTCCACCTCTCATGGCTCTCTCTCAACTTTTTCTTTTTGGTCTGTGCCATTAGAACTGAAGACCAACCATCTGTATCCTTAATGGCTTCTTGTTAGCCCATCTCTCATGTAATATCCCTAGAGGACCTTTAAAATAAAAAATAAATTTCAATATGCCTCCTTTAGAGCTCTCCTGGTTCATTATATGAACACTTACCAGAAGTGCAAATTTTTCTTTATCCGACTGCTCATTGAACTTGAGCAGATCATCCACCGAAGTGAATGGCTCAGTGATAAGAAGGGACTTGGTGATAACTGCTTGGCTTGGAAGAACTTCACATAGTTTGTTTAACATATCTCCATGCTGCTGCTGTGTAAAGTGCAAGATATTGAGTAGCCGGATAACATGCTGCTTGAAGTCTGGAAGTAGTGAAAGAGACGCAAGAAAAAATATATAATTGAGAAACGGAAAAGATATTTTGTTGACGAGTAGTCAAGGGTTCGACGAAGGTTCGTCTGGTCAGGCATGGTAGTTGAGTAAAAAGAGTTTCAGTCACTGACCAAGTCAACATGAAAAAAGAAGACGTTTCGGAACCCCTACGGGTTCCTTGATCACAACCTTTTATTTTGTTGATGCTACCCTTCTCCTTAACTTAAAAATGCTGGAATGCCTAGCACCATATACCCTGCAGCAAACAATGATGCAAGTGGCAAAATTTAATGGAAAGTTGACAGTAATTTACCATCCTAATACCTAGTAACACTATTATTTTTACTCTTCAATCATAATGTTGTATCTAACCTATGTTACTTAATGCCCATATAGGAGTCTATAAAGCAAGTTTAAAAAAAGTCTCACTTTATATCTGCACAAACGGTTGTAAATAACCCTTGGTTAAATTATTGTCTACGAAAAGAAGAAGTAAGTTTTTTAGGAGTCAAATGTATTCATAGTTAGATTGCTTTTCAACCGCAAAAATTACTGACCAAGCAAGGAATGTCCCATCAATGACAAAGAAAACATCACATGAAGGAAAGCCACTGTGCTCACATTACCACACACTAGAGAGATAAAGGTAGAAAAGAGAACAGCAAATTCAGGCAAAGAGCACAAAAGCATCCATGAGAAAAAAGAAAAGGAATGTGTCAACTGCCAGCAACCCAGACATTAGGTCACCAGTACAAAAACGGCAAAGGTACAGAAGAAAAGCAACAACCCAGCTAAGTGCTACATACAAATGCTACCATGCCAGGTAGCCATACAGGGGCCACTGTGCACTTTGAGCTAAACTTACCCCTTCAGGCACGAAAAAAATATCTAAGAGCCATTTTTGGTTCTCCAAGCTTCAAATGATGTGCCCTGAATAAACTGAAAGAAATCATTTTATTTTTGTCCCTATTCGAGGACAGGTCACCTCAATACAGAAAAAGTAATGCATACTACCAGCAGTAAGTGCGAGAGCGCCCTTAGCAAGTATCGAGCTGAAAAGATGGTTAACGGATTATTGCTCAAATTTTTAATTAAATCAGTCACTTCAGAGTACGCTTATTAAAAGGTCAAAGCAATTACTATGAGCAGGCATGCACAAAAAGATGGCACTTTGAATCCGACACTTCACTGTGCATCCTTCACGACGGCAGCGCTGTGAGTTCAGTGTGTTGACATGTTCCGGCAAGTGGTTGTAGCCATTGTACCTAATGGTAGCGTCAGTATTAAATGCGGTTTAGGCTCCATTGCGACAGGCACTGGGCATTCACTACATGGTCGACCGCGCTATTTCTGAGGTGTCCTACTGCATGCAATTAAGCTGTTTGCGACGTCTGTTTGGAAGGCCGCTATGCCCAAAATAATTTTCTGTGCAAGCTCCTCAGCACTTCCGTCTCATAGGTACTCTATCCAGCTGTTGCACAGCGCAAGATAGAAAGTGAAAAAAATACCTTCACCGCCTACTTTCTAGTTCTTGACCGAATAGGGTACAGCGACATAAGGAAGTTGAGCTTGGAGTGTTTTGAAAAATCCAAAATAGCACTTTTATTGCCTTTTTGCATAGCAGGGAGCACAAAGTAAGAGTCACGCCCAACCCTCAGAAAAAGGAGTGTGCTGGCAGAGGCAGCGTTGAAGTGCCCTGTCCCCGTCGGAAGTGCATGCAAAGTTGAATACGCTCGTAACAAGGATGATAGCCATTATTTCACAGTCATGGGCCCTTTCTTCGATAAATAAATGCTAATATTTTGGTCAGCGAAGATTCTTAAGGCCAAAACGACAAAAGCAAGAAGCAATTGCTGTCAGCTCCATAGAACATAGCCGTGTCAATTTTTTCCGTGCTTTTCAAGCACGATTTTTTTTTACTTCGTAAAAGATAGTGCCAGTTCAATCAAGTTGATTTCCCGAATAAGATAAATACCAAACCAGAACAGTTTGTTGGTTACCATAACATTTAAAATGTATCTCTTTGGACAGCTCACAAAGTACAGAAATCTCACCGTGAGGCTTATTTGGATGTGCTGACGAACGGAACAAAGGCTTCTCCATACTAGCGCTTAACTACTAAGTGGAAACAGTAAATTTTTACCAGAAGTGCAAAGACTAAAATCTGAACTTACCTTCATCAACAGAAACGCTACTAGAAGCCTTATCTGCAAATGGAAGAAGAACAAGCAGCCGAACCTTAGCATTGAATGTATAAATTTCTTGATAAAATAAAAAACTGAAGCAAAATCTATCACTTCTAACATTTCACAGTGTAACTATGCAAACTGCCAGCATTATGAGTGCATGTTTTTTGTTTCATTTTCAACTCTTTTTTTGACTGAATTGTCCTAACTGTACTAATATGCTCATCTAAGCTTTCAATAAATGGGCAGAAATGCGACTACATTACAGTGCCTTTTATGCCAAAGTATGCAGTTAAACATGGGTATAACACTAGACTAGCCACGAAAACACCTGCTTTTTCATACATGTTTCCGCTGTCAGGCTTCCCGTCACCAGTGCCTTTAGGAACGGACTTCTTTCTTTGCATCATCAGTGCTGTCGGCCATCCCCGCTGCCCGTGCGTTAGGTTTCTGCACTGGATTCTCAGGATCAAATGTGCAGTGAAGATGGGTGCACAGGCTCACATCTTTTTGTCATATTTTTGCTGCTTTTGAGCATGAACAGTAATAATTATTGCTAGCGTAAAGGGGAAAGCAGTGGAGACCACTGCATCTGCCATATAGATATGGAAACCGTGCTGGAATGCGGTGCATTGGAACGATTGCAGTCCCTCCTTGATATTGCAGATGTTCCTCTCATTTCAATTCACATCGTACAGTGATGAAACTTCCACGTGGTTCGGCTAAATTTCCAGCAACTCAGTACTAGCTAACAGATAGTTGGCACACCAAATTTCTTATATCAGTCAAACACTGCAACACCTTCACTATTTGGAGCTCTCAAATAAACATGCTTGAATAGAAGCGGTTATGGGAGATTTAGAAACATATCAAAGAATTTGCTAAATGGAGGTTCATTAAATCCAGGTTTAACTGTAGTTCACTGAAACATAGTGTCCCTCTAGAGCAGTATGATGACACCACAACATCTGAAAAAGTACTCCAATAAACACTTCTGAAAAATCCTGAAACAGCGGTATGTATTAACTCACCTTTATCTGAAAGATCACGGTCACCAAGAGATACCAGCTCCAGGCAATCATCTGGACAGTAAAAAAACAACCAGACATTACACCACTGTTTGGCTACACAACACCAGAAATTCTCCAAATTTTACCCCTATTCGGCACAATGGTGAAGTCTTGACCAAAACAATTTGCACACTCTTTATGTTGGATTCATAATTGTTACCCATAACAATGAAATTGCTACATGCATTTCAAAAGCTGAAATAATTCAAACTTCTTAATGCTTATTGCCCAGGTGCAAATGAAATGCAAGCATGGCCACGAATCATACAAAACTAAGCAAAGCAAAGTAATCTAATCTATCCGAACCTTAGCCACACTCTTTTGCCACGTTCACTTTGCTTTGCCACATCGACCTTTTCCATCTGCCTCAGATGAAGAGTGAAAGGACCAATTTTTGAAGTTATCTTACCTAATAAATCTGTGTAAAACTTTCATCTATGTCTTTCACATTAAGTTCCACAATTATGCAAAAACAATAGGGCCTTGCCAAAGACAAAAAGTTACTTAAGCAAATTAGCCTATCATATCATGATGCTGGTGTAAAAGTTTCACACATAGATACGTTTATTTCTGTTGACGAAACTTACTGATTTGCATAGTATTTGGTATGTAATACGAGGTTTAACACCCCAAGCAATATGAAACATGCAGCATGCTATAGTGGAGTGCTCGGGATTAATATGAGCCACCTGGGGTTCTTCAATGTATGCTAACATTGCACAATGCATGGGCACCTTGCATTTCGCCTCCATCCGCATGCATCCACTGCAGCCTGGATCACTGTTATGTATCACTGTTATGTATAAGAATCCAGGAGTTAGGTGCCCTAACCTTCAAGCCATCACATCACGATGCTATGTTTCAAGTGGCAAATTCTTCATTGGCTTAACCCTTCATTCATTAAAAAACAGAAGCCCAGGAAAGTACATACAAGTAGTTTCTGCCATATTTGTGGTTGTTTCATCACCTGGATTAGTACAGAAAGAGTGTGTTCTTTTAGGTGGCTAACTATAATTTACCCGTTTCTGCCCTTATGCGAGTTGGGTAGGACAAATCAAAGGAAATAAACATGACAATGAAAGCAGATTCCCCACTTGCTTACCCTCACTTTGTGTGGAGTTTTGTACAGCACTCTGTGTGGCGCTTTGCACAGCACTTTCAGTCACGGTGCTAGGCACAGTAGAGGACAGACCTGAAAAGAAAACAAAACGAAGGTTGCCTATGATAACTATAACAATGCAGCCGCTTAGCATTTTTCAAGTGAATGATCAATAACCTTGAGGAAAGTCAAGGGGCACTGATGGAGCGTTCGTCACATGCCGCACTTTCACCCTGGGGTAGTCTGATTCTTCATCATCAGACCATGCCTGGGGTGGTTTTCTAATCCTCTTTTGTGGCACTTCAGTGTCACTACTAAGCTCAGAAGTATATTGACTTATGTCGAGCTTCTTTCTAGCCAAATCATAAGTACCTGGAATAAATTTTCAGATATACAGTGCTGCAGACTATCACAAGCAAAAGTGCTATGCCAACTGCATTTACCAAACAGCCCCTTCACAGATACGTCGAACAGTTGCCAAGATGAGTCCGGTGGTGCTGCTTTTCGAACTAACGACACAATCCTGTCCCCTTTTACATGAAGTGGCCAAGCACACTGCCTGTCACTGATCCATGAAGACGGAACAACCTCCACTTGGTCGTGGTGCAAAAATTCAACAATGGCATATGCCATCTGAAAAATGAGAAAAAAATAAAAGATAAATCTCACACCCACATAAACAAAAGGACAACTGAGACTGCTTTTGAAATTGTTAAAACATGCACTAACTAATATTTGTGTCAAAGAAACAGGCAATAACAGAGGTGAAATATGGTTGAGTGGCATGTCAGTTGGCCGTGTGTAGCTCCGGCACTACTAAAAACTTGTCACCCATTGGCAGTTTAACCATCTTTTGCAACCTATGCAGGTGCCATATCTTTGGTGATGAGGGGGACGATACAAGACAGATGCCAATCCTGGAGGAATTGAAGGGCATGGTGTACAAGTCCTCTTTAACTAAGAATTCATAGCCAATAATGCACAGCTCATTTGAGTCTTATCAGGTGCGCTATGTTTTTGACTACAATGACATGGCCATCTTGCAGAAAGCAGCTGTCTTTGTCATTTAGAGAGATCGTGAAGTTTGCAAATTTCACCGTTCTGTACTCAGGAGGGGAGCACTCTGGCAACAGCAGACCTTGCGTGTGCTGATGGAGCGGAAGAGGTGTTTCACTCAATGGCTCCCAGTTGCATGGCTTGAGATCTGCCTCAGCCATCCTATTCTGCAACTGCTCTAGTGGCTTCCCATGTTTGCGAAGGCATTTCTTAATGGCCTGCATGTTGTTCTCAAATGGAAATGCACTGAAGGAGTCCAGCTCACCATGTCTTTCAACATCAGAAGACAGATGTATTAAGCAATGTACATTGAAGGAAATATGTTCTTCTCCATACAGATCACCAAAATCTGAAACAAAGCACCTCAGAAGCTTACCAGCATATGCAGCATGCTGACGACAGAGAACCTTGTTAGCAAGGATGGAAAGGGAAGCATGAAGAAAGAGAAAATGCTGGTACAAGTTGTCTGACAAACAAAACTTCAGGATGACTGGGCCAGTGTAGAAGAGAAAAAGCCTGAATTCAGAAGCCTTCCAACGCTCTAGATCTTCAAGCCCTCGTGATTTGCGAGGAAATTCTCGAGGTATGAAGCTATGCAACTGACTGCTCTGCTCACTGAAATTTTGACGATTAAGTGATCCAAAACGTACTCCTAACGGTCCAGAAACCCACAAAGAAAGAAGCTTTTTCATGACACCAAGAAGCACAAGGTGCATATAGTCCAAGGGTATGTCATCGACACAGTTGATTGGGAGGAGCCACTGTAGCCACCATGCCCTTTTGTAGCCATTATAAAGGCTCGTGCAGGAGCATCACACACAATAGCCTTCACGGTCACATGTAAAATTTTGCCATTGACAATGAGGCCTTCAGAGAGCAAGGTCTGCAGCTCAGAAACAAATGGCTTCAGAAAATCACTGGAAGAGTCTGGCTTTGAATGCCCTGCAAATGCACCAACAAGAAATGGTGTTTCATCACCACAGCCATGAGCAAGGCACTGAATAGGCCAGAGCTGCATCCTTGAACTTTTTGACAGTGGAAGACCATCAACATTGAATGTTAAAGTAATCATGGCGGGCGGATTTTCTACTTGGCGCAGCAAACGAAGCAGTACATCTGCTAAACCAAAGTGGCAGTATTGGCCTGGTGCTAATGGGGTAACCGCACACTGTTCCCGTGGTTTGTGAGGAGTACGCAGAAGCGTGCGACCATCTTTCGGGAGGTCCGACATAGCAGGATGACCTATCAATATCTTCAATAGAGCTGTCAGCGCACGCTTTTTGATTCCGTGCTTAACTGCCCATTCCCGCAGATAATTTCGGAAATATTGTTCATCTCGACCATCACATTGCGGCGTCGCTGCTCCACTGTCACCGTCTTCGGCACAAGGACAAAACTCTAAATTCTGCATGGGCTCATTGCACCGTGAGCGATGCAAACTTGCGCTCAAAGCAGCTGAGATAACCAAGTTGCCATCACAACTTCCATCACTACTATAACCTTCTATAGAACGTCCAGCAACCACCACAGTAGGCCCAGTCCCCAACTCGCGAGAGGTTTGTCCTCTCGGTGTGCATTTACTTGCGCAGTCAAGCAGCATCAATGACTTCTTCGCCTCCCGGGTGGCCTTTTCACATACGCGAGCATCACTTCGTTGCTGCATAGCCATAATGAGTATGCAACCGGATAAATAAAACTAGCTGAACAACCAATTAATGCCACGTGTATAAAAAAGCAACTACACGATTCCGCCATAACAGTATGTCCCGTTTTCATACAACGAACCTAAATCGGCTGAAGATTGAAACAATGGCGGGCAATTCTTACCACAAACGAACTCACGTTTTGTACTGCACGCCGGCTGGTTGCAACAAGTTGGCTCCAGCTAGCTTAACGTACGAAACCTGCAAAGAAAAGAAATACCCAAAAGTACGCACTAGGGCTACGCTACAGAACGAAAAAATCGGTCTTACCGCTCTCAGGAGTCACGCAAGTGACGTTCGACAGCAACGACTCGCGCGCGCTCGAGCATCGGATGGATCGGCTAGCAGTGGCTGTTGTTGGCTGTAGCAGAGAGCCGCCGTACGGAGATGGACGTGTATTAACTCTTCAGTTCAGTTCAGGCGTTCAGTCGTGTCCGACTCTTCGTGACCCTGACCCTATGGACCATGTCACGCCACGCTTTCCGGTCTGTATTAACTCTAGACAGATATATAGAGCAGAAAACATATGGTACCTTCAAATGCAAAAAATACTTATTTTTGACGCATGTAACATTCTACTTTTTAACGAAAACACATATGAGTGCATTTCAAAAATGTCAATCGTGCTGAAACGTACAACGGACGTCCAGAGTATTATAACACGACGGACTGTTCATGCATCCAAAATAGTGAATCCGCTGGACTTTCGTTGGTTTGAAGTTGCTGGACATCCAGAAACAAATATCCGCAGGACCTCCGATGGCTTACTACCGGTGGGCTTTGTTAATGTCCGGAAAAAGACGTTCAGTGTACGCCCAGTGGACGTCCCAATGCGGTCGCGGACGTTCGGATCTAAATCGGATGTCCGACGGTCATTTGTGGTCCAATGGGCATGAGTTCCCCGTCCGTGCCCTCGAACGCGTGTCTGGCTTTCGTCAGTCTTATGCCCGATTGAGTTTTCGAATTGTCAGGATCAAGTAGGTGTCTGAGTAGGCTCCACGTATTAGCAAGGCTCATGTTCCCTTCCATCTCGTCACACCTACTACACCAGTTTTGTTCGCAAAGTTTTACTGCGTAATCTTCAATCTCTTTGTTATATCTTGCTATCCTTCGCCTAAGGTTCCTGTTCCATCTTTGCGACCGGAGACGCCTCTCCATGCCGCATTTTGCTTCCCACATATGAAGGAGTTTGCTGTCAACCGTCACCGGCGCATCGTCCTCCCGTAGGGTCGTGGTTGCTTTCTCTACTTGTTTCTTAAGCGTCTCTGCCCATTGCTCTATGTTTTGGATTTCATCTCCCGATTCGCAGTTTTCTCTGATTTGCCTAAACCTGTCCCAATCGGTGATTTTGGGTTTTTTGAGGCGACGCGTTTTGACGCCCTTGCTGAGGGTGAGAGCCAGAACAAAGTGGTCGCTGCCAAAATTTTGAGCTGTGTTTTTCCAGACTGCGTCTCCCGTGTTTTTTCCTAAGGTAAGGTCCGGAGTGGTGTCTGCACAGACGCTGTTTCCCATCCTGGACGGACAGCTAGGGTCCGTCAGCAGGGTGAGGCCGAGCTCATGTATGTCCTCCCACAGTTGCCTACCCTTGGGGTCGTGTCTATTGTAGCCCCATTCTTGGTGGGCGGCATTGAAGTCTCCTAGAATTATAAGAGTATTGCTTCCTGCTGTTTTGATCGCTTTGCGGAAGAGGGCGCGGAAACGTACCTTTCTCTGCTGGGGGTGCTGTACAGATTTAAGATGAAGAGACTAGCCTCTTCCTTGCGACCAGTGATAATTTCTATTAATACAGCTTCGATGTCTCGTGAGTTGACCTCATGCTCGACTACCGCTATGTGTCTTTTAACTAGCGTGGAGACGCGGGATTTTTCTCCCCGATTACCGTGGAACGCCTGATATCCCGATAATTTTGGTAGACCTTTTCCTGTTTCCTGAAGGGCTATAGCTAAAGGTTTTTCTGCGCTCTGCTCTAAGTGCTGTTGCAAGAGCGCTCGCTTTCGTTGGAAGCCGCGGCAGTTCCACTGCCACACCAGAGAGTCTTCATTTTTACTGCGCCTGTCCATTTTGTTGAATTGGGGTCACAGTCTTTTCTAATGTAGTTAGCCTCTCGGTGAAGGCGTTCTGCATCGCGGTGAATTGCGTCTGCATTTGATTTACCGCACCCATTAATTGGGTGAGGAGGGTCTCGATTCTTTCAAATCTTGCTTCGTATTTAGCGTCCAGTCTCCTTTCTAATGCCACCAGCGGATCCGTCTCGTTCCCTTTACGTTTTTGCGGGGGTGGCCTGATTGTTTCAGTAATCATTTTCTCCTCTTCATTATCCTTCTGCTCAGGGCGCGCGACTACGACCTTTGTAGGCGGGGAAGAGGGCATCTGGTTCTGTACCTGTTTTTGGGGTACCAGTTGGTTCCTCGGTGGAGGAGGGGGGGTACTCTTTTCCATTCTTAAATTTTGAATCTCTGTAGTGAGCATGCTGAGCATGCTCTTGAGCTCTCGATTCTCTTTTTCTAGTTTTTTAGTTCTCTCGTCTGCCTCCCTATTTACCTGGGAACTGCTAACCGTGAAGCTTACCGTTTTTCGATCTTCGCTCGGACTGCGTCTGCGTGCAGGTGGTCCCCACGGCGTCTTGGGGTCCCGTGTAAAGCACCCGGAGCTGCTGGCAGTGGATGAGTCGGCCAAGGTCCTCGAACTGGAGCGGCTTCGTCCAGAGCTGGATCGGTCCCTGGTACCGAAGCTCGAGCGGCGTCGCGTAGAGTTGGCGGTGGCTCCTTCCTCCAGCCTTGGGAAGTCCCCCTCTTTGGCTGTGAAGTGGTGGCAGTCCTTGCTGTTTGATCTCGATCTCCTTCTTAGTAGCCGGGGGTCCTCTTCACCATTTCTGGTTCTTGAGCGTCCCGCTCGCTCGCAGTTTTGCGTTGCATCAGCCAGTTGTTCCTGCTGACCCAGTTTTTTCTCCCAACGTCTTTTTTTGGTGATGTATGGGGTTCTATATATCTCCCGGCATCGCTTATCGCCGAGGAGGTGATTCTTTCCGCATAGCTGGCACCTGGGTTCGCACAGATGACCTTCTTTCGGGTTTTCCATGCCGCATCCGCGGCACTTTTTATTCGTCGGATCCGGACAGACGTCGTCTCGGTGTCCCATGCGCCCGCACGCGTGGCAAACTTCATATTTCTTCTTGTACAAGACGCATCTTTGCGCGAAAGGAGATAGGTACACCCAGCGCGGAACCTTCTGATCTTCGAAGAGGATTAGTATTGTTTTGGAGGTTGCTCCCAGTCTGCGAACACCGAGCACTGAAGGGTTCTCCTTTCTCCTGCGTATTCGCTCCAATAGCTCTTCGTTGGAATAGCGTAGGGGGACGTCGTGCACGACTCCCTTGCCACAATCTTCAGGCATAGCGGGATAGGCCTTTACTTCTATATTCTCGCTGCCGCAAAGAACTGCGCGCAAAGCCGCGTACCTTCTTCCACGCTCTTCGCTAGTAGTGGCGATTAGTATGGACTGTTGCTTTATATTTGCCGAGAAGATGTCGTTCTCGGCGTCCCTGAGCTCGATGCCGGCGGCGCGGGCGATCGATTCAGCCAGTTCAATCATTCCACCTTCTATTAGACGGCTGACTCCGCCCCGGGGGCGTGAGGTGCGATGTCATCATGCTGCCTTTGCTGTCGTGCGGTGCGATTGTGGACGCTGTTTCCTTGCGTTGTGCTGCTTTTTTTGTGCTGTGGTTCTTTGAATGGGCTGCAGAATTGATGTGTGACATGTGCACTTCGATAGGTGTTCTGAATTACGTGAAGTAGTGGTAAATAGATTCACTGTCATACACCGCTTGCACCGTACCGTGGCAACGCCGGCTTCAACACGGAAGAAAGAAATGGACTGGCGTGATTGCTTGAAAATGTGAGTACGCTGCTTGAAATTATTGTTTGTTTAATGTTGCTATTGAATGAGGTACGCGCTCCTAATATTGTTGCGTGTGATCTCAAAATCTCTTCTTAATACAACTCTTCGGAAGCTGTCGCTTTTCATGTGCAAGTTCGACCCTACCGCGAAAAAGTTATGTTATGGCGTATATCTCGTGATATAATCTTGGCGGGTTTGTATTGGATGTGTTAGCGGTGAATTATTGCGCCGGGAATTCCCGCCTTGGCTGCGGCGGTGTGAACCTTGAACCACACGTGAGCGTCCCGTCCCGTGAGTGCGCCTGGGAACATGTAAACCGACAACCCCCCACCTGCAGCGTGCCTTCGACGTGGCGGCGCCGGGCCGTCCGTGTTTGCCTTATTTCGGGTGTGGTGTTTTCTTTTTTCTTTTTTTTTCCTTTTTGAATGGGCCTAGTGCGCAGCGAATAAGGCGTCTATGTTTTGGTGTGAGAGTGCGCGATCACTGTACTCAGAGCAGCAGTGCGTCGTCAATGGGAGCGGGCGCTGGAAGAAAGGCGAAGTAGTGCGCAGTGCGGCGTCAACTGGAGCTGACGCTCTACGAAGGAAATGTGCGAAAGTGCGAGAGAAAGTATGAAACTTTAATCAAGTTATCTTTGTTATTGTCTTATTCTTTATTCGTTTTTTTTTTTTTGTAACTTGTAATGTGCGTTGAGTGTTTCCTTTTCCATATCCCTCCCCTTTGCTTTTCTAACAGATGTGATCAGTACCCCAAACGAGCTGTGACCTGTGTGATCCTTTTCGAGGTAAGTGAGTGAACGAATAAGCTTTTATTTTGTCATTTATTCATCTCTTAGTATAACCATTGTGGTTCTCAACATTTAGATGAGTATTTTCTTAGTGTGTTTAAACTCGCCTTTTTTCTAACAGGTGGGTGCATTAATGCGATGAGTAGAAACAGCGCGCAAAAAGCAGGTTATTGCGGTGTTGCGCATGTTTCACATTAGTCGCTGCATTTAGTTTTGGTGCTTGTGTGAAAGTACAAAAAAATATTCCTCTCTGTAAAACATGGTCGGCTGACGCCAAGGTACAAACTCGTGTACTACTCAGCCGTTAGGTGTTTAGCAGTAGATGGCGATTCGAAATAATTATTTGAGTGACCACACGTAGTCAAATGTGCATTACAAGAGTGATTGCTTTCATTACTAAATAAGACGTTTGTATTTTTTATGAATTGTGCGTATCTTAGTGTTGTTCACATCACAGGTGGGCAGTTAGCAGTAATGGGCAGTTGCATTCGTTGATACTTTGTTGTGTCGTGGCTTTTGATGGAAGCTTTAAAATGCTGCAGTAGTAAACAATTTCAAACCAGAAATGAAAAAGTCATTTCGCTTCCTTAATGTCTTTCATGTTCGCTGCACTTGCAGCTAGTTTGATCTTAGAGGCCTTTATTTGCGCAGTTTTTTGGTTGTCTTAATATTGTACACACATAACTGAATACACCAGCAGTGAAATTAGTTTTGTGCTATTGCTAGTATTTCAGAAGGAGAAGTGTGACTGACATCTTGGGATAAGCAGCTTTTCGGTGCATGCACTTTTTTTGCAACTTTAAAATCAATTTGGATTGAGGTATGCAGGCACTGATCAATCAATATATTTTATGTGCTTGGAGCAAAAGGGAGAGAGTGTAGAATGTCAGGCATATTTCTGATACTGTGAGAAAGTCACCACTTAGAAAAAAAAATTCAGATGTCCACAAGTGTGAAACAAGGCCATTTTAATTTTTTTTTTTCACTGTGACTGTAAGGCGCACCTGTGCAGAATGCATAACCACTTGATAGCGAAATGTTTGCGAATATCTTTTTTTTTTTTTTGCATATACGGAATGCAGCACATTAAACACTGTCCTAAATTCGATGCATTTCAATATAGTAGTCTTATTCAGGAATTAAAGGAAAGAACCTCAGTCCCAATTTTTCTTAAAATTAACGATCAAGTTTCTAAAAGATGAGAAAGAATGTGAGAAAACATGTTGCATTGTATTGTTTCCAGTAAGGTTATCAAAGCTGAAACTTTTTTTTTTTCTTTTTTCCGAGCATTGGGAGAAGGGCGTAAAGTGAAGGCACAAAATCAACATACAAGACTCCCCGCTCTTCAGAATATTACCTATACGCTAACCCTGCTACCTTTAACATAAAGAGAAAGCATACATGATTATGCTATTGTAAGCCAAGGCTGATCTGTGACAAACGCAGGCTGTGGCGGTGCCACTATCCATGGGTGTGGATAGCTGCTCGTGGCACCACCCTTAGATATCCAGTTGTAAAGGACAGTTTTCAGTATATATATATGTATATATATACATATTTTTTTTTCACAGTGCATCAATGATGACTTTCGCATACCCAGATTGTTGCTTTGTCTTTCCCCTGTGGGCATACTTGATTTACTTTCCTTTTGTAACAGGCATTTCTCATGAAATACATGTTGGGGATCTTTTTGCTCCCATTAGTTAAATTTATTTATTTCTTCGTAGAGCAGGCATTTCCACACTATTTCTTAATTTCCTGTTCAGTTTTGCCCATTAGAAGTACTACAAGATAAGGAAATCAGGTTGCCTTGTTTAAGAAATTTGAACAAAATGTAGATGTGTGAAATAAATGGGACAAACAAGTACCTGTTGGAGTTATTTAAAAATACTGGCTTTGAAATGACATCTTACACAACCTTTTTTTTTTTTTTTGCTCTAGAATGCACCTAGTTATGATAAATGAAGAAAATTGCCATATATGTGCCATAGTTGCAGTCTGAGACTTGGAAATTTCAAACCAATAGTTTACGTGCATTCCTATGGGCGTCACTTCACGCCCTGCACCCACAAATGGCTATACCGCTACATCCTGCTTATGTAACAAACCAGCAATTGTTTATAATAATGTAATCACATAGCCTGCCTCTTCACAGTGCAGGTCTCAGCCTTAACATAAACCTAAAATTTTAGAAATAGGCATTGTTTGCTAATTTTGCACCTTTATTCAAAGAGTTGTGACGATGCTTGATAAGCCGTATGTTTCATTTTTGATAACATTGTTCGAAGCAGAATAATGCAATGCGTTCACTTAGACTCTTTATTCATCTCCTCCAGGAGACTAGTTCCTGAAACTTAATACAATTTATGGAGGAATTTACGGAGCGATGGGGTAATTTTTCTTTTGAGTTTTGAAGCAACCTTCTGTGTTCAAACATGCCATAATTGGGAAAATGTTTCATGTGCTTTAATTTTATGCATAACAGAAACATTCATACACATTTAGAGCACCAATTGTCTTACCCATTTTCTAATCTTAAGGTAGGTGTGCCTCACATTCATGGAGTAAAAAAAAATATTAAAAATAGCCTCATTTGAGACTTGTGGGATGTTACAAATTTTTTCTAGGAACCAGGCTTCGAAGTTTGCCTATCATCCATATTGTGAAGTGCTTATGCCACCTCCCATTCTAAACCTTCGAAGGCAAGGTAAAGCCTTAACTGCCTTTCATGACCTTTTCATCTTTAGGGAAACTGTAAAGTCTCTCCTATATGAGCGAGAAGTAAACCATGCCGGCTGGTTACTTTTGGCAAACACCGTACATTGTATTGAGGCTGAAGTCTAGCATTTTTTTTATCATGATGTGAGCAGTCTTGTTAAAGTTGCTTGCCCAGAATCCTCTTGATTGATCGTAGGTACTGAATTTATAATTGTCTGTTTTCATTACTGGGAAAGGAATTGTGTGCTTGGTCTCACTTGTTGATTTTTTCCCCTCTTTATATATGCAGTTACCTGAGCACTTCAGACTGGCCAATGCCTGGAACCTACCTGCTGCTCACCTGCACATCACAGCACAAATGAGGGACGCACTAAATCATCTACCAGCAAGCACACTGCAGTGCCCTTCTGCAAGCCATCACACGTTCAGGGATGCACGATTAAGGTCATACCCTAAACACTGCTAACGATGCTAGTATGAATGGACAGCTGCCTTGGTCTGTCTGCATTATTTCTTTTAATAATGGAGTAGGCAGTGAAAAAAAATCATTCTGAAGCAAATCTATTTATATTGTGGTGGTTAGCAAAAACAAAACCTCATTTCATATGTGATGTATCTGAAAATTATGTTTTTGTGTTGGTTGTAAATGTCACAGCATGTTTATCTCACCAACTATTAACTGCGTGAATTTGAAATGTACAGGTACCTGGAAAATACTGCAGACCATGCCTCTTGTATTTGAAATTATCCCATGAGTTTTGTAGGGAAGATGTGATAGTTACTTGGCTCCATACATGAATGCTTCAGTGATGTGCTGAAGTATGTGCAAGGTATCCCCTAAGAGTCATTAGGTGAAATGTAACAAATGGTTTTATCACTGAGTTGTGGTTTGTATCATTATAGATCCGACTGCGCATTTGACATTTTGGTTTCCACAACATTTAATTTATTTTTCTTCTAGCAGTGTTGTGCTTTTCCTTGTAACATTTAGCTTTATTCAGCCGGTCTCCACAACAGCCTTTCAGGTCTGCACTAATGCTAGCCAGATTTTGATGGTCTGTTAGATTTCTGGAAGTAAGCTTCACATCCTAAATTTTAGGAGGACATCCAACTCGGCAATATCTGGGCACAGATATGATGTTAGCTATTTGTTGACACGGCAATCGAGCAAAAAATCAGCAATAACAGTTGATTGATGCTTGTGGTCACCTGTGTAGGATTAGCAAATGACAAATGTATAGTCGACTATATGCCTGCACTTTTTTCCTCTACACTGACCATTACATACATGAAAACAATCTGGAAGAAGGCATGCAATTCTTATAAAAGGCCTTTTATTTATCCCACTCGAGTTATAGGCAAAACTGTTTTCTAATCAACACTGTTCAGTCCACACCAGTCAATATAATATACACCAAGGTGTCGCAAGGTATCAAGCTTTTAAAAGACAGTGTCCTAGAAGTGAATAAGACTGGGCGTGTTGGTTAGACATTGTAAATCAAAGAGCATAGCGCGGGAACAGAAACGGAGACGACGACAAGACAGAACAAGCACTACCTTTCAACTGAGGGTTTATTGCAGAAATGATCACATATATATACACTTCGAGATCGGCAATGAATGAGAAAACAAACCATTACTATCATACAGCCACATGCTAAGCCAAGAATTCAAGCTCTTCTTATGGCAGTGCAACAGACGCCTTGCTGACATATTTATCCCTTCTACGAGCTATCTCCAGTGCTTCTGTTATCTCCCTTGTCGGCTCGTTACGATCTCGATACATGATGATTGTCTTTTCGAACGGGATGACAAGGTGGTTCCGCATCACATCTTCTGCAGTGCGCAGCGAGATGGCAGTCTGTAGCAATGCTGCCAACTTTTTATTGGGCTCCAGAAGACGCACGTTTAAACATCAGCCAGTCTTACCAACGTAGTGCCTTCCACATGAAAGTGGAATTTTATAAACAACCTCCCTCCTGCAGGACACGTAAGGGTATCTGTGTTTAATCGGACACCCAGCCTGCAGCGTTTGCATAGGACAGGTTTTTCTGCACAAACTCAAAAGCTTTTTTGGTGCAGTAAACAGGACATTTACGCCAGAACATTGCCCCACATTCCTTAAGTTATGAGAAACCTTATGCAGGTAGGGAATGACAACTACTTTTTCTTTATTCCTTCTTTCCTCCTTTTCTTCTCATCCGCTCGCTGTTCGTCACTCATGCGTGCCGCAAATTTCTTTCTGCGAAGCAGGCTTTCAGCAACGGAAACCATAACATGTTTAGGGTAGCTCGCCACCTGCATACTGACACTTTCACCCACGGCTTGATCACATGACTTGCAGAGAGCGTTAGACAAAAAAGAAAGCTCTCTGCAAGTCATGTGATCATGCCATGGATGAAAGTGTCAGTATGCAGGTGGCGCGTTTGCAGGCGGCGAGCTACCCTAAACACGTCATTGTTTCCTTTGCTGAAAGACTGCATCGCAGAAAGAAATTTGCGCCACGCATGAGTGACGAACAGCGAGCGGATGAGAAAAAAAAGGAGGAGGAAAGAAGGAATAAAGAAAGAGTAGTTGTCATTCCCTACCTGCATAAGGTTTCTCATAACTTAAGGAAGGTGGGGCAATGTTCTGGCGCAAACGTCCTGTTTACTGCACCAAAAAAGCTTTTGAGTTTGTGCAGAAAAATCTGTCCTATGCAAACGCTGAAGCCTAAGTATCCGATTAAACACAGAGACCTTTACGTGCCCTGCAGGAGGGGGGTTGTTTATAAAATTCCACTTTCATCTGGAAAGCACTACGTCGGCAAGACTGGCTGATGTTAAACTTACGTCTTCTGGAGCACTATAAAAAAGTTGACAGCATTGCTACAGACGGCCATCTCGCTGCGCACTGTAGAAGATGTGATGCGGAACTATATTGCCATCCCCTGTTTTAAAAGACAGTCATAGTGTATCGACATCGTAACGAGCTGACAAGGGAGATAATGGAAGCACTAGCTCGGACAGGGGATAAATGTGTCAACACTGCACTGCACTGCCAAGCAAGGAGCTTGAATTCTTGGCGTAGCATGTGGCTGTCTGACAGTAATGGTGTGTTTTGTCATTCACTGCTGATCGTGAAGTGTATATATGTGATCATTTCTGCAATAAACGCTCATTTGAAAGTTAGTGCTTGTCCTCTCTTGTCGTCGTCCCCGTTTTTGTTCCCGCGCTATGCTCTTTGATTTACAATAAGTGGCCTAGTCCACTGAAATCAGATGAGAGCTCATGAGTTGTATAGCTTAGTCTGGAGTATTTCTTTGTTTTCTGAAGTTTATTAATTAATAAAACTCATTAGCTAATTTTTTAATTGCTGGCTTCAGCAACAAAGAGTGTATTAACGGAGCGTGGTTTCAGCAACAAAGCACTCCAGCGAAAAGCGATTTTGTTCTCCAGAATGCGTCTTGGGCTGCTGAAGGGGTACAGCTGCATGTAGCACACTTTTTATTGTGCGACTTATCATTTAAGGCCAGTGGGAAAACTAGTTTATATAAACAGTAGCTTGGTGCAAATATTTCAGTCTGCTATTTCAAAGCAATTATTGGCACTTCTTTTTTTTTGAACCAAAATTGGAAGAGGAAATTGGTCTTTCCTAATGATTGTAATCAATAAAGTCAGCAGAACAAATAAAATACTGCAAGTTATGTAACACTACTCTAAAAGCCTTCAGTTATTCTTAATGAGCTTGGTCTTATTTAGCAGGTCTATCCAGCAATTTACACCTAACAGGCGTCCTTTTAATAATTAGTAATATGCATTGTGACAAGCTGGCTGTCTGTTGCATAATTTTAGGATGTGAGGAATGTTTCAAATGGGCATTTTTGGGAAGCAGTTTTGAGTCTCTGGGGTGGTGCAGTGATCGCGACCCTCGACTATGCGCAAGAATGCAGGATCGAATTCTAGTCTAGGCGGCCGCTTTTCTTCGGAGGCGAAAAGCAAGGCGCCCGTGGGCTGTGCGATGTTTAGTGCACAATAAAGAACCCCAGGTGGTCGAAATTTTTGCAGTCCTTCACTATGGTGTCTCATAGCCTGAGTCGCTTTGGAACATTAGGCCCCACAGACCAAACTAAACCAGTTTTGAGTCTGAGTAGGAATTGCTGATGTGCTGTTTCAATTTATTGTGTATTAGTAGGTCAGTTTGATATAAGCAACACATTCTCTTTGCAGCAATTTCGGCATATTCTTTTGTGACTCTGACAGTCTCTTATGATAGCTATTGCTAATATCCTTTTATAGTGCTTCAGGAAGATCTAACATCTGTTTCATTTAGTTGCCATAGAGCGGACAGTTGACCAGTTTTAACTATGGCTCCGATAAGTATTCAATACATATGCGGGATATTAATGGCCAAATAATGAGCACAAAATTTCCTCATACCTGAGGTATTGCTAGAAGCAGCCAAGGCAAAAGGCTAGGCAGTGTATGAGCTGGTACTTCCATTCTTCTCAGCCAAAAAACCCTCTTTTAGTTGTGATTTTTATTGTACATGTCTGGTTAAATTATTGTTGTAAAGCAACTTCCCTATACATATCCTGATAGTTCTTGTATGTTATTCCTTCTATCAGTTGTCATCATTATTGCTAAAGGTGCTCAAAGACACACCAGGCTCTACAAGCCTTCAATACCTTAACCTCCTATAAAGGTTTCAAGTTCAACACACTCAACTCTGGTGTAAATACACTGTCTCATATGAATGTGTGATGAGTTATAACCAAAACAGAACAAAAGTACCTGCTTTCTTTTTGAGTATTTTTCTCATCTTCAGGCAATCTCCTTTTCACCACTTGTGATGCGGGCAACTGTTTTTTTGTTTAGAAAGTTGAATGCTTGAACTGAATAATGAGAAATAAAGTCGCATCTTCTTAGCCACACTTGTGTTCAATTTGTTTGTTTTTTCGGAAGCCATGTATGACCACTGCTTGAGTGCTTCCATCTTATGTAATCCAGTGTTCAGGTTAGTGGTTATAGCAACAAAGCAGAGGAGTTTGTTAAATGTGTAGTATTTTTACTGCAGTTTATTACTGTTACAGCCTTCTGTAGGTGGTGCATATTGCTAAAAGTAGTGGCTGTTACTATTTACAGAGTTAGTATATGTTGATTTAGGTAGCTGCTATTACTACCTCTGAGGTAGTGTATTTTGCTAAAGGTAGTTTCTCTTACTACCTCCTATAGGTAGTAGGTTTTGCTGAAGGTAGATACTCTTACTACCTGCAGTGGTAGTGAATACTAGTAAAGGTAGTTGTTCTTACTACCTTCTATAGGTAGTAAAGTTTACTAAATGTAGTTGCTGGTACTACATCTAGAAGTAGTAAAATTTGCTGGAGGTAGTTCTGATTACTACCTTCTATAGGTAGTAAGGTTTACTAAATGTAGTTGGTGGTACTACATCTAGAAGTAGTAAAATTTGCTGGAGGTAGTTCTGATTACTACCTTCTATAGGTAGTAAAGTTTACTAAATGTAGTTGCTGGTACTACATCTAGAAGTAGTAAAATTTGCTGGAGGTAGTTTTGATTACTACCTTCTAGAGGTAGTATATGCTACTACCTAGCAGATACTAACCTGCACTTACTAACTAGTTAGTAACATATGTGACAAGCAGTTACTACCCTAAAAGTTAGTAACCACAACTACCTTTTTTTTAAGAGTGTACGGCTATAGGTCTCTCGAATGTTTTATTTGCAAACCCTCGGCTAAAGTTAGCTGGGACCGACTGTATATGTAAAACTCAAGTGCATCGTCACAAGACGAAAAAGAAAGACAGCTCCTGCTGATCTGAAACAGCCACATTATAAAGTCGTGTATATAGCGCGTACGATGAGATTTTCTTCTGTTACACTGAAAGTAAAACTTTCGTGATTAGCGTATATGCCCAGAAATATTAAAAATATTATGGGCACTTGGACGCACTTTACCCCGTGTGGAAGGAAAGCAAGCGAGTAGCATATCCTGCCCGCACTCCCTTGTAGGGCGGGAACGGTGTTTTACCATATATATGCCCTGATACATGGGGTGTATTTTCCTCACGGAATACTATGCTATTGACAATATAGGCATATTCCCTCCCGAAATCATATCTATTTCATTCAATATGTAATGAAACTATGATTCACAGGAAACATTTAACAGCTGCACCAGGCGTTATAAGGTTAGTAATTAAAATAAATCAAAACATTTTTCAAAATATTGGTAATTCATAGAGCTCAGTCGCGTCTTTTGGAATTAAAGTCAGTTTTCTGTTCCGACCATATCATCATCAGCCTGACTATACCCACTGCAGGGCGAAGGCCTATCTCATATTTCTCCAATTAACCCGGTTGCCGACCATAAGTACTCAGTATTTTTAGCGATGAAAACCTACCCCTGTAGATATTGGAGAGAATGTATACAGTGGCCGAACAAGGGAGAATGCTGAATGCTGGAGGACGTGCTACCCCCATTTTATTTCCTTATGGGCCGATTCGTTTTTAAAGTTTAACGACACGTAATGCATCTGCGTATCGTAATGTCAGCGTCCCTACGTATACAGTTAGTGCTCAGCCTTGTCAGATGTCATTTTTGGCCTGCCAGCGCCTGCTGCCGGACGGCCGTCGACGCCGGATTTTCGGGGAACGGCCCATTGACCGTTATCGCGTGCCCGCAATAAGTGGTAGTGGTAATAGGCAGGAATACGCTGGTTGCATTACCGAACGCTTTTCGACGCTGTTCCTCGTGTTCGTTATGTTCACGGATTGTCCGGTGGAGGATTCCTGCACGGCGCAAAACTCGTGCGTTGCGTAATGACAGGCCAGACTTAGCCAAGAGCGCAAATTTGTAATGGCTCTTCTTTCGATGACGCGGCATTTCTCTTGACGGTGCACACACGTTGGGGGATGGTACAAGAGCATTGTGGTATATGGCAAGATGGAAGTAAAAAGTATCGACAGAGCGGCGGAAGCGAGAAAGCAAATGAGCACAAGCCACTGTATACGGATGGGGACCGGAGCGGCCTCGAATCGACATCACCGTTTTTATCCGATACAGGGCGAAGTTGTTCTTTTTTTTTTTTTTTTTTTTGTGTCCACTGCTCTCGCTGGAGTGAGCGCAGCCTACGACGCTAACGCCGGTGTCACGGCAGCCGTCGCAAAAGGGGAATGCACCTCCATATTCCTGGTACTGGCTAGTTTAACCTCTCGAGGAGACTGAGGAAATTGCAAATCATGAAGAAAAGGAGCAGAAGGAGTTAAGTGGACTTCAGGACGAGAAGAAAGGAGTAGGGGAGAGCAACGCGGTCCCTTCATATTGTTGTAAACCCCGCGCTAGTTTCCCACGCTTGAAGCGCGCGCGCTCACGCGTCTGATATCTTCTGGTAGTGACAGAGCGGAGCGTCAGCGTTCGCGATGCTCGCGTCAGGTGCCACTCGTATGCGCAGAGCGGTTTTGGCTGACGCGCGCAACGGCTTTGGCGCGGCGGCGCATGACGCGTGTGTTTGGAGTCGGGTCCTCTCGCAGACGAGACCTGTGGAGCGAAAATTCAACTAGCGGAATATTCCGAATCCGAACCGATCGCATCTTTCTCGCAGAATCGACACTGGTCGTTGCATGCAGTACAAGGTCCGCTGCAGTAGCCGCTGTCAAAGCTCGTAGGCGATCTGTCCGTGAAGACACTCTTGCCGAACTTCCCGCCGGTCTTTTCTCTCTCTCAAAACTGCGCGCGCTGCTCCGACGTGGCGGCGGCCGTCGCTGCGACTTCCCACCGGCGAAGTGCGTGTACATGTGAGTCGCGCGTCGCGCTGCGTTCCGGGCAGCGAACGTCGCGGCGACGCGCTGCTCTACGCCCCTCCCATTCGCGTCGTGGAGGAGGAGGTGGCGCACCTTTCTCCGCCCACCTCAGTGGCCGCCCTGAGGTGGAGCCACCGGCGCAGGCGCAGCGCAGCGCGGCTCCCTCGCACTCCGGCGCCGCCGGACCACTACGTCACGGCTCCCATGAGCAGCGGCGCGCAACTATGGCGGATTCCATCGGCGGCCCCGTCGCTCGCCGAGCACTCTGACGAGGTAAAGCACCCATCCCCTCGCGCTCTGCGCGCGCTCGCTGCTTTTCTTTGTGTGTGAGTGTTTGTGCCGTGAAGGCAAACCCTTATGCAACGACCCGGGCCCGAGCCCCACCTCGGAGTCTCTTCTTTTTCGCGTGTTCGGCGCATGCGCGCGCGCGCTCTTGGCAACACGTGTCGTCGTCGCCGCCGCCGTCCGTTTCGTGTTTTTCTTCGACGCGTTGTGTGTGCGCGCGCTTCGGGTCGCGGCGGAAAAAGTGCATTCGGCCGTTGTTGCTTGCTGCTCGGCATCCTGCGTACGCCCGTAGCGGCGACGCACAGTGCTAGCCTGTCGCCAAGAAGACCGTTGGTACGAATCGCGAGTGCTACGAGCTTGCCTCGGTCGTGTTGTTGGCAGCCTCGTGCTTGCCGACTCCTGTATCGCCGTACTTGTGCTGACGGCGTCGATGGCTGGCTTCACGACCGTGAGGAAGGCGCCCGAAAATCACCTGCTCGATGTATCGTGACGTGCGGGTCTAAAGAAGGGCCACGGCTAAGCTCTGTTTTCTGTATTTGACGTTTCTCGATGAAGCGGGTGCGAGGGTTAGACTATTGCGGAGAGAGAGGAGGCCGCGTCCTCTGGCCAGGCGCAGACACGGCGCATGCTTGGGGTGATCACGTTTCGGGGTGCCTCTCGTCTCATTGATTGCCTCTGCAGAAGCGCTCGCTCGGTGGCCCGCGCACGTATCATCAACTCTGGTCGCTGCTGTTTTTTGTTCTTCTAATTATTTGATCGCTCCTTGATAAGTGCGCGAGGGGTAGGTAGCGGCGTGACTGGCGGGGTTTAGAAGGCAGTGCATATATGGCCGGGCTTGTTCGTTTAGCGCTTTCGGGGGCTTCTGTGCGACGCTGTCGCAGGCCACATGGCAGGCTTCATGGAGCTGCATGCATGGCGAAGGTCAACGCTAACTTCTGCTCTAATATTTTATGGAAATTTACTGCTTCAACAAACGCTTGCTGGTCTGTGATCACTCAGAGCGAGACTCAAATCTTTTTTTGTGCCTTGTGTATCGGCTCTACCCAGTATTGCAGAGCGTTTTTCTCACTTTTCTTCTTATTTATTTCTTTTTGCACTTCCTCGTTTCGACTGGATTCGAACTTTCGTGCGTCACCTGATAGCAAGGAAAGACCACGATGATGATTATGATAGTCGTCATGGTCGTCGCGTTGTGCTTGAAGAATTTGGGAGGGCGGGTGTTGGCTTGGAAACATGGAGCGGGATAAAACGTCGCAAGCTGCGCATCACCTGCGCCGCGGCGCCTCATCAAATGCACCTTGTCTGCATCAGTGCTTTTCAATTTCGGCGGGACACGCATCGTCTGCGCGTCTGCACTGTCTGCACGTTTTCAAACGCTGTCTGTGATACCGGCGAGCTTTGAGACTTGCTATCATCATCAGGGCCACTATTTGTTTGCAAGCGTCAAAATCGTGTAACGCGAGCGTAACGTCGCTTTCTTATGCGGTGTTCTATGTAATCAAAACCGGCTCGAAATGGCAATCGCGGTTGTGTTACATGTGCGAGCCGGTATAAAGGGAACACGTATATAGTTCTTGCCCAATAAGCATATCTGTTTACATTTGTGCCCCTTTCTAATTTGAGAATTCGTTATATCTTTATTTCATCCCGAGGAACCACTAAAACATCATCCCACATTGCATGGACAAGGGTCTTATCATCATTCCCTCTTGAACCTTGTTAGCACAGCCAACCTTTTTTCTTTCATTTAAAACCCCCTTTTAATTTCCTTTCTACATATTCTTTTATTTCCTGTGGCAATATTCATTTAAAAAAAAACGTTTAAAAAAGGTGTGTCCCTTAGATACACCTGCATATGTGTCGAAGAGACCAGTGTGGACGTCTTGTGATCTCTTGTGTATATGATGGACAATGCAGCGCCATGACGTCATCAGATTCGTATAACTATACTATCCCGCACGCAAGTTCTATCTAAACACCTGGATGTGTTGGCTGGGTTAGACTGACCGATATGGCTGAAGCAGGTCGCATTGCGGTGCTAAATCTCACGCAGATTCGAACGCTGTCAGTTCCGCACTCCAGCCACGGTTTTGGGGCCCGCAGTCTTTTCCCACAAAAAAAGCGCCTCACCGAGTGCGGCAGCCTTCATCCAAATGGTGTAGTATATGTATATATATTTTAGATTCTATTGTCCTTCTTTAGACCTATTGTATTTCTCTGTATATTATTTATAAAGTCTACAGACCTTTTCCTTTGGCCTCTGTATAGACAATTTATAGACTATGCATATACTGAACTCTATAAGCCTTCATTTCATGTCTAGAAAAATTACGAGGGACGCTTAAACTCCAGACGTAAGGGTAAAACGTGATAACTATATAGGCAAGCACCAGACATACAAACGCCGCTTTTACCACGCCGTATAAACGTACAGTCTGTGCCAAAATTGCAGGGCTCAGGTCTGCTTCTGAGCCACTTCGTGCGGCTTGAGTGTTCCGAATCTCTTGATGGTAAGATTTTTTGTCCTACTCTCTCCAGTGGGAATGACCTCCACTAATGCTAAATCAGCGCCAGTATACGACTCAGAGGCAGACTCTTCTGCTCCGCACTTTTGACAAAGGCTGTAGAGTGTCTAAGGTTAGAGCTGATCGGCACCCAAAACCAAAAAGGTTTAATCTTATTCCGCTTTCCAACTTCAAATGAGCAACCACATTTAATTGGCCTCCCAACTTTATGGTCTCGTTAGGTCGAACAAACCGTCAGTGTTCAGACATTATACCTACCAGTGCCATGCTCGTGATGTGCGGCTCATAACGCCGGTCTGCACGTATGCATACACACACACACATGTATACATATATATTTTAGTGCTTGACACACACACACACACACACACACACACACACACACACATATATACATATATGTGTGTGTGTGTGTTTTAAGTCGGAAATTGAATGGGAAATGATCGACGGGCTAGTTATGATACAATCAAAGGAGCCAACAGTCTGAGTCCATGGTAAACGTAGGGGACATTTTTTTTGTAGTTGATATTGGCCAGAATAAGTCATGTAATGATATTTATGGAGACATATTATTAAATGCAAAGTGGCGTGTTGGTTTTCCTTCCATTTTGCGTTTAATAATCTTTCTCCCTATGGCTCCATCCTGCTTTGAAATGCATAATTGCTTCAAAGCTGCTTCACACCGGCTGCCGCAATCTTCTGTTATCCAATTTAGCAGCACATGGATTTTTGCTGCACATGGGGCTATTAATGATATATCCTCCACAAATGTGATTGAATGCAATCTGAATAAGTGAATTTGAGAAGCACATGGGGCAGTGGCATGCTCGAGCTCCGTGTACACGCTCTCTAGGGGTCGCTTTAGCCCAGACAAAAGCAGCACAACGGTGAAAGTTATAATGCACCTCGCGCAGATCTTACCCAGTTGGAAAAAACTACAGAAAGCTTTCTGTTGTTACGACAGAATTTCTGTGTGGTTTTTGACGGGAAGCCTGTTGTGACAACAGAGCGTTCTGTAGTAACATCAGAAATTTCTGTAGATACAACAAAAAGGTGCCACAGACAACAGAAATATACTACAGAGCTAGAGAAAAATCTAACGTTTACGACAGAACTAAAGAATATTTTGTAATGTCTTTGACACGGTTCTGTAGTTTTTATATGCATTTATATGTATTATTTATATGTATTACAATACATATACATTTTTCGTAAACTATGAAAAACGTATAGGGCATAACAAATTTGCAAGTAAATTAAAAAAAAAGTCACAACAAGCGATTGGGTGGAAATAATTACCCCCCCCCCCCCCCCCCCCCAAATGGTATGTGCAATTGGCATAGCATCTTCTTTAGGCGTTTTCAATTGCCGGTGGTGACAGAAGTGAGCGAGTACTTCATGGCGGATACCTCAAGCCGTTAGGAAAGTTGCCCGACAGAAAAGAACAACTCGAGTTATTCTAAGGGTTCAGCTGCGAAAACAAGGAGGTACTTCACCATCGCGCCTCTTTGTCATTACCAAGCTTGGAAAGCCTACGTCAGACAAAAGCATACGCGAGGTGTAAGGAGGCGACACTACAAAAGTGCCAATCAGTATACATATTCTCAAGAGTGTTAGAAAGCCATACAGGGCCTGTTGCCAACATGTGTAAATTACGGAAGTGCCAGTATTTCTCAGGTTAAAATAGGAGAAAGCTGGCAGAATGCTATAAAGCAAAATAATCTGAAGGAAGAAAATGCCAGCCTAGAGTGCAGATCTATCCGTCCTGAATATATTGCTGGTCAGGGCCCTGGAATTTTATCATAAGCATACAGACCAAAAAGGATATATACAAGGAGAACGGAAATGTGCTGTTCATTGGGTCATTGGCCAAACTATATAGTGGCGGTGCGTGAGCACATCAAATTGATGGCTCACGCACCGCCCCTGAGTTGCTGCGAAACGCTCGAGCCTCCTTCCTCCCCTGTTATGGCTTTTATCACCATTTTCGGCAACTCATCCTATTAGTTTTCTATTGCTATTCTATAAAGTACCCGTTGCGAGCGCATGCAAGACAAACTTCAGAAGCAAAATTTTGCTGTCAGAATCTTCGGTCATGTCTATTGATGTGCTCATAAAGGTATCTTAAAATGATTACTTTAAAAATGTTTAACATTCTAGCCTATATTGGTTTTCTATAGCATATCTTACAATATCTCGCTCTTAACAGTAGAAAGGCATCCCAAGAAGCTGGACATGGCTGGAGAAGGGGCCTAACGCCGTCGTGTTAAAATTGTTTAGACTTGTTGCCGTTATTAGCAATGCATCGTTCGAATACTGATTGCTTTCAGCTGTTGACGGCTGCATTGTTTCTGATTTTCCCCCCTTTTCTAAAGCTTTACTCGAACCAAACTTTATGAAGATCGGATTGTTGAAAGGATGCATCATTCAGTGCTCACAGAGAGACGGGAGCCAATAAAAATATGCTTATGTGTTATGAAAATTTGCCTGGTACATTGCACTAACTGAGAAAAGACTTTATTTTCATCTAACAGGATTCATGCATATCATTGCGGCAGATCTCAGCCATCCGACAAAAATGGACATTTAGGGGCAATTAACTATATCTAACGAGTCTATCAACACACTATAAATTCTCAAAGGCAATGGAGTAAGTCTATGAAACGCCTATATGTTATTTATTCATAGTAAATTAGAAAGTTAACTGACACAGTTAATTGAAGCTCAAGCAATACAAAATCAATTACCAGTCGATTCTCACATAGTCAATAAAATATTAACATATTGATTGATATGATGAATAAAAGTTAATTGGCTGAATTGTAATTAAGACTCAATAAGAATTCATTTTACAGTCATTTCCTCATTCAGTGAATAAAAAGCCAATATCTTGTCCTTGATTCATATTACCAACATAAAGTTAATTGACAGCAATACAATTAAAACCCAAACAATAAAAATCAATTTCTTGCAAATCATTAAACAGTCAATATGTTCTTGGCTGATATGACAAAACAAAGTCAATTGACTACAATTTCATTAATATTAAAGCAACAAAAAGCTGATTTCTCACCAATCATTAAACAGTTCATTCTTGATTGATTCACCTAACATAAATTTAATTGAATACAACTTAATCAAAACTTCGACAGGAAAAAAAAACCATTTCTCATGAATCATCAGAAAGCTCATATGTTCTTCACTGATATGGCCTAATATAAAGCTAATTGAATACAACTTAAAGGGGTCATGGCAGCTAACATTTTAGCATCAAATTATTATTGCGTTTCACTCCACACTCGGGAAATTATAAATGCTCGAAATTTGAGCTCATTTGGTGCAGTATAGATAGTTTTAAAATGAATTTTTATTATTATTATTATCCAAAACAGTTAGCTTCCTGGTTTGGCAACCATTGGCTGCTGAATATAATATCATCCCCATGACGTCTGCTATTCGCGATGTCTGCTGCACTCTTGCATGCACGCCGTGTACGGTGGTTATTGAGAGCCTTTTTTTTTTCTTCAGCAAAAATATTTTATGCGCATATTCTATTTTTTCTTTGAGAAACCATCACTATAATATGCGACCTTGGGGATCCTCGGACTTTTTTGGGGGCTTCGTCTAGAGTTTGTCGAGGAGGCCCATATTGATGGGCTCATGCTGCATTATTTAAGCACACAATCAGAAGCATATTTATTATTCTTACGTTATGAAAGTTAGCTTGGTTTAGCAACAAGCGCTCCCTTATAAAAAGGTGCATTTGAAACGTTTCCTTCCGCCATGATATCCCGCGCCCGCCTTCTGTCTTCCTCAAGAATATTCAGAAATCGATTTTTGAAGCTGTCTTCGCTAAGCAAAAAATACTTTCTAATGGACTAAAAAGGGGGAAGCATTCTAAAGCGCGCGTATACATATCGTGGTCAGGGTATGCATGCCTAATCGCTAATAAACATTTCGACCTCTAAATATGAGAAATATACTGTCACTAAGGACATCCCCGCCTGAAATTGTGCACCCAGGAAATTTTCTGGTTTGCAGTTAAATAGTTAAGTCAATTTTCTTAAGTTACTAAATGCTGATTTAGGCTATATGTGGGGTTAACGAATTTGGAGAGCACGTTCAGAAACTTACATTTCATTATTCGCGATAAGAGAAGCTTCACGTTTACTTTTTTCTATCTTGAAAGAAAGTCCGCGAAATAAAAATAACGTGACTAGCGCATATCTCGCGCCACGATTACGCTGCCCTCAATCGTGCTTGAATCAACTGCGGCCGTGGCTTCACGGCCCCGTTGCAATGGCAGGCCGGTACGTCTGCGATGGCTTCTTCGCTCGTGCCAGCAAGCCGGCGCAGGTGACAGTAAATTGCAAGCTGCTATGAGCGCGGCGAGCTTGGGCATGCCACTGCTGCAAGGGGGCGGTCGTATGTCACGGTCGCAGCTGGTTTCGTTCGCTCAAAACCGCGATTGAGAGTACCACAATCGTAGCGTGCGAATGCGTTAGTCACGTGCTTTTTTGTATTTCGCGGGCTTCTTTGGAGCTCGGAAAAATGATTGAGGGGAGGGGGGGGGGGGGGTTAAAATGCTCGCCAGCTTTGTAAATCACGTTTACTGCCTGAAATCAGTATTTAGTAATTAAAAAAGCGGACCTAATTAACTAAATAGTTGCACAAAAGAAAATGCCTGTACATGCATGGTGCTCACACAGCTGGCAGCTGTGTGTAACTGGTCCCCGCGTCCTATCTCAAATACTTTATTTTTTAACTCTTTGCTCAAAATTTTGTTAGGACACCCGGTATTGTGCCCGTTCTTGGTGACAGAAATCGGCCCCATTGCTTTGATAGAATGCCCTGTTCCTATAGCTGGATGCGCTAGCTGACATATTGCTCTCTAGTTATTCCCTCATCGGGTATTTCATCATTATGATATGTAAAAGCGGCCGGAAAAAGGCTGTTGACTGAAAATGAATGAAATTATTTTTGCGCTGTGATTAAATTGTTTAAAATTTCTGTTTTAGAGCGTAAGATTTGCTGTTCCCATGCCAAACCTCGAGGTCATCTGTTTCCGAACCTTTGACCTTGAACTTTCGCTCTGTGCAGCAAACAGCCGTCCTCATTGTCTCGTAATATGCTATCGCCGTAACAATCACGCCTCGTGCAAAATTATAACACACTCTCGCACTGAGAATTCTGTTTATGAAGTTTCCTCTGCGTCTCTCCGTCATTTAATCTATAGTGAAATACGCTATACACGTACGCCACCAATGCAAGTGCGGGCGAGGCCCGCGAGTGTTGTATCCGCGGGCGAATCCACCTGAAGACATCACGAAAACAGGCTCCTTGGCGTAGATGAAGCCACTCTCGCCAAAGACAGAGACCGCAGCCGTAACAGACAGGCTGCTGAGGCCATCGAACAACGAATAGCCAGACCAGCCCGTTGACGAGAAGGTTATACCAGGAGCGGAAGCGAGAGCCATGATCGAAGAGGCAGCAGTGGCTGCGGCTGCAGCCGATAGCTTATACGCTCGAAAATCGTGGTTCAAGGATAACTGAACCTTTATTCGTTCGTGATTCTATACAGTAACTACAGTAAGGAGAAGCAATAGTGTTTAAAAGCAAGTAGTATACGACGCAGTATCATAAAGATTATGTGGAAGCACGGCTCGACTTCCGATGCGAACTACCGTACAAGCAGTAAAGCAAGTATACTATATTGTTAACAAAGCTAACAATTTAACCTAACGTGGCGCTTCCATTGCGAACGGTAATAGTTCCTCGTGGAGCGGTTAAGCGAAGTCGTTTTGCATGTATGATACGCAATTATCTGTTCCCTTTTTGTGAGGTCTGATGGCTCGTTCTTATAGAGGCTCCCTCTGCGGTCGCTTTCCGCTTGCTTATGTTTGTCCCGTGGCGCTCGCGTGCACCTTGTTCAGTGTGGTTATCTCCGATAAGACGTAAGAGACGCAGTTGAAACGAATGCAACGATAGCGTATACGTAAACGAACCGGCTAACTACACAACCGAAAGCAGGATATCTTGACTCGAAGCACAACGTCAGTTCCGTTTTCTCTTTTTTCTTGGAGCGTAAGTGGTCAGCTCGATAACCGCTACTATTTTAGGACTTCTTTTTATCCGCGGCGTGATGTCTCCTATCCCGACGTTGAGTTACAGCGTTTGCTCGTATTTGGTGTAATGAGCCAGCAGGGATTGCTTTCGATCGGGCGGAAGCTGAGCGTGTATGAAAAACAAAACAAAAAAGCAGGCAGTCGTTGCGAAAGCCCAGGCACGCGCGAGTTTTATCGTAAACAAGCTCTGCCGTCACTCGCTGAAAAAAAAGTTACGGCAGGGAAGGAGCCAAACTAATATAAATGGCGGTCGGTGAGGCTAAGGAAAAGGGCATACGAAATGTCTTTTTTCTTTTTTTTCGTGTTCATTTGCCCAAGGAAATATCGAAAGAGCATATTTGTATTAACGACCGTGTAACTTAGTTCGGACGTGTGTTCACAGTATCTTGATGATTCGGTTTCATTCCTTATGACGTTATGGGTGCTGAATAGTGACAAGAGACACCTGTAGACATGTGGCGGACTGCGAATGCTCGGTTTCACGATATACAGGGCGCTATTTCTAACTGCTTACATGTCATTATTTTATACCTCGTGAGAGATACGTCAGTGCGGTCTGTGCAGGTGGATTGTACTGCAAGGCAGGCATTATAGTATATGTGATATAGAGCTCAATGATTAAGCTGTTAATTACCTAAACTTAACTAAGGAACTTTTTATTTTTAATTTTATGGGGTCGACAATATATTAAGAACATAGAGGCCGTCAGCAGGAAAGCCGTGTTTACTGTTTAGATTTCCTTCATCGGCAATGCAGTTCGAAATATTTTAACGTCAAAACTTAAAGAAACGCTTTTGTATATGGGGTGCAGCTCGAATAACGCCACAGCGGCTCACTGCAGGGCACCATGCATGCCTTCAAGATTCGCTCGGTCTTTCGTTTAGCAATCGACTGGTGATCGATCACGAGCGATCGCTTTAATATTGATTTTTTTTTTAATAATCGAAACGTTTCATTACACACGGCCTAATACCCGTGTCAGACAGGTATATATTGTGAAGTGTCACACAGAATTAACGTCTTGTAGCCGTGTCACACGGGAATTGTATCCGACTCGCTGTAATATATATATATATATATATATATATATATATATATATATATATATATATATATATATATATATATATATATATATACCTCAGCACACCGATCACTGTGGCAGCTAGGTTAAACGCCCTATATTAGCATCTCCCGCTTAGCTGACGGTCTATAGTATAGTATACAACTTAAAAAAAAAAAAAAAAAAAAAAAAAAACGAACATCAGTTGTTAACTATATGGGCAACGGTATGCGGAGTATCACTCCGCTGAATAGTATGAAGCATAAATGACTGATATTTGACTGTATGAAACAAAACAACGAACAACGACATGCACCGAGATTCTTGAGCTTTTAATTTGGTCGGGATGGTTATATTTTGTTTTTAGCCAGTAAACATTAACATATGAAGACTACTTTTTGTAGCGGAAGAATTGTGTGCGGGGTTTGCTGCAGAAAAGTTTTATCCGACTATGTACAGCCTTTATCAAAAGTTTACAGCCCAGAGGGTTTGCTTTAAAGCCATATAATATGACTTCTGTAATAATCGTGGAAGTCCTATAGTCATTCAAGAGGGTAGGACGAAAAATCGTCTTGCTTTCAGCAAGTATTGAAACCTGGTAATGCATTACGAGCCACATAGTATCGCTCAGAAGTAGACCTCCTGGGCTGTAAACTTTTGATAAAGGCTGTACGTCTTTAAGAGCTCATAATCTGTATATACGTGCACTTATGTCGTCAATCATACGAATATACTTCGCGCCTTTTTCAGTATATCACATTTGACGCTGTCACCTCTCGATGCGTGCTACGTGCTTTGTGTCGGAACGAAATGAAAAGCCTGCTTGCGGACGGCAGCGCCCCGCGCACCAAGTCCACGTTCCCACGGTGCGAGATGCAGTATTTGATAGCGAGACTCAATTGGATCAAATTGCCATTTGATTGCGGTCGGCACTCGCTTGCGTCGCAAATTGGCGTGAGCCTTCACCGAAGGCTTATATACGCTGCCTCATCTATGTCGGTGCTCGCTGCGTGACTGGCGAGCGTGATGGCAAGCAAGAGGTCGATGAGATTCGCCCGTCCGAAGTACGTGCTCTTTGGCAGTCATACTTGTTGAGGTCATATCGTAATGAAGCCATGCTGATTACAGTAGTTCGTAGCCTAAGTTGCTTTGGGTCGTTAAACCACCTAAACTAAACTAAACTAAACTTACTGCAGTTTCTCGTCCGATGCCTCTGTGAGCGCGAATGAACAGCCCGTGCATGTTCTGACGCTTATGCAGCATTCCGGGCTTTTCGACGACATCTTTCCAATAACTTTAATAACAGGCATATGGAAAGAGAAAGAAAAGAAAAGCATTTGCCTTTACCAACTCTCGGGTGTAGCGGACACAGTTTACTACAGATTTATTATTACCCGGCTAATTGACTTAAATTCGGCAACTATCTTTTTAATTAACGCAGCACTGTGGTTAGTGTCTTGTTTGCACGCTATCCAACTCACCATTGGCATGAACTACTGAATTGCTTTAACTGAAATGTTACCAGTAGGTTTTAGTTAATTTCCATGTAATTAGGAATACTTGGCAGTAAAATGTGTTTGCCCCGGCTGGGAAGTTGTTCCTGTATATCTATACTTTGTTTCAAACTCCCAACTTTCAAGAATTTTTGAAAGTGTTCGCTGCAACATCCAGTATATGTCGACGAACTCGCTGGACGCTTTCGGACATCCCTGTAAAACGTTTCGGGGTTTTCCCTATGTACAGGTGTGGAAATGCCAGCACAACAGCAAAAGTACGCATGATCCTGCTCTGATGTCATGACCCGCGTTATATAACTCAGGGCTTCAAGCTAAAAGATTGGTTATGTAAAAGTAAACGTAAGGATAGGGATACTTCGCATTGTCCCCACCTGTGAGCTCCATAGTCAGCGGCCGCGAAGTCTGAAGTATTCGTAGCGGTTCTGATGCACACAACCGCCGACAATACTACGCAGAATAAAGTGGTTTAGTAACTCAAAAATAGTATTTTTAAGAATTATGGAACCTCTTAGGTGAAACACCCTCTATATGTACAGACCCCGGAGGGAGGCGTTTTAATTTTCAACGGGGAAACTGTTGCACAAAGCAGAAATGTATTGTCGGCGTCTATATTTCAAATTCCTCACTGAGAGGTATCTATGCTTTATTATCTCTCTCTCTCTCTACCGCTCGAATTCGCACAGGCACACGCACGCACGCACGCACGCACGCACGCACACACACACACACACACACACACACACGCACACACACACACACACACACACACACACACACACACACACACACACACACACACACACACACACACACACACACACACACACACACACACACACACACACACACACACACACACACACGCACGCACACGCACACACACACACACACACACACACACGCACACACACACACACACACACACACACACACACACACACACACACACACACACACACACACACACACACACACACACACACACACACAGAGAGAGTCATGTGATCTTACTTATTGTATATTGTCACGGAAAGCAGGTCTGGACTTCACGAAAAAGGCTGGCGATGGCTTTACGAACAAGCAGCCTCCGACAGCCCGCGAACCCACTTCAACGTCCTTTTCTTTCAGGCGCCACCTGAGAACACCAGGTGGCAATATAGATTTACAGAATGAAATATATTTGAAGGAAATGAAATGCCGTAAAATAAAAAAAGAAACGTATACACTTTGGTCTATATATAGAGGTCGCGTTGGCGCTTATACAATGACGTAATTACGTAATGAACACTAATACGTGAACACGCGCTATCAAGTAATTAGTGGTTGTATGAATCGGACGGAATGTTTGACTAATGTTAACTGCCTGGTGCATTAATATTTGGTCGTGGACCAAATGTGTAGTCTATTAATGATCGCAAGGGGGCATTCGAGCTCGGGTGACTTCCTTGTGTCGAGCTTTCTCGGGTATACTCGCCTGTAAAGAAATTTATACGGAAGCAATTTTGATACAGATAAACGCGTGCACGTAACGCGCCCTGATATCGAACTCATGGTAACAGGCGACGTGCCAGATGTGAAGAAGCATGCGCCGTCTCACCTCTCCGTGCGTGTTCTTCTGGTTTTCGTTCAGCCAGCTCACGCTATTAGTGTGATAGAAGGGTCAGTGCAAGCTAAAACGACCATCTTCCGTCAGACGCTGCCAGTCTATATTTGCCAAAAAGGAAGAATCGAAATCTTACTTTCTGAAGATTTAGTTTGGTTTTCGTTTGGTTTTAGGGGGTTAAGCGTCCCACAGCGACTCAGGCTATGAGAGACGCCGTAGTGAGGGCTCCGGAAATGTGGAGCTCAGGGAATTTAGTAAGAGCCACGCAGCGTGGCTGAAAAGCAAACCTCGTGTTCTAGACTTTTGACAAAGACTGTGCATGACAATTTTCAAGTGACATGGATAGATTCCAGAGTCTATGACGTCATGAGACTGCGTGACATGGACGTATACCAATATCCAGCGCACTTGCAAACTCAGGGCATCACTGGAAGCAGATGCGTTGGTCGCGTGCCAGGGACGAGAGCGGGGGTTGTATCCGCAACCTCTTATGGAAGTGCTGAAATATTTCAACAAAAATAGCAATTCTGCGACGGCAGAAACGTGTGTGAACGAATAACGTTGCTTATGCTGCTGCGCTCACAATTAAGCGCTGTCGTAACTTCTTTGTTTTTGTATTCGTACACGTTGCATATTTGATTTAGATTAAACAACGCTGCTGACCGGGGCCCTCCTGCCAGTGCCAAGTCTGGGCATTACAAGTACAGTCTTGGTCAAAAGTCCTGAAGCCAAAGGATTTTCGTCTCAGCTGCAAAATGGAGACGCGTTATACCATCATTGAAGGTCAAAGGGCATTTAAAATGCTAGGAAACGATTTCTTATCACAGCAAGAAGCTGTCTAACAGAACTTCATGGCCCTTCAGTTTTTAATGGCGCCGTGACGGCTCTATTCATGCAGTTTACACAAAAATCATTCGGCTTTAGGACTTTTGACGAAGGCTGCAGGTTATTTACAGAGTCGATCACGCGCAAGCGCTCTGAGGCGATGCGTTTCGGAGGACCTATCGCGACTACTTTGCTGGCGATTTGTCTTACTGGTGGAGACGTGAATAAAAATTTTACAAACAACTGTTATAGTTAATAATTAAGCTAATGTTTAAGGTTGGTTACAGCCGTCCGCACAGTCCGAAGCCCATCTTTCTCCCCCGTCTTTCTCGCCGGGGTTGTTGCTGGTCTGTCTCCAAGGAGGTTATATAGAACTTCCTTGTCTCCCTCTCCAAGGTAGCCAGCCGACTCCTTTTTCTCCGCCGCTCTTGCTCGCTGCGCAGCGCACGGCTAACACTCTGTTTTAGGTAATCAAGTTTCTAGTGCGCGCGCTGTTCTAATATATATATATATATATATATATATATATATATTGTTTCAGCGGCACTGCAGCTCAGATATTTCAAATGCAGGGCAGTATCTGCGTGATACAAGGTTACTTGTACAATGTATAGCACTAATAGCGTGCTATTGAATTATTGTGGATATAGCCAGGCCACATTTGATGGTCGTTTTGCCTTGTCTATCCTTATTGTTTATGTAGGTGCGCGTTTCTTGGTTCACTTACTATTGTCTTAAACCTGACGACTTTTACCAAGTATTGCGGAATATATATTATAACCTATAAAAAGGCGATGTTCTTCTACGTCGTGCCTTGCGCCATTCACAAGCATGATTGTAGACAACAACAACAACAACGGCGAAAAATATGTGGCTCTAGAACCAACAGCCTTCCTCTTTTACCTTCCGCCATGCTTTCTGCTACTGGTTTCCATGCTTTGTGGAGCACGCAGCAACTTCTTATGACGCAATTTTTTTTGTTAAATTCACGCACGGGAGAATTCATATACAAATTACAACCACGTATGATCTCGTGCATGGTGAATCGAGGGAAATTGGGATGGTGGTTTTTCTGTCAATTGCATGTATAGTTGGTAGAGACAAACCAATCAGCTTGGAAGGACGTATAAAAGTGGTTATACGAGCAAGCTCGGCATACTTGACTTCCACTCATATATATGCAACTGAATTGTGCATGGAGCGTTCTTTAAAGTAGTCGAGAACACGTGAGGAGGTTTCATTGTGCAGGGTGTATGGCGAATTATGTACGCAGTATAGTAATTTTATTCTACTCGTGTTTCTGAAATTGGTGACTCCATATGCGCCCCCTCCCCCCCCCCTTCCCCCCTTCCCCACACGCACACGCACGCACCGAGTGTCCAAGCTAAATTTAACCATGCATGTTCTAAAGAAATGCGGTGAGCCCTATAGAACAGTCACCTCAACTAAGAGCTATTCAGAGTCGGCTATGCTAATCTGCAATGTTTTTCGTTCACCAATGTTTATTAATTAGTGAAGGCTAATTAGTGAACTGTATTCGATGGTATACGTTTTCAAGAAACGACATCTATTCACTCATGCTAGGCTAAAACTGTCGACGAATGGAATACCCTACATTTAATATATATGTTCGGGAAAAGGCCTAAATTCATTACTGAAAAATGCGCAACGAACGTGCGCTTTGTTATACTGTATAGTGCCATCGCATTGTCTTGCTTTGCATTTTTTGTTAGTTTTGCGGTTGTTTTTCTTGCTCTGTCACTTATTATTATTTTCACTCGTTTCTTCGCAGGTGAGTCCCTGTACATTCATCACTAGTTTGGCGCTGTCTCCGGTGCTGGATATTTCGCACCATGACCGGATTCGCGTCACAAACCTTGTGACGCCCCCTAGTGGCGTACACGGCCGCTATTGTCATCGTCATCATCAAGCTACAATGCTTGAATGTGTTTGTGTCCGCCTGCTTGTCTCCTGTCCACTCCATCTGATGGTGAGTACTGAAAGGACAGGGAATAACGTCGTGCATTGGAAACCGCTACATCGATTCACGCGGAACAGGCTATTCCTTATAGTGTAAGTTACTACTAGTAATAATAATAATAATAATAATAATAATAATAATAATAATAATAATAATAATAATAATAATAATAATAATAATAATAATAATAATAATAATAATAATGTATTAATGCGTTCAAAGCAAGCATGATATATACCCTTTTTTTTTTTTTTGAAACGGTATCTACAAAGCAAGCACAGCTGTCGCAATCATTATTTTTGCGCGCTCCATCGATTAAACCACAAAGAGTTGCGTGCTAACTTCTTTTGGGAAATGTTTTCATGCATCGAAAGATTTGAACTACGTTCTCTGTGCTTGTCAATAACGGTTGCTCTCTCGTTGACAAGTGGACAAATGCTTCGTTGTGGAACGACGGAAAAGTGGACAGTTTGATGTGTGGTAACGTGGGATGCAACCATAGAGCGCAAAAAGAAAATTGCGCGACTATAAGCAAGCCGACAGAGTCACGCTGGATTGTCCGTGGAGCGGTGCATGCCGTTTTGCGACAAGCCCGCGCATTCGTGAGATTGCTATCACATCGAGACCGCCCAATCTTTTGTGCAGTCTTTGCACATTGCGCTGGTTTTAAAGAAACAGGGGAAAAGAAAAGAAAAATGAGCATCGGACATCTCAAAACGGTTTCAGATCCGGTTTCTAAAAAATCCGCGCCATCGCTTTCCAAAGAAAGGCCGGCTATTATGCAAACTAAGACAGCGACGACTACCGCACAGATTGGAGCCTATAGGGGCATGATTCGTGCCCGATGCTCTCTTGTGCCTCTCATGCGCCGGGATTTTAACGGGAAGTTTAAAGAAAAGAAGCAGCAATTCATCGTCAGCTCAAGATAAAGAGTGTGTTGTAGAAATCCTATAGTCGGTGATCTTGCTCGTCGAGTTCTCCTCCTGTACCGGAGACGGGTGACCTTCAAGTTCCCTGCAGTGCCATCAATATTCGTGCCGACGAGAGTAAGGGCGAGAGGGGGGGGGGGGGGGGGGGGGGGGGTAGAGATGGAGAACGCGTTTTTTTGGCTCTCGAGCAAGGGATCTTCTCTCGGCTTTGCCAATTGCTCGAAACGCTGCTCAGGCCGGCATCGCGTTTTCGCAACTGTCGCATGGGGGGCGCGCGATGGTTCCTCACCTGGTGCCCCATATCTATATACCAGTTTTAGGTTTTGGTTATTTTCGTGCAGAATATAAAACGACTGGAATTAAACAAGAATTTGAGCTCCTAATTCAAGGATAAGGCAATAACACGCCCTTGAATCTATTCTATCCGCGAGCTAAAAATACTATATATTTGACGCAGTGTTTCTTTTATGGTGATGCCATGGATAAAAATACAGCCGCTCTATCGACAGAGTGGCGAATTGTAAAACAGCACATTGCCTATGATTATGATAATTAACGAGACGGTCATTCCAGGCACTGTCCAAGTACGGTATATAACGGTATACATCACTAATGAGAATAATTATTTATTAATTAACACACTTATATTCATCGTAACACGGCCAACGCGAAAGGTCAGTTGCACATTGCAAGTACGGCATAAACCTCACATCTTTGTCATTTGCCTCGTTATGTGGTCTGCATTATAGTGGAAGTGAGTTCACTGAGCGATGCATGCGTCAGTCTCCGCATGGCGTTGTCAATTCTCATGTCAGGAAGCGACTATTGACAGGTCACCAGTGTATAGTTGCCCAGACATCATTCTGACTTCTCAGGTGACGAGATCGCGTGAGCTTGAACAAAGAAAACATACAAAGAACAAATACCTGCATATTCATTGCCGACGAATATGCAGCAAGCCTCCAATGCACATCGCCTTCTGTGTGCGCCAGTGTGCAGAAGACACGCTGAACGGTGCTCTCGTAAATTTTGGCCATTTTAAGTTTAGCACGCCGAGAACATTTGGGCCAAACAGTACGTGTCATTAGAAATTTGTTTTCCTGAGCATTTCACACTGTAAAGGAAGCCGAGCGCCGGGCTTTGGTACAGCCTGTAATTCAGCAGCATGCAGTGCGTTTCTAAATTACGGAAGCTTTTCGATGGAGGTGAAAAGCAAGGCGCCCGTGTGCTGTGCGATGTCAGTGCACGTTAAAGAACCCCAGGTGGTCGAAATTTCCGGAGTCCTCCACTACGGCGTCTCTCATAGCCTGAGTTGCTTTGGGACGTTAAACCCCACAAACCAAAACCAAACCAAATTACGGAGTCAATGAGGGTGCTCTTATATTTCGGCGGCTTCTGCGTGCTGTGGCTTGATTACTTTTGGTGAGTACATGTATATATTTCGAAGCAGGAGTATGATATCGCTCATAGCAGTCTGTCATGTACACATATCTGTTGTCCACCTACCCTCTTAGTCAGCTGCTTCATTTCTCTGTAAACATATTGCGCAGATGATTGCTGGAAAAATCGTCGCTCAACGTTCGAGAGAAACAAAGAGAAATGTCTTCCCGTTTGGAAACTTCCAGCATTCTTTAGCACTTCTTACTCCTCCTCCGTTGCAAGGGACAGACCCCGTGAATCCGGCTTCCCTGCAGACGCTTTGTTCGTTGACTATTGAATACTTTTATGTTGTCATACCTTCCTTTTCTTTTTTCTTTCTTTTTTTTTTGCCATTGCTGCCCTCGCACTGTCCCGGGTCCCATTCACGGCCTAGGCGAAGAACGGGCGAGCCCACCACCCGGCGACTCGCCCGACGGCATGCGGCGGCGGCGTCGGCGGCGCAAAAACGCCGGGGCTCGCAACATTCCTGCCCTCTGCGGTTTTTGCGGGTCGAGACGCGATGCTTATCGCTCTGCGAAGCGGTCGCCGCGAAAGGAAGCTCCTCGTAAAAAACCACTGGAATCGGACGGTGAGCGTGAGCGTGCGGGCGCTTGTGTCACCTATATTATACATGGGCGCGTGTGTACGCACGCACAGACATCTCTCTCCTGTGCCCTTGCTCCTACGGAGCGTTGTGTGTGTTCGTGTGCGCGCATGCGCCCTGGCCTGTGTAGAACTGTTGCACCGAGTTGCACTCGGCTCTCCATCTTGCCCTTTGCCGGAGCTCGCTATGCGTTAGTGTTGTTCTTTCTGCTGAATGCGTCCTTTCCCTACGCTGTATAGAGTTCGGTGCAGCGCGAGAGGAGCGTGGTTTGTGCGCAAAACAGCTGGCTTCAAATGAGTTCTGGTTCTGCTAGGGCACAGCTTCAGCACTTTTTTGTTCCTTCATAGAGGATAATATTGACTCCGCGCTCTACAGAGCGTTTAACTGATTATGATGATGATGATGAGGGGTTTTTGTTGAGTTGAAAGTTCGAATCCCGATCGTTTGGGCGATCGCGTTTCACTTTGTATACTGGCAGTGGGGACAGAAAAAAGATGAAATATACAAATTTTATTTTTTGCATATACGGTGGTAAGATTCCGAGCGTATAGCAGTGTGGTAGCAAAAAGTTAGGTGGGCGGACGAGATCAAGAAGTTTGCCGGGGTAGAGCCGATGATGGCACGGGGCCGTGTTAAGTGGAGAAATGTATACAGGAGAGGCCTGTATACCCTGCAGTATAGACGCAGCCAGGTTGATGACAGCTTTAGTTACGGGTTCATATAAAATGTTACGCCTAACTGAGGCTGTTCTTCCGAGAGCCTCGGTCCTGTCACTTCGTATGGTGCTGGTGCGCGAATCCAGCATGCAGGTAACAGTGTTCACTGTGTCACCAGTTACAGAGCGAATCGTGTTCCGCGCTTCCTGAAAGCCCCTGAAAATAAATTTCAGGGTCTTCAACTGCACTCAACTGCTTTCGGGTCGGAGAAAGGGAGGGGGGGTGACACAACCACGAGCGGCTGTGGGTTCTCTACGACGACGAGCACCAGCCTACAGCCGATCGCCGTCGTCGACGCACGCGGGACGGATCAGCGGCGCTAATCGAATACAGGCCCCCCTGAGCAGTTACTCGCTTTTCTACAGCCCGGCCTGCTCCCTATACCTCTCCCTCTACATCTAGGAAACACCCTCGCCTTCCTCCTCACTACGTCGGAGTGGCGGGGCGATGCGAGTGAGATGGGAGCGTTGCTCCATGAACTAGCCGCGCCACTTTCTAATGTATCGCCGAGCGGCGCACCAAATCAGCACGGCCCGAAGAATGTGGTCGCCGCCGAGCGGCGTCTCGATGCGACGGTTGCACCGCGGAGGAACAAATGCGCGGTCGAGGTCTCCACGGGATGCATAGTGCGCGCGGATATGCGCGTTTGGGTGCCTTTTGTGTACACAGTCGAACTTAATTGATTTATTATTATTTTTTGTGTTTAATTTCCTCTTCTCGCGAGCTTGAGATGCGCGGGAAGGTAAGACGTTTAGATATTCGTGCGTTCACCGTGCAACTCCGTACCTTTTCTTTTGACTAAATATTGAAGTCCGAAGCAAATACGCACTTACACGAGAGGGTCTCTCCCTCGCCGCCGGTTGAGTCTACTGGGAAAAAGCTACGTGGAAAGTTGCGCGACGGAAAATAAAATGTCCACTTAAATTATTTGTCCTATTGATATGTGTTTCCTTAGGCATTCGTGTGTCTTTTTTAAGGCGAAAGCCTTTAATGGCTCATGCTGTCGTGGACAAAATGTGTCACGCTTTTGTGGCGGCTCTGATTGGCCGAGGCGGGATGACGTCATAGAGGTATCGACCAATCACAGAGCACCACCACAGTATGCGCCAATGCGTACCTTATATGGCTATATGTCAATCAATGGCCAATTACAAATTAATCAATTAAATAATTAAGCAATAAATTACCAATAATGGCTAGTTAAGTAATTCGTTATTTGGTTAATGAGTAATCAATTATATACTAATTTGTGCCAGTTGCGTAGCAGAATGCGGTACTCAGGCTTTCGCCTTTCACTACTTTAGTCGCTAAAGTCCCCGTAATTGTTTTATTTACTCCCTTTTGGAGTACGTAGTGGACATGGAAGGCTCATTTCCCACGGTTTCGAAGTGGAATAATAATGGAGACCGTTGTAAGGGATTCGTTGTACTGCGCGATTACTTGCGCCCGTTGGTTATAACAGATCGTGGATCTTGGCCTGGGCACTGTAACGAACGCGGCACGCTTTGTGGATGACATTCTTGACGTTCCGCTGACAGAAAAGCCACTGGCGGCAAGTGCCGCTAAGTCTCAAGGTATAAGCCGCTTTTTTCTTTGTTTCAGACGCCTTGTCCGAACAACACGTGATATATACGACATGCTGACTCTTGGTAAAACGTTCATTAAAACTGGCCGACTATGAAACCTATACATTCTGTACAGATGGGTGCCCTTTCGGGCATCGCCACTATGATATGAAAAATAATGTTATATTGCTCACTCTTGGGCTATATGTTTTATATGTTATGTAGTACGTTATGTTGAGTCTAACGGCCAAACCCAGCACATACTATATAACGGAGACGCTTTAGTGGAAGACCGCGCTGCACTGCTTACGGGCGTGTTTTTTTTTTTTTTTCTGTATGAAGTGCTTTTAGCTCCCATCGTTGCCGACCTTGAGCTGACGTCGATCCGTAACCATCAGGCGTCATCCGGGTATTGAACACGAGGTCATCCGGGAACCGAACTAGATTTAGCGAGACCAATTCTCACTCTTTAAAGCCCCGGTATAGGACGGGCATGTGTCCCAGAAAGCGTCAGTTCTCACCCACAAAATTTGGCTTGACGTAACACCAAAATTTGACCTCGTCCGAATTGGACCAAAATTGGTGTCCAGCCGATTTCCTGCGGTGACCACCAGATTTATGCGGGTCAGAAATTTGAATTCGTCCGAATTTTAAGAAAACTGGGGTCCAACCTGATGCGACCAAGACCAATTGGCTCAGTGAAGACTAACGAATTTAGGTGGGCCACCCCCAAAATGTGGAGCAATGGAGCCTGATGAAAGGAGATACGAGTCATACTCCACATAAGATTTCTTGCCTCGGCTGACAACGCCACGATTAGCGGCCGCTCACGAAAGTGCCAAGACCGTCACGGAGCCCTTCACGATTTCACATCTATCGCTCGATTGACGGAGAAGCAGTCATATTTATTTGTATGTAGCGTTCATCGAAAGGTTGATGCCACTACCGGCATTCGTTCACGTCATCTCCATTTCAGAAGTTGAACGCCGTAACCACTCGGAGAATTTGATCATACCAATTGCGAAACTCCGCTTCAAAAAGTGACCGAATTTTGTACGGATTTTTCGGGTTGGATGGATGGAATATAGGAGCGTCCCCTTTGAAACGGGGTGGTAGCAGTAGCTATCATGCTCATTTTTCTCCCTGTATCTTAATTATTGTTTTAGATTGGTTAACTGTACCATCATTCTATTTTTTAAATTTTGTGTCTATGAATTGTCGCGCCATCTGGAAGCAATCAATACAAGCTTTTTTGGTATTGCCGCCATTGCTTTTTGGAAATCAAATCTTTTTCTCCTTTTTTCCATCTTAACTATATGGATGTTATCATATAATTTTTGCCACTGCAAGTCTTCAAATAATTTTATTTTCCATAATGATTGTGCATTTATCAACAATCAGAAAGTTTGGAATTTAGACGCAGTTTCCTTTAATGGCCGCGGGCGCCGCCGCCATTCTAAACACCAGAATTTTGACCAATCAAAACCGCCGTTTTTTGATACATGAACCCTATGGAAAGTTTCGCAACTGGTAGTATTGAAGAGCTCTGACAACTACTATATATGGGCCACCGTTGCCGGTGAACGCCCTCTACGAGAGGGCACTTGATGACCATTTGGTGCTCGGACTGACGTACCACGTGATTTCTTGGGGTGGGCTTGCAAATTTTCGTAACCATCGTTATGCTCGCGTAACTCGCCGAGCAACTAAACGCTTCAGCCGCTCACTTCTCAGTGGTCCGCTCGCTGTGACCTCGCGCAGGCTCGCGTGCGCCACCTCTCGTTTCTGACGTAACCGATTCGTGCTACAGAATCCATCGCGTCGGCAGCATCTGTGCAGTGCGTTGTGCATACGTAAATGTCGGTGCAACGGCGGTCCACATCGAATATCGCCACGTCCGCGCACGTCGCCACACCCCGTATAAGTATGGCGCGCGCATATGTCACCCGTGTCACCTGGCTGCGGGAGACGCAGCTATCGGCTCGCCTCTCGCAGGCGCCTGCAATTCATCGCGGCCAATTTACGATTTCTTCCGCTCCCTTGTGTGGACATCCCCCTCATAGCGGCCTCTTTCCTTATCTGCAACGGCTGCTCGAGGGCGGTCTCCGTGCCTATCGAGAACCACCTGTCCCGAGAGGAAATTCTTATCCTCTCAGCCTCAGCGTCGTCGGACGTTTCGTTCCCTTGCATTTGAAAGCGAACAGCCGCTTTTGCACCCCCCCCCCCATCCCTCTCTCTCTCTCTTTCTCTGTTTATCTCGTTTTCGCTTTTACTTCACCAGCCGTGCTTTTTCACGATAGAAACCGTACACCGCCATATTGTGGCGAGCATCGCATAACATCGCAAATGAAAATAAATTGTATTGCCTTTTTTATTCGGTTAATTTCACTATACTTCTCTTAACTCGTTTTTGGTTGAATCGGAGATATATATGACAGCGAGGCGATGGTTCTCAAAAAAGCGCTCCACTTCCAAGCGCTCACAAGAACCAAGCCTGGGACGGTCGCCTATCACTTGTGCAGGTTCTCGCTCCTCCGCTGACAAGTTGTGGTGAGTCATCGTTATGCATTCACAACTGGAATCATCATCTTTGAATCTCTGTGAACACGTGTTCACCAGTTTGCGGGCGCATCAAAATCGCCAGTTTCGTTGATAGGACGCAAAACGACTTATTTGTAACCCGCCAGCGAAGATTCGGATACTGCGCCGCGCGAGTCGGAGAGAAGGATGCACTCTTCGGGGCCACCAAGATTCTTCGAATCGGCCACTGGAATTCGCAGTCAGTATACGCAGTCACTATGAAATATGAAGGCTTGCCGAAACTCGAGAAACTTCAAAGAACATAGCGCTTGGGCTTCTGAGAACAGGGAGCGACGACGCATGCGTGCATGTGAAAGGGGGGAGGGGGCATAAATTCATTGGTGGACAAATACTGAATCTGTGAGCGCGTACAATGAGACTAAAGAAAAAAAAAAAAACGGGGGAAAAACGCAGTTTCTTGCATGTGTGCGTTACGGAGGTACTATTACATTGTTTTCTGGCAAAAATCGCAAATTTGCATTCCTGGCGGGCTCATGCGACATCTGTATACGCTGTACACTATGCTGCACTTGTATTAGTCAGGAATGCATATCCATGATGGGACGATTGTCTCTTACTTCTTTAAACTAGCGTAAACCCATAGTCCTTCAATGCCGGTAAAAGTGAGGAAGGCGGAAACGGCCGCGTTGGCATATATATATAGGAAAACAAGAAAGAGATTGCCGGACACACTAAACAAAAACACTCCTCACTGAACGAGCGCGCCTCTTGGAGAGTGAGAGAAAATGGACGAGGATCGCGGGAGTGCCTGACCCCAATGGCGGACGCCAATAAATCACTTCCTCCCCCCACCCCCCCCCCCCTCTCTTTTCCCCGGCGTCGTCCTTCGCTGTTTATTTTATAATGAGCGCTTGTTTCCACGCGTTTTTTTTTTTTTTTCGAGGGCAGATATATCCGGTGGCTCTTGTTTGCCGCTCCCGCACTCTTCTCGCTCACTGTGTCTTGTGTGTCTTTCCTATTGGGGCTTGTTGGGATCGTTTTGCGTTGTTTTCCTTTTCCATGGTGGTATTTTTTTACACGAGTAAGCTGAGTACTGGACATGCACTTTGGCTTATTTTTCACTGCATAGTCTTGGCCACAAAGTAGAATGTTAGCTGTATCTTTCGCTATATACACATGAGCCTATAAGGATATCGCCTTAAAACGGCTCCCATTGTTTGTTATTTGATGTTGCCTGGTTGGTTCGCGCGTTAGTTTGCCCGCCCACTCGACGCCCACTCGTTTGTTCCGTAGTTCGCACATTCATGTATTACTTCAATCACTGCCGCATTTGTTCCAGCGGTCGTAAACACTATTCGTTCGTACGTTCGCTCGCTTGCTTATCTCGTTCTTTTACTAGTCGTCTGCATTAGTGACCTGTATGCTTTTTCGTTTGCTTGTTTTTTTTTTAATGCGCAGTATTTAGGTTTTTGTCAGTGAAAAATCGTCGAACTGCGCCGTAACGAAATTCCATGAACTTTCGAGAGAGTCGTGACGTCATCAAGGTCACAAGGTAGTGCCGCCAAATTCGAACTTCCCAAGGACTCCCGAACTTTGGCAGTCGATCCACTGCCAAATGTTGGATGGATGCCGTTCATTGTGATGGAGTGTTCCATAGCCACTGTCATTCTTGGTAGATTCCCCTGCTTTCTGTCGTTTTGTTTTTCTGGACCTTGACAGTGGTGGTGATATCCTGGTCATGGGTGGCCTCCGCTTCCTTACATATGGCGGTGGGAATATACAAGGTATGACTTTCTCTACCAGCATGCATGCACGATGCTCTTAACCTCAAGCGAACTTTCAGTACGAAATTTAGCGTTTTTGAGTTATTCCTTACCTAAAATACTTGCTACAAGCCGCATCATTTCGAGTCAGTACATAGTCTTTACGACAAATGGTTTCTGCTCCAGTCTTTTAATCGCTTTTGGTCAGACGGAACAAGATCATCACCTTTTCACTGCAGCTTGCGTAAGCCCTGTCGCAGTTTTCAACAAAACACAAGAGGCCATTGCTGCAGTTTGGTTTGGTTTTCGCAAAGGGACTCAGGCTATTGGGGATGCCGTAGTGGAGGGCTCCGGAAATTTCGACCACCTGGGGTTCTTTAACGTGCATTGACATCGCACAGCACACGGGCGCCTTGCTTTCCGCCTCCATCAAAAAGCGGCCGCCATGGCCGGGATTCAGTGGTTACAGTGGTTACAGTTCACTACCGGGCCACTGAAGTCTTAAACGGCTTTGGCGACGCCGCTGGCGACGACGGATAAATAGTTCAGGCCATATACGCGCGCGACCGGCTTGAGCGGCAGAAACACGCCCTGCGACATCAGATGGTTGCTATCGCAACGGTACCGTTCATGCCTGTTTTATTGTTACTTTTTTCTGGGCAAGTTTCACGTCGGTGTTGACGCTGCGATCAGCGGCCCGGTTCGGAGGAGCGTGGCTGGTCACTTATTTGGTCACTTGCGTCCAGTGCGTCGCCCGTGCTGTGTCCCCAGCTGGTGATCTTACACCGTGGTTAAAACGCACTCCGAAAGAAGTTAGATGAAAGCAACGCCAGCCGACATATACCGACATTTCAGTTCACGCGTTAAGGGGAAACCAAGCGATTAAAAAAAACAAAACAAAAAAAACAAAAAGACGCCAATTACAGCGTAACGATGGCCTTCGCCGCCTCTTGCGTTGTCTATAGCCGCCGGCTTGCAGCACACAGCCGCCCATGTTATTATCGTTACTTACTTAGCGCACGTTTCATTCCTCCGAACGACTGTGCGCCACCCAGACTAATCTCCGTGAGCTCCGCGCGTAATCACTCCATCGCGGCCGCTTCCCGCATTAAACAGATGCCGCGGCATCAGCAACCACGCGGCTCCGGATGTGCCGCGCAGTCTGTAACAGTCAGCTCTAATCTCGTGCCACCTGGTCGGCGGCCAGTCGGGTGTGCGCGCGTGAAATAAACTGCGCGCGCGGTCACTGTCGTATACATACTGCTCTTATTTTATTTTCTTGCTCGCCATGGGAGCTACCGCGACGGGACGAAGCATCAGCCCAACGGCCCTCGTGTGTTGCGTTTGTAGAAATAGGAGGTGCAGGAGGGGGGGGGGGGGGGGTATAAATAGGAGGTGCAGGAGGGGGGAGGTATAAATAGGAGGTGCAGGAGGGGGGGGGGGGTAGAAACAGGAGGTGCAGGAGGGGGGGGGGAGGGGGTCGGCTATGATGCGGGGTGTATATGCTTACGCTCATTCTACGCATGCGCACTCGTCGTCCCAGGAGGGCTCGGCCCTCATCTGTGGCGGCGGTGATCCGCAATCAGAACGGAGTACTTTACGCTTGACCTCTTGCGCAAACCGGTCGCCGCCGTCGTCTTCATGGTCGCTGCCGCCCTTCCCCCTCAGTGCTCTTCAGAGGCTCATCTGCTCTTGCATGAGTGCAGAGTGCGCGTTATTGTTCGTGGTGTGTGGGTGTGCGGGTGTTTGTGTAGACCATCTCTGCGCGTTCTCCTATCTGTTGGTCCATGCGTTACTTGAAGACGGACTAACGTCCGCCCTCTTACCCCGCCTTTTGATTCTAGTTACATAAACTATATGGAACGATGTATGTATGTATGTATTTATGTATGTTCGCGCTGCTGCTGGGAGCAGGAAACGATTAGGCGAATTTCGTGAACCATACTTGATATACCGGCGCGGCGATGCGGAGACACGTTGCGAACGAAGACGAAGAACCCATGTAGACCCGCTCACTCGCTCTCTGGTTGCCTGCTTCACTCCCTGTGCCATTCGTTCGTGCCATTTCTCCATCCCTGGTTCGCTCACTCTTTTGCTCACTGTCTCACTCGATCTCCCTCTCCACGCTCCCTCCCCGTCCTCATTCATTCATTCGCTATTTTGTTCTTTCCCTCTCCCGTTCCGTTCGCTTACTCTATAGTCACCCGCTGACTCATGCCACTCACTAGCTTCTTCCCTCCCTCCGTCATTCTCTCAGTCTGTGGAACTGTGCTCTGTGACGTCAGTATGACGTTGGGGCAACGTAATCAACGTATTCTGGCGCTACATAATCTGAAGTATTTTCTCTCGTAAAATAAAGAAAGGCGTGCTACAATATGCTAGTAAGCCACAGAGCGTGTAAACACTACCACTTATAAAGCGCAGTGCACTCTCTCGTACGGTTCAACTATAGCCTTCGATATATATATATATATATATATATATATATATATATATATATATATATATATATATATATATATATATATATATATACGTGCACACCTCGTTTGTTATACATGTGTAAGCTCATGGCAGTTGGTCAAACGTACAGTGGGAATTTCAAGCCACGCGGCCGATAGATATGTACTCTACATGCATGTCATACTTTGCAAGGGCTTCCATCTGACTTTCATTCTCCGCGATAGCAAAACCAAAGTAATGACGGATGGTAACGCTGCGTGAGGCGACTTCAAAAGAACAGCGCTTCGGAGAGGAACGCGTATAAACGGAAGGCTGTCTATATATATATATATATATAGTTAACGGGATGACCTCGACACAGGCCTGCTTCGTTTTCTCGTGCTGCAAGTAAGACCTTGGCCTGTTTGTAGTGGTTTGCAGCAATGGCGCCGTTGCCAGCGTTCCGGTAAAGAGGGCGGGAATATTTTGTATATAGTCTCGTCCTTCTTCCAGCAACAAACACCCGACTGTTGTCATCCATAGGACCTTTCATTTTGGCGACCGCGCGAGGGACTTCGCATCGGCTTTTCACGTCGCGAAATTCCATATGGTGTATATAATTATAGCGGGCTTGGGTTCTTATTTTCACGCTTATGACTGAGCACGTGTACCTGAACTGAGGCGGTTTTAACGACGGAAGCGGTGTTTGAGTGTGTCGAGGGAGGGGGTGGGGGGTCAAAGCAACGCTACTCACCGTTCCCTGCATCAGTGAACTGGCAGGCTCTGCCAACTTGGGCTTCGCCATTAAGGTGCATGGATGCTGAGACTAGAACCCAGCCTTCTGGGACCTCTGCATCCCGAGTGTGTGCACGCGCGTTTCTGGGCAACATGCACCACGGCCCTCCTCAGGAACGATTGCTACAGCGGGTGTTGGCGAAGCGTCATTCACATCTGCAATTTATCAAGATATATTATACCACACTAATATACTTTCTCAGGCTGAACTATAGGTTTAGTCAAGTGAAACCTTTGCAAATTTATTTCCTCGCCATTCAGTGACTGCCATAACTGTCGGCGTTGTGCTTTCTTTTAGCAACGCATTATGTTATACCTCCCCATCACTGTCATTATCACTATAACGTGGCAGCATTGCCGAGTTGAAGTCAAGTAGAGGAGTGTATATATTTATCTTTAATTTATCCCTCTGGACCCTGAAATTTGACTTCCTCCAAATTTGAACAAAATTGGTGCCTAACCTAATATGGCCAACTCAGTGGTGACTTCCCAATTTTGGTGGGCCACCCAAAAGATTAGGTCCCCTGACCCCCACACGTTTCGCCCGAATTTCACCAATAGAAACGGAAACCAAGCAACAGTACTGAGAGACTAAACGTAGGGAAGTATAGGCAATGAACTCCCAATGTATTCACATTTGGTCGAAAATTTAGGGGAATCCTCCATCGCAGCCACACCCTTACGGAAACGTCATATCTGGGCTTATATAAGAAAGGCATATCAGGAATTGGGCAGATATGGAATATATGAACCAATCTGGGCCAGATAAGGCATATAAACTTATTTCCTGATTTGCAGCATCAGATATGGCATATCTGGTGATGTACCTTATCTGCCCAATTCCTGATTTGTAGTACATGATATGGCGCCTGATCTAGCCCATAAACGTGCTAAGAGCACGACAGATGCTAGATAAGGGCAAAAAACTACAGTAACAAGGAACTTTAGGTGATTTACTCAGGAAACAAGGAAAAGTAACGGTTAGCACCATCTATGCTGCAGGACGTGAAGCTCGAATGCAAAAGCGCGAAATTTAAACATTCTTTAATTCAGGCATGAATTACGGCCAGCTGATGCCGTCCAGCCCTTTATAGCTTGTGACAAGCAATAATAGGATTGCGTGAGAGTGCATGGGGGCTACATTTACCATGATGTAGCTATTTCAAGCCTGGTTGCGCTAAGCTAGACCAATGCGTACGGGTGCAAATACTCACTGAATGAATAATGAGGACAGGAGGGGGGTGAAGGAATTGCCCTGGAACCACAACCGGCTAGAGACCATTGACCAGTTATTGAGTGACATGTATTGCACCTATATTTTTCCCCTTCTTTTCACAGTTCTGAATTCACAGCAGTGTATGCATGGGGGGAGCATATATCACCTCTGATATGCATATCAGCATAACACTTTATTACAACGTACACAAGGGAAAAATTCAGTATTCCAGCTAAACTCAGACAGCCGCACGCTCAATGAAGTTTTCGAAGGGAAGCCCCCCTTCCATTTCAAACCTTTACACAGGAAAACAGCTTTGGAGCCACCGTTTTTTTCTTTCCCGAACCCTGTGGAATTGCTCAACGACGGGCCTGAATTACGCGGATACTACGAGTCAGGCACGTGGCTGCAAAAGGAAGCTATATGTAGCTTTCTCAGAAACTTCGTTGTGAAAGAACCGCGTTGTAAAGGAAAGGGGGAAGGTGATAGTGAAAGTGTAAAGAGAAAGAGGTACCGTAATGGAGGGCTTCGGAGCAATTTCGACCCCCTGGGGACCGTTAACGTGCCCTGACGTCTCACAGCACACGGAAGCTTCCTCTCCTTTGCGCCTCCATAGAATCGCAGCCGCCAGCGGTCACGTTCGACTCCCGGAACGGTAATCGCGGGCGTCTGAACCACTGCGCCACAACGGGGGGGGGGGGGGGGGGGGGAGAGGAGGAGGAGGAGGAGGGGGGGGGGGCTATATTTTTAATAATAATAAATTGGTTTACAAGAAAGAAAATGCTCTGTGTATGTCACCTTTCTTCCATGGACACCTGAACAGAAAGAAAGAAGGTTGGAGATAGTAGCGGAGTGAGAGGAAGAGGTGCAGTAGTGGAGGGCTGAGGAGTAATTTCGACCACTTCGGATCTTTAGTGCCCTGACATCGCACAACACACGGACGGCTCCTCGTTTCGCCACCTAGTATTTGTAAGGACCGTATCTTCAAAGATCCGGCTCATGCATGCTCCACCACTTTTGAATCATTAAAACGTTTTCCACCGCCACCACCGTCAGTATGCAGCGGTCGGCGGCTGGGATCGAAACCTGGTACTCCGGCACAGTAGTCGGGCATCTTAGCATATTCTTTTTTAGGTTTGGGGGAAAGGAAGGGGCAGTATACTCCTTGGTGGACACCTGCACTTAATCAGGTGAAGGTCACACCGCTTTTTGAAGGTCAAGCGACCGATGGAGAAGGAAGGCACATTATACTTATAGCTATTCTTTTAATGCTGTGGATCCTTGAAAGTCAATGGCTATAACCCACGCCGACATTGTATGTCAGATTACTGGAAAGGAAAGGCAGAGTGTCTGTCACATTTTTTTCTCGTGGACACCTGAACAGAATAGCAACAGTTTGTCCTCTTGTTCCTTGAAGGTCAAGTGGAAGCTCACGGTGATCTTGACCCGAGGTGGCGTAGCGAAGTTTTGGCTCCCAAAACACACACAAGAGCCACAATAATAAGCGAGAAACCACACGTTTAGATTACGGACGGTGAGTATTTGTCGTATCCGTCTAGTAACTTAGCGAAACAGGCGCGACAGACTTTATTTTTCATAATATGCCGCGCGGCAACGAACCTCCCCCCAAGAAAAAAAAAAAGCGAAAGGGACGTGTTCTTTAACTGAATGACTCAATCCTTTCGGAAGCTTGGCAAATGAACCGGAACAAGACATGTCGCGTCTCCAGTATTAAGTACTTCTCTTGCTATATACATACATAGAAAACGATACCGCGTAAGGCAAACTGTGTGCGTGCCCGAAGCACATCTGTCGTTCTGTCCTACACGCGCACACAGCGATCTTTCTCACTCCGCGAAGTCTGGGAAGCGTCCGGCTAAGCCGAGCCCCAGAGATAATGAGCAGGTTGCGGCAGCTGGCCATTACTATTTTTTTTTTTCTCCGCCCGGCGTTATATCTCTCTCTGTGAATTTCTTTTTCCCTATTCCGCGTGCATCATACTCGGCAGAGGAAGCGTCTGATTGCCTCGTATATAGCCGCCAGCGAAGAAAGTTGCGACGCTTTCGGGACCGGCTCTGCCCGGCGCCTCCGATTCATCGCAGTTGAAAGTGGTAAGGGGGACGTACGCGGCGGCACCCTCCATCTCTCGCCGTGAAAGGCGCACCAGCCCGCATAAAACGTATCGCATTCAACCGGTTTTAACTAACACGCCGTTTCCTCATTTGTGTAGATATGCGAGTATTTTTCGCTCTTTAGGGGTGTAGTAAAAAGGCATATGCTTTAGATTTGGTCCCTGTAGTGGCCGCCAGTCGGTTGCCTGTCGGGTTGAGCCTTTCGCGCTGGTGAACGCGCAGAGACAGTGCTTTTCCATCTGTGTGTTAATCTTGTAGGGCGTACTTTTACTGAAGTGTAAATCACCGAGGGTCGTCTTTTTTCCTTTATCTTTATACATCTTAAGAATTCACTTGACATACTGAACCTTGGAAGCTTAAGAACATAAGCAAATAGGGTTGTGGCCATTCCGACGTGACTGTTGAACACCTCCAAAAACCTTAACGTGATCGAGTAGAACACAAACAAACAAACAAACAAACAGAAGTTCATCGAAATAGGCTTGGATAGAGAAGTGCAGATGGTGCCGATTTGCTGTAGAGGTGGAAATGTTTTCTTGCTTTACTTGACGCTTCATTGCACCTGGTTGGTTGGTTTGTGGGGTTTAACGTCCCAAAGCCACTCAGGATATATGAGAGACGCCGTAGTGGAGGACTCCGGAAATTTCGACCACCTGGGGTTCTTTAACGTGCACTGACATCGCACAGCACACGGGCACCTTGCTTTTCGCCTCCATCGAAAAGTGGCCGCCGAAGCCAGGATTCGATCCCGCGTCCTTGGGAACAGTAATCGAGCGCCGTAACCACTGCGCCGCCACTTGGTTTATTTGCAAGGTATGAGGTTTTTCTGTTATTGCCAACGGTTTAGTTAGGCCTAATCGCAAGGCACATATAAACAGCGATGTCTTCAATCAGAAACCTGTCATTTCACGACACAGCATGATGCAGCATGATATACGATGAAATAACGAAAATATAGGCTTCGGCTGCTATAAACACTTGCTTAATTCATGGTAATTCATTTCAAAATCATTCATTTCGAAGTCACGGTAATAAATGTCGAATTTTTATTTGCATCACTGTACGGGTGCCGAAAAATATTCCCTAAGGAATTGGTAGTTTGTATTGTGGGCAGGGAAGGAAAATGAAGAGAATTCAGTTGACCATTTAAGCGTTTAAAAATCGATGAATTAAGAAGGTACGGGAGATGTATCAAATTAGTTCTTAGCATAATGGCAGCAGCTAATATGTTCTGATTTGATTCCTCTACCGCATGCACCGTATGGTAAAGAAAAAAGAAATTCGTCTCGACTTAGCTGGCTATACGACGCTAAGTACTACATATAGAATGCTTCACCCACGTTAAACTTCTTTTACCTTACCTTACCTTTCCTAGGACCCTTAAAGTATACTTACAGTTTGCATTTCTAAAGGTTTGAAACATCTATATACCTGGACATGTTTTATCACCTATAACCGCTATCTCAAGGGTCCTTTGTCTCAAAGGGGTTATAGGTAAATGCGACTTTGTTTCCTCCACTTTGCCACCTTCGGCAGGTGGTAGCTGGTTAGTAGTATTTAATTCAATAATTTCCATTAATTCAATTGGCTGTGACACGTGGTGGTTCACATGCGATATTACAACGTGGTTCACCTGAATGTAATGGCTTTTTTTTTCGCAAGGGACGCAGTTAGTGCCAGCGCACTTAATTAAGTGCGCGAATTAAGCGAAGACTACGAACAGTTGAGTGCGGATGTAGGTCCAGCAATCCACTCAGGCTTGTGATGCAGCAACGCACAGAATGGCCGTGCGGTTAATAAAGCGTCCTGTGGGGTGTCCCCCGCATGCTGTTCTTACGAATAGGAGCATCCTGCATTTATACAAATTTTGGTACGAGTAAAAGTTGACTGCAAAGTTGATTGCTCTCCTCCGTTCTCCTCCGTGGAACCTATCGAGTGACAGCAATAAACTCTCAAGTGTAGAAGGAGTAATTCGGGAATAATTACAGCACTCGGCCGTTTCGACATACGTTTCGCCCTCGGGGAGAAATAATATGACTGATGATTCCTTAGCAGTTCCTTTGTAGGAAGTGTAGTCGTTTCTTTCTGAGGGAGTAATAGTTGCGGTGTGTAGCTAGTGCCCAACGGAGTATACCCCTTTTATACACCACTTTTTGGTTATTTATGTATGATCCCTTCATAAATTCATAGATTAGTGCGGCTGCATGCATGTAGCTCGTTGCTCACTGTGCTTTTCTACACCTATAGCTAAAAGCGAAGGCATGCGCAACTACATGCATAGTGACAGTATCGTGTCGTAAATGTATACGCATACGCGTTTTTCGATGGGCGACATGTTTTGTTATTGTATTTGTCTACACATAACAGGCATGCACTTTTATTTTGAGGTTTATTGTGATGAATATATGGTGCTGCGATCAACTTAAACGAGAAGAGAGGAAGGAGAGAGACAGATTCCTTAATAAACTATTTTGCTGTCGATTGTGGGCTCGCTATTACAAAAGTCGAGCGATATGGCTGCCAAGCGAACGATGGACGAGCACGTAGAACTGGCGGTCGCCAAAAAGGGAAAGAGGGGGGGGGGGGAGGGGGGTTGCAGCTTGGTGTCACAAGGCCCTTGAGGAGTGGCGGATGTGCAGCTGAGGCGTATAGCGCGTTCCTGCATAATGTGCTAGTCGGGTGGAGGTATACGCAGATGCGTTTCCATTGTAAGGAATGACTCAATTCGTTGAGAATTAACATCGCAAGTTAAAGAACGAACAAAAAAAGCATGTCGTGATCCCACTTCCCAGCATCACACTAACACCGTTACGATCACTTGACTGCGCAGAATATTCTGTAAATCGCCTGCTGATCATTACGCGTGATTATCACTCCTATTTAAAAAAGCAGGTGGACCTGCCATATCGTTTTCGGTCATATATACTACCTATAATCAGACGACGTTTAGCCCGAAGAAAGTCGACAAATGCAGCTGCACTGCATGAAACTCGGACACGTTGGATAGCGCGTGCTTGTGTATGGTGCAGTCGTCCACAGCGAAAGTTTGGTCTTCATTCCGTGCTCATACTATCTGCCTGAGGCGCGTAAGGTGTGCGTATATACACGACATACGAATAGCAACCATCTGAGCTCGGTCATAAACGTTGCCTTCGTGTAGCGGCGAATGTTGTCTCTCCTCCTCTGCTCATGTATACGTGTGCCACCCCTCCTCCTCGAGGCCATCGCTTCCCGTCGAAAGTGACGGTGGGCGTGTATACGCGATTGCCGCTCGTTGTCTGAAACTGGCGTTTATGTGTTCCCCCCGTTTTTCTTTGGCACGCCAACAACCGCCACTCCCCCTCGGTGGGGTGCGATCACCCGAAGTCTGTCTGTTGCGCCGACTGGCCGAGTTCGGGGCACTTCTTTCGGCCTCCTCTCTTTGAGCCTCTGGAAGCCTTGTAATTATTTTCGTCGTGTGCCTTCAGTTATACGAGGAGCGATTTCACCTTTCTATAAAGACACATATGTGTCATTCGTGGACACGACTGTGTTTCAAACAGCGCTTGGAAATGACCTCAGAATGGATCCGTCCGTAAACATGGCAGTTTTCATCTCTGTTTACCTTTTTTGTTTGTCGCGCGTAACCATGAACACCTGTTGCCTTTCATCGGCACATTTTGAAATAGAGTCTCGATGTTATGTGATTCGTGTGCGGAACACGTTGTTATATACGCATGCTTAGGTGTGTCTTTGCACTGACTGGTTACCAGTAGTTCACAACTGTCATTCAAGGATGACACGAAAAAAATGTATGTATGTTCGTGTCGTGGTGGAGTGCGCATACAGGCGTAAGCATTTGCACAGAAGACGTAGCATTTTAAGACGAAAGCCTTTAATGACTCATGCTGTCGTGGACAAAATGTGTCCCGCTTTTGTGGCGGCTCTGATTGGCCGAGGCGGGAGGACGTCATAGAGGTCTCGACCAATCACAGAGCACCACCACAGTATGCGCGAATGCCTGCCATATGTCAATCAACGACCAAGTAATAATTAAGGGCTAATAATTAATCAATTAATTTCTACTTGGAGACAAAGCAAGATGAGTAAGTAGTTCATTAATTACACAATTCATATTTAATTACATACCGAATGAATTATTTAGTCATTAATACCAGTTGCGTAGCAGAATGTAGCACTCAGGCTTTCGCCTTTGACTACTTTAGTCGCTAAAGTCGCTTGTAATTTTTCTTTACGGGGCATCATAAGTGGTTTATTTCGTGTGTCGTATTTATTTATCCGCCGTCCACCAAGACACAAAATGACTGAAAACAACCATCTAGCTCTGCCGTACATTGCATGCCCTATACGTTCTTTTATCAATGGCACACGTCTCTAACGTTCACTTTTTTTTCTTTTTTTTTTCTTTTTTCAATCAAGCTTTTTTCAGTCACGGATGCCCGACCAAAAATTTTGGCAAGTACACATCTTGAAAGAGACATGAATTTGGGGGACAGCTCCAATGCATTTTAAGTTAACGAACCCATCACTTCGTAGATGCAATGAATTTATCGGCTAACAAATACAACCAACCGACCAAACAAACAAACAAACAAACAAACAAACAAACAAACAAACAAACAAACAAACAAAAGGATCTGAGACAGGAGGGCATTCCGCATGCAAATAAAGCACTTGCGTCATTCTGTTGGTCTCTGCTACAGTTTAGCGCACGTTCTTGCGATTGCACATTCTTGTATATTCCGTAGTCTCGGAAGATTTTGTTGCACGGCATATTGAAACGCTACGCCGTACGTCGGGTTTTGAAGTGGCACGCCTTACCCGAACTACAGCGGAATGTTTAGATGCCAGTTGAAAATCAGCATTCTAATCCCTAATAGTTCTTGCCTCTGGTTAAAATATTTACTTCCCCATTCGGGAATTAGCCTTACTTCGATGTGTAATTCTATTTATTGTCTGAATTGACTTGTGTTTTTTTTTTGTGTGTGTGTGTGTGTGTGTGTGTGTGTGTGTGTGTGTGTGTGTGTGTGTGTGTGTGTGTGTGTGTGTGTGTGTGTGTGTGTGTGTGTGTGTGTGTGTGTGTGTGTGTGTGTGTGTGTGTGTGTGTGTGTGTGTGTGTGTGTGTGTGTGTGTGTGTGTGTGTGTGTGTGTGTGTGTTTTGCTGTTACGTACGAAAGCGTAACGTGTCACTGAGTAAAGCACGCAGATATGTGTAAAGTTTGTACAGAACGACTGAGAAAAGCATCGGCGACAGCAGAAAAAAAAAAACTACAAAGCGTCTAAATGAGGTGCATAAATTCTACAGCAATTTTTCGTATCTAATATCTGCTTGTATATACTGTCACAGCTGCGCGTATACCTTTTCGATGCTCACTGTATCGCAAATGTTTAGACTATTCCTTCCAAATACCAGAGGTGATTTTATTTTAGTTCCTAACGTCTGGCTAATAAATCTCCCTTGGTGGCAAATATATACGACCTCACGTTGCTCGCCTTGTTTAATTATACAGCGGAGCTTTGGAGGTGGATCCTGCCCACCCGCCGCAACTATCTAAATGTCGTCTAATTGCAGGTGCCGTTCGGAGTCCTCACCGTTTTTGTATCACTGCTCTTTATGTAAACAGCAGAGACTCAGTCTAATTCGAGAGTCCACGAACTGACGGGGCGTATATTATTATCACAAAAATAAAATGCTAACTGGGATCAGAGCGATTCGCGTGCGCTTATGCTCTTTCGGGAATCGCTATGTATATATATATATATATATATATATATATATATATATATATATATATATATATATATATGCATGCATTAGGCCACTATATATATATATATATATATATATATATATATGGTTCGAACCCGACCTCGGCGGCTGCGTTTCGATGGAGGCGAAACGAAGTGGCGTCCGTGTGCTGTGCGATGTCAGCGCACGTTAAAGATCCCCAGGTGGTCGAAATTTCCGGAGTCCTCCACTACGGCGTCTCTCATAGCCTCAGTCGCTTTGGGACGTTAAACCCCACAAACCAACCAACCATATATATATATATATATATATATATATATATATATATATATATATATATATATATATATATATATATATATATAGTGGCCTAATGCATGCACGGCGCTTTGTGGGGGCACATTAGCTTACTGCATATCGTTCTGTGGCGGCAACACCCTTCCCCTCGACTGCCCCGTCTTAAGCCGGTAAGCGCGAACAACATGAATGGAGCTTTGATGCACTCTGCAAAGCAAACAGAAATAAACGCTGTATATGTACTCTCCGGAGTGTGGTATGCGTATATGCGAGAGCTCTTTGCAACCGCCCTGCCTGCATCTTTCTGTGGCTGAACACACGCACTCGTAGCCTCATTTGCATTAGTACCCTATTCATTCGCAAAGTATAGAGCGAGGCTATGGTATTAGCGCCGGTTTAGTGCAAAGAGAGAGAGGGGTGGGCGGGGGGTTGCAAAGGGAAGTGGAAGAGAGAATATAAGTTTAAGAGAGACTGTACAACGACCCGGGAGGGATTTCACGAAAACACAGGCCTTGTCCATTGCACGGCAATTCTGGCGCTTTTGGAATCAGCCGGCGCGGGGTATATGTATACCACTATTACGGATCGGGGCAGGAGGAAAGGAGGCGTTTTAATTTGGGCGCGGTGGCGCCTCTGTCGTACGTTATACACACACGCACGCACACGTCGTTGTCCCTGGATGGATGGGCGCGCTTTTATTTATTTCATTTTTTTTTTTTTTTTCGGCGGTCGCTGCCGTCGCCTTGCCACCGCGGCTGCTTGAGGCTAAGATGGAGCGGAGGCGTGCGCTATACGCGTCGAGACGGGGCGCTCCAAAATTTGCCCTAATTAGAGACTCCCCCTTCCTGCCCCACTCTCCCATCCCTTTCGCCCTCTTCATTTTGAACTTCAGGAGCGAGGTGGGTGTGTGGCTCGGAATAAGCGTCGCGAACTCGATATTTCCGCCCCCTTCCCCCACAGCACTGGTCGAGTGAGTTCCTTCCCCTGCTGTCTTCTCTGGTCTTGCGCACTTGAGGTGTGCGAGCTGTTAGCGTCACGTCGCGAAGGCCCGGGGGCGAAGAAAGGAATACACCTGCCCGTTTTCGTGGTATCGTTGCGTATGATACGCGGACGTGGAAAGGGAAGCGGCAATTTAATCCGCAGAAAGAAGAAGAGAAAGATTCGTATAACTTGCGTTCAGCCCTTATTTTTGTCTTCTTTTTTTTCCCCAGTGGCGGTGATATTTATGGCGGCAATTTATCAGGACCGAGAGCTGCTGCTTAATCTCGGTGGGCCTCAGATAAGGAAAGAAAAAAAATTATCCGTGCCTATTAGCTGATCGAAACGATGCCATCTGCTTTGGTAACTAGACGGTGTCACGTTCGTCGTGAGCTATGTGACTACCGTCAAGATATGCGAACGGAAATTGGCATTACATTTCTTAAATCCTCTATTATGACTCAGGATTGAGAAGGAACGAAAAAAAAAAAGCGATAGACCAGATATACGTAACCAGTAGTTTGCCTGCTCCAGATAAAGTTAATATCCTCCGCTAAACATAAAATATGCATAGTTGCGCGGTTTCTCGCCTGTTTCTTTCTCAGCTGGAGCTTTCAGCAATTTAGTCTTTGTGGTGGAAAGTGTACTACATAATTCTATAACGCAGCGTCAAGTACAAACCGTGACGGAAACACTGGGGAAACAAAAACATTTATTTGACACAGATTTTTTTTTTTTTTTTTTTTGACGCGAAAGGCAAACGTCAATAAAGGCTCACGTTTCACTTTCAACTAGCCAGATGACAGTGTTTCGAAGGGAAAAAAAGGAAATACTCCTCCGGGAATCGAACCACCATCCCTCCGATCCCCAGATTGTATATTTTGCAAACCAATAGCCCAGATTGTGAAATACTATCTCACGCAGGGCCTGTGGGAACTGATCGTAATTCTCTTTGTCTAGCGTCAAGATGGCAGAAGTGATGACAATGACGATACAGATAGTTTTTGGATTGTATTGGTACTGAGGCTTCCCTTTTTTTACCAGGTGGACCAGAAAGGTCCTAGCCAAGTCAATTCCCTACTGTGACGGAGTCTGCCCCGTTATGGCGCAACGCCACCAACACTATTTATCTAGTATGCCTTATCCAGTTCTGAAGGCGTCGTTTGGTTGTCTCCACAGCCACAGCCCTCTTACCCGCTGTGTCGCATCACTGTCCACCGCAGCGTCTCCTTGCGGCTGTCCAGACTTGAACCCCAGCACCTGCGGCAAAGTTGACCCACTAGGCCGACATGTCATGAGCACTTGGCAAGTCAACACAATATGTTCGATCGTCTCTTTCGCCCGCCCGCACACCGCACACAAGACATCCGCGTTCTCCTTGCCCTAATAATGATAATGATGATAGTAGCGATAGTGCTGAGGATGATGATGATGATGAATAACAACGTAACCAAGCCGAACGAAGCTTTCACTTTGGTTTTAGGATGGGTCAAACCACAACAATATTTCTCCTCAGTATACACATTTTGTTGTAAGTTTTTGACGCTGTACAGGAGTCTGTCGATATGCATAGCTCGCTAGCATATATCATTTGTACATACGTTGGTCTAAGCAGCTTACCGGAGAGTTTTACGCCATCCGCGTGCCTCGACAGATCAGCTTTTCTAGAGGAGCCCCGTGGTTGTCAGCAGACATGGCAGTAATTGAATTACAGTAATGAAATTACTGTAATTTAATTACTTTTCTCGGTAATTTGTAATGTAATGAATTACTTTTTCATTTTGGTAATTTAGTAATGTAGTGAATTATTTTTTGGTAGTAATTTCACAGCAAAGTAATTAATTCCTCTCGAAATTACTTTTACTAAAGTGCGCCATCACTCCTTCAATAGACAACAAAGTAGAGTGCGCGAAAGCAGGAACGACGTGCTGCAATCCGAAGCCAGCGTAACGGATTGGCAAAAGGAGACAGAATTGAGCAGAACTAGAATACTCTGGAGAACAAGTTGTTTTGTTTAATAGCTTTACTTAGTTTTTGCTTTTATCGATACTAGAAAGTAATTCCAAAGTAATTGAATTACTCAGTAGAAGTAATTGTAATGCAATTTTGTTACTTTTGGGGGAACAGTAATGAGTAATGTAATTTAATTACTTTTCTGCGATCTTCAGCAAAGTAATTAGTAATGTAATTTAATTTCTTTTCAAAAGTAATTTTGCCATGTATGGTTCTCAGCATGACATTCATTGCCCAATTGTGCGTATCCTCTTCAGGGAGTGGTAAACAGTGCACTTCATTTTGAACACCCATGCGAATCTGTGAATGACCCCTTCCCTAAAATCGTGGTACTTTAACACTAGGGGTTCTTCACCACTTGACACTTGTCATCGTGTCCGTACATGAAATTCGGCCAGCTATAACATATATCCTCTCGGCGACATCGCGCTCACGAGCTAGGGCATTCTTACGTCTATTATTCGGTAGAGTGAACTGTTGGTATGCTGACATGATGTTGCTCTCAGTGATGGATGCGCGATAGAAACCGCGTAGAAGCTCAAATAAACTATACACTCTGAAACATTTTACACCCTTTTAACACCCTTTTAAGGTGTAACGCTGTCCCAGGGTTAAAAACCTGCGCGTGCAGCAGCACTGCTTCACAATGAAACATATTTCGTTGTGCAAATGTCCTGTGTTTGGCGTCGAAAAGCGGATGCTATGTTCTGTTGAGGCCGCAGTGCGCGGTAGCCCTCAGGACACTGCTGCAGCGGTCTGTGGCTTTCCAGACCGCATTTCTCTCTTTCGCTTTTATTATATGCCCCTCTTCTATTTTATAGAACGCAGGGTAGCTAACCGGAACACCCTGTTGATTAACCGCCTTGCCTAACCTCTTCCTCGCTTTTGCACGAAGCCCTGCGACAGCTGAGCGCCCTTTTTGCACCCAAACAGGTGTGAAATGTTTTAGAGTGATATGTTAGTCGGACGCAGCACAAGTCTGCAGTGAGCGACACACGCAATTCCTCCGCGAAAGAAACTAGTCAATGGTTGCGGCTTTTGTTGTCACTCGAAGAAAAAGCTAACCGTTAGAGCAAATTAAAAGCGCGTGAATTTTGATGCATCTGGCCTGTTAGGTATCGTTGAATATTGAAAATCGATTATGTTTACTGTTCAGCGGAGTGATACGCACGCCGCGCACCACGGCCCATAGTTAGCAACTGTCATTATTTTGTTTTTAGTTGTATAGCACTATTCGCTTTCAATCTGAAAGCACCTTTGCTGTTCCGAATCAGGCCCCTTATCCATTTAGCCGTGGCTTTTTTGCCAGAATGTTTCTCTTTGTGGCTCCAAGGGAGAACTAAACCCGCCATGTTTAGCACCCCTTGCGGCCAAGAAAAAGGCGTGGAAACGTTCTTTCTGTTTTGGCACCCGTTAAGAAAAGCAAAAGCTCTTTTATACACAACAGACTGGGAGTGTTCGGCACACGAATAATTAAACATGAATAAATGCCAACGCTCGCTGCCTACGATGGAAAATGCGCTGCTACGACAGTTGCATTTTCTGAAATGGTAATGTACAAATATATATATATATATATATATATATATATATATATATATATATATATATATATATATATATATATATATATATATATATATATATATAAAGCCTGCATTCAATGGTGCTTAAGCTGCTGTACACGAAAAGGCATCTCGGGATGTGTCTCAATCTTTCTCAACTTCGGCTGGGACTGCTATTTTGTATTCTGCATGGCACCCGTGAAATCACCTTTTGTTGGCCGGGTGCCGCGATTCTTACCTTGTATACCTTTGAACTCGGCACCTGTGCAGTCGCGACCCATTAGTATAATATAGGTGGGCGTCTTCCGTGACGTCTGTTCTTCTGAACAATAACTTCCATGGAAGAACTTGATCGATACGGAATGATTGGAAACGCCTCGCATATATCACAGATGACAAGAATGGCCTTGGCGCTTTTGCATACTGTTCTCGGCACATCTGATAGCTTCATGCCTCCAGGACAACAAAAAGGCACTGCTGCGAGGGCTGCGTTGCCTTGGCAATAAAGTGATTGCATTGTTACGGAGCAGTGACGTCATGTTCGGCCAACTATACTATCTATCGCTGCATCGCTTTAAATAAGGAAGAAGCGAGATGCCTGAAGGGAGTTCGTGCTAACTGCGTGAGCATCTGTAAACATGCTCCCTCGTGAAACGAATCGGACGCCGCACTTTCTTCGCGCGGCGGTTTTTCGAGGCAAAACGGAGCAGCTGGCATACAAACGACCTGCTCTTCTGAGCGCCAAACTGGGCTCACTCGGAGGAGGCCAGCTGACAGCTCTATCGAAACCGCCATCGGCGGGTGACAAATGTTCGCTCATTAACCGGCGAATTCATTACGCCGCTTGCGCGAGACAGCGGCGGCTGGCGTAAATCACTTTATGAGTCGCGCGCGTTTCCGGACACTCACGCATACAGTCCTTCTCTGCGGCTGCGTGCCGTTTATAAGCGTCCCGTGGGAATGGTGTCCCGCGAAATTAATCTGCGCCCGCGCGCATCATGCTTCCCTCTCCTCCTTCTCTATACGCCATGACTATACGCCTTGTTTCTCTGCTGCCCTCTCCCACCCTCTCCTCTCCCACAGAACGTCGCCTGGCTGCCACTATAACCGGATATCGGAGGCCTGAAAATAGAGAAAAAGGAAAATATTCAATTGGAATAAGTGTTTGCGTGCAAAGATCTTCTGTTGTGATACGAGAAGGCGGCGCCCCGGCACGCCTGTCGGGAGCATTATGCTGCAGGATATCGGTGACGTAAGGGGTTGTCGTGCAGAATCCCTTAGAATATGCTCCTTGTGGAAACATATACTCTAGGCGCGTCCCCTGCACTGCACGCCACCTATCCTCGTTCAGCGCTGAATTATTTCTGATTTGCTGTACACAAGTGTAGGTGGTATATATGTGGGAATTCGTAGTTCCCGCCGAGATATCCTGTGGCTTTCTCGGTATAATGTTGCCCGCGCCACGAAAAAGAAAATGCAGCAAAACGCGTTGTCGAGCACGGCTGACGACACGGGAATTCGTCCCCATGCAGTGTATAGTCCGCAGTGCTTTGCCCTGTGTTCAGAATAATACAAACACCTGCACAGACTTTTGCGTTGCTTTGCGATTGTATATATTTCGATCCGACTTTCCTGTTACTTCCAAGTTTGGCCGAACTGCGGGAGTCCTGTATCTGCGCAGTCTTCCTTCGTGGGCGGTCCAGTAGTGGGAGTCGGACTTTGCTGCTCGGCAGTGACCCAGATGACGTCCTGCTCCTAGACTTTCACAGCGTCTGGAGACAGAGTTCGTCTTATCGCCCTTGCGTATCGTATACCCGACTGTTCGAGGTGTTGACATCATTTTACCGCAGGTAGACGATAAATAGAGCGAAAATGAATTTTTTTTTTGTTTAGATGTAATGAGCGGTGATGTAAAAGCCTGCATCGTATACGCAGTGATGAGGAACACGCTTAGCGCACGGTCACGTTAAATAAAAACTTGGGGGACACCTAAACTCCGCCTTCAATTCCTCATAACTTTTCTGCTTGTCTAATTGATAGCCTCTTAATCTGATCATCTATACCAATAACAAATACACGTTAGCATATATCATATCCTATTGTGAGCTATATACAACATTATGTGAAAACGACCACCCGGCGTAGGTGCGAAGCCCGGGTTTAACCAAATCGTACTAATGTGCTTGCGTGGTACTCGAGGTAGAAAGGTTTCTCCCGGTGGGTTCGAATCCCACCGTGTCACGTGGTCTGACGCTGACGCCGAATGTTCTTCAGAACGGGTCTCATTGCGTTAGAAGCTTTAAACTCTTAAGTTGTCGTTTACCGCGCCACAAAGCGACCCACGAGGTATGAGGTGCGCCGTGTATACGGTATATTTTTCGGCCAACTGCATGCATGGGTTCTCTAACGTGCGCTGGCATCTCGCACCATATGAATGTTTTTGTACCTGGCCTCTATCAAAACACGACCTCGCGACTGGGGTCGAACCCGCAACCCCCGAATCAGCAGCTGAACGCCAAAACCACCGAACCGCCGCAGCAGGTCAGTAAGCAATTATAAACCCAGATCACTGAATTTGTGAGTGCAGGAAATTCCGGCTGTACTGCCAGCAACGTTTAAGATTATCTACAGCTATACAGAGTCCTGTTTTCATTGCTTTGATTCCTTACTTGTTTTAGATGTTAGAGCGGGCATGTTATTTGACACGAAAACGTTTATTTTCGATAATTTAGTTTAACTCATAACGCTTTTTTTTTGTATACATTCAGCATGTTGTGTTGCATGCATAATGTGCGAAAACTAGTTGCTTAACAGCTACAAAAAAAAAAAAAAAAAACTGCGAAAAAAATTGATGACCGCTCAAGTCGGTTAAGCCTGGATATGCGTATGCAGCGAAAGCTACAGAACGGATTGTTCACTAAGTTCGACTCGAACGTTCGCGTCGCCGATGCACTGGCTGCAAACAGTATGACGTGATCGGCGGTTCGGCTCGTCTTCTTAGCGTCTTCTGAATCTTAATTGCTCTATTGGATCGGCTTCTTCTTCTCCTCTATCTCCCATCTTCCCTTCCTCTTCTTCCCTTCTTATGTGGCACGGAGCAGCTAAGTGACATAGTTACAGCACTGCACTATCGCTACAAAAAAGAAAAAAAAGAAAAAGAATATAGTAGCTCTGCATACAAGATCATCACGTGTGCATACAACGCATTTTCTGTATATCCCTGCTGCTGCTTATCCCGGCAGCCGCAGCCCCGCGCATAACACGTCAGATGGCATTAACGGGAATTTATGGTCGCGTTCTTTCGCCACAGTTGCACCCCCTTCCCCCTCTCCCTTGTGCAAATAGTGTTCATGGTTGCTTTGTGGCGTCACTGTGGAACACGTAGCGTGTGCCATCCTTCGCAGCGCTCAGGGAATCCTCTCGCGCACATTGTATACCCTTCCACGCGGCGTATGTACCGCGCCGCACACATGTTCGCTCCACGCACTCCATGGGGCGAATCACCAATCCCTTTCGGATCAATCCCTTACACGTTTCCATTCTTCCCGTACATGTTCACTTGCGTTCGTCCATGTTTTGTGGCTGCTCTTGTTTGTGGATGATTATTTTCTTTTTTTTTTTTTGTGTGTGTCATCCTTTCTCGTTAACACAGCGTTCAGTGTTAGCTTTTGTTTTGGCAGTGGCGTTAACTATATATACACAGCGGCGATATATGTACCCTGGCAGGCTATAACTATACGCGCGTGCCCCCCCCGCTGCCGGCGTGTTCATGATGTGTTTTATTGGAGTCTGGTGGGTTTAGTTCCTTGCTTTTATTGTATTTTGTCACTCCGTGGAGAGGCGCAGCGCGCTGTGGCTTTATCTGTGCTCTCTGCTCTCTCTCTCTCTCTCTCTCTCTCTCTCTTCGCGGGCTCGTATACCGTATTACCCACATACAAGCCGCGCGCCCCCTACTTCTTCTTTTTTTTTTGTGTGTGTGTGTTTCATTTTTTCCCTCTCCAAGTCAGGAAGTGAACAGTATAGAAGACAGAGATGTACGCCGGCCTGATTCTGTGGTCTAAACATACTTACAAGTTGAGATCAGTCTATTAAGAACATATGCTAGATAATTTGTGGCAGACATTTATATACGTATACGTCAATCGACAACTTTATTTGACGTTATTTAGCGATTTTTGCACTTGCTGTTAGACTTTGTAATTTCCCTTGCCTTAACAGGGATTGGTAAAACGTATCGCTCTATATTCATTTAATTGTTTGGTCTTCATGCTGCATAGGTGTGACCGGGCCTGCGACATTTCCATATCTTTTTTTATTCCATTACTGGCTGTCCGTGGCGGTCTGTACTTATATCTGGGTAGATGCGGCATGCGTGCGTCTCTTTCGAGGTGGGGCCACTCGGGGTGGCGCGAGTGCGGCGCGTGCTCACTGCTGCCGGCCGTAAGTAAGCCGGTCCTGTCCGGTGCCGTGTATCCCCCGCGGGCCCAAACCGCGCGGGATAACGGCGCGGCGAGAGGTGCAGCTCCACGGTGGATAATCTCGTAACGGCGATCTCCCCATTCACAGTATACCTCCCTCTTCCCATCTCCGCGGGACCGGACCGTTTCTTCCCTAATGCCAATTATGGCTCCCGCACCGCTGGCGGGGATCGCCGTGACACGGCGCGTTCGCACACCTAACGCGTGGCGCGTGCGTTGTTCGACTATAGCTCGCCGTCGAGCTCCAGAAACGAAACGAGAGACGTGAAATACGCGACGCTACTCCTCTCGCGGGTCCCACCGTATACAGTGATATAGATATGCCACCATCGTTAGGATGTATTTTCGGAAGAACCCCACAGTCAGTGTAGCCAAGGACGCACGCCATGGAGGACCAACCGTATACATGACGTGAGTCGTTGCTTTTATCCAGGAAGCTTTTCAGCCATATCTGATAAGAAAACTAAACTGAGCATTACGATCCGGAGAGTGTAAATGTAGCATATCTTATGCAGATTATAGTGTACGAGGCTTAGAGACCGAGAGTACGCGCATGCAGTTCTCATGTCACTATAGCGGCGTTTACATGGACCTGACAGGAGCGGGTTGAGTTGCGTTTTCGGGTCGAAAATCGGTTACAGGGTTCATGTAAACGCTTTCGGGTCGGGTCGAGAAATCCTGGGGTCGAGTCGAGTCATCTCCGGTGCAGAGGGGGGGGGGGGGGGGGGGGGTTGACTGGACTCGACCCCGCTGCAGGAAGCATGTTAACGCTGTCGGGTTGAAACGGGGCACAGTGCGAGAGCAGAACAGTACGGAAAACGCTAGAGATGCGAGGGGAAAAATCCCGGTATCGGGTGCCTTCTAATAGTTGAGGCGCCGCCGTAATCGCCGCTAGTTCAAAGCCGGTTCTGCGCTCGTCACGTCGGGTTCACGTAAATCCGGTAGGGTCAAGTCCACTCAACTCACTCCTCAACTCGATCCCCGCTGTCGAGTCCATGTAAACGGGGTTTATCAGCTGTGCATGCCACACCAAACCACGGGCAATAGAATCACGGAATCACCAAATCACGGCTCGAATAGAAAGAAGGTCCGGTCACGATGGGTGCATTTCTATAGGTCCTGCTTGTCTTTCGAGTTCATTGGCTTACCTTTTCAGTAAACGAAGTTTATATCGACGTACGATGATGTGTACTCAGCGGCATACTTTCACGTATGCAAGGGTAAGACCGGCGGCAGCCTTCGGGTATCTTTCGGGTTCGCCGCGTTCGGTTCTGCAGTCACTGTGTGCGGGCCTTTCGTATGCAGGCCTGAACCGTCAAATCTTTAATACTTTAGACGTCCGTGTTCCGCACTTTACTGTAATCATTTCCCGTTGGGTGGAGCTTCCAAATTAATTTCTTTTTTCCTGATCAAGGTATCACTTTTTTTCCCCGACACAATGCTTGCAGCTCAAATCTCTCATTCATTTTGTGTCACGCCGGCTCAAAAGAAAGATTGCTGTCAAGTTTAGCATTGACACCGCTCAGTTTGACTTTACGCGTATTTATTTTTTTCATCTGCAGTGTTAATCGGTTCTATTTCGAGGCATAAAATGGGACTATTACTATATGGTAAACATAAATACTTTTGTTTATCAGATAAAGTGCGGAAGTGACAGATGGTGGGCTCCCTTTGTCCGGAGAGTGCACACGACTCCGCGGCGCTGCCCAGCGACAACCCCGTTCTTTCTCACGCTCACCCCTTTCGTATCCTCGCCGACAGTGAGTGCTATCAGTGGCATACACAATCTGCGCTTCCGCTGAGGTTTGGAGAGATGGGGCGAAGCAGCAAGGGTGCGTTGGAAACGGGGGTCGCGCCCCGAGCGCGCATTTAACAGCTACCGCAGCATCATCAGCGGCCGCCTTAGACCCAGGAGAGGAGGCGACCTCAGCATGCACGCTGAAAACCCAACCGCTCCGTATCCACACCGTCTATGGGCGAGTGTCCGCGCGTCGCGTCGCCATGATAGAGAGGCGCGGCGCCAGCGAGGAGGAGGCAGAGCGGAAGGGACGCAATTAGACGATCCCCTCGCTTCCCTCGTACTCGTGAATGAATGCAAACGAGCGGCGCCTAATTGCGGCTCGGCGAACCAGCTGCCCGCCCGCCGCCGCCGCCGCCGGGCATGACCCGAGAGCAGGCGCGCGCCCAGCTCGTCTCCGATAATTGTTCCTGAGCGCGTTCATCCCTTGTGCGTGTGTGTGTGGAGTTGCGAGGAGAGGGACTGGCCGTTTTGGGCCGGTGCAGAAATGGTCGCTGGCCGCCGGCGCCTGCGGCGCGGGTTGTGTCGTGTCACTTACCCCTGCTGTTTAGTGCGTGCTCTCTGGGCGGCATCATATCATCGCGCAGACTTGCTGGATGACGCGTGCGCGTGTAGTAGCGTGGTTTTTAAGCGTGCCTGCAAAGCACACGCAACAAGGAGGGCAGGAAGTCGTTTCTGTTAGCTACTTTTGTCACTGTCATAATTTCGTAACTATGGAAACGACTTAAAAGAGAGACACGAGTTTAGCACGATTCTTCTTCTTGTCCCACTCGGCGTGTTAGGGGGCGTTGCTTATTCGTTGTTTCCTTATTTGGCATGCCTTAACGTCGTCGTGACGTGTCGAGTAACAAGACGGGTACAAATGATTCACTATAGACGGTTCGTGAGGAGAGCGTGTTGCACATTACACTAAGAAGCTATAGGATACGTGTTCAAGGACCTCGAGCTCACTAAATGACGCAGCGCAGCGCAACACCAGTAGATGGCATTACTAGTACAGCATATACAGGCTGTGAATTTTTACACTTACGTAAATGACGATCATAGAAACTAGGTACAACCGCGGCATCGTTTAGGAAGCCAAGCAACACGAAACTAATCGTTTCATTTGTAGTTTTACGTGTGACCAGTCACTCGCCTCGTCAAGCTGCTGGTAGCAATAGCTTTTTGCGGCTGCTCCATTCTTGCACTTTGTGCACAGCAAAATAAAATTTGATTTGATTTGATTTGATTAATTAAGTTTAGTGAACGAAATAAAATACTGCGGATTAACACAGGCGACTCTGAACAGCTCTTGATTGGTTTGACTGTGCTAGGGATCATTGTATATTTAAAACATTCCATCTAGCTGGGACGGCTGGGACACCCGGTTTATAATATATAGCAAAGCACGGTGCAACCGATGCTGCGGCGGCCTCTTTTCGATAGAAGCTTTTGAAAAAGCTGCAGGAGCCCATCTGCTGTGCTATGTCTGGTGCACTTGAAATAACCCCCAAGTGGTCGAAATCTCCTGAATCCAATACACCGCGGCGTCTCTCGTAGCCTCAGTCGTTTTGGAATGCTAAATCCCACCATCATCATCATCATCATCATCAGCCTGATTATACCCACTGCAGGGCGAAGGCTTCTCCCATATTTCTCCACTTAACCCGGTTCTGTGCTAGCTGCATCCACTTGACCCCCGCGAATTTCTTAACCTCATCCGCCCACCTAACTTTCTGCCGCCCCCTGCTACGCTTTCCTTCCCTTGGAATCCAGTTTGTTACCCTCAGCGACCATCGGCTATCCTCTCTTCGCACTACATGTCCTGCCCATGCCCATTTCTTCTTCTTGATTTCCACTAGAATGTCGGTACTTTGAGTTATTTCTCTGACCCACTCTGCACGCTTTCTATCTCTTAATGTTACCCCTACCATTTTTCGTTCCATAGCCCTCTGGGTTGTCCTCAACTTAAGTAGAACTCTCTTGGTTAGCCTCCACGTTTCATACCCCATAAACCAAACCAAACCTCATATTACACAAAACTCTGCTGTGGCATCGGACGCCGTCAAACGAGCTGATAAGCTCTTGATGCTGGCGCGTAAAAAAGTTACGAGACACTTTGGCGACTCAAGTGGTGAAAGGCGAAAGCCTGAGTGCCGCATTCTGGTACGCATTTGTTGGGAATGTGGCGGTGAATGATGCTTGCGAGTAAAGTGAGCTACTACTGTGTCACATTCTACTATAGAGCATTTATTCAGTGAAATCTGCTTGGCACGGCGCCTCCGGCAGCATACGTCTCAAAAGCCTAACCATTACTATTGGTTAGTGATAGTTAACAATGACTTGCATTTTCTGAGCACTAGTTAATGTCTGGTTAGTGTTAGTTAAACAACCCTTAACTAGTAAGTGATGATGACCTCCAAATGCATGGGTTCCTAGGACATCTGCTTAAATATTTTATTATTAGTCGTAAATTATCAAGAAATTATCTTGAAAATGCCTTAAATCATGTTCCGATATCATCCGATTGATATTGGTTAAGTATCGATTCAGTGTTGATTGGCATATGCCCTTATAATGCATGCACCCGAAACGCGGACACATTCGCTAACGATAGTATGAATCATTTAAGACTTTCGCCCTAAAAATAAAATGATAAGGGAAGAATTGATGCTGACAACGCGGTCGGTGGCGTGACGAATGAACCTCGACTATGTGTTCAACACGAGTCGAAACACGTTATCGTGCACACTTTATAACTCTCTTAACAGGCGCAACCCGCCGGTTGTTGCAAAAATTGAAATAAATCTCCTCTCAGTGGAGTTGTTTTTGTTCGTCTAAATCATTGAAGTGAGAGCGCACAGAGCGCCCTCACTTCCCAGTTCGCCCGCCTACGTCGAAGTCGTCTGGGGATATGCGAGGAATAACATGTTGCAAAAATGCACTGCGCGGACGTGACCGGCATTGACGATTTGCCGCGACATAACGGAAGAGTGAGCCGACACGGCAGCGTATAAAAAAAGATACTAATAATAAAAGGGGGTTACACTTGCTTACAACGGCGTACACGAAGATTAGGCGTATAATTTGTCTCGTCTGCGAATGCATAACCGACCGCTATACGTACCGCTGTAATGGAGAGGGTGATGTTCCAGAGTGAAATAAGAGCGAAATAATGCATGGTAAAAGAGTGCAAATGCTACAGTGTTTTCGTTTTGTTTGTGTGTTGTATTTTGTGTGTGTGTGTGTGTGTGTGTGTGTGTGTGTGTGTGTGTGTGTGTGTGTGTGTGTGTGTGTGTGTGTGTGTGTGTGTGTGTGTGTGTGTGTGTTTGCGTTGTACAAGCTCCCGCTTTTGACATAAATAAAAAGGCAAATAAAGAACAAAAGAGAACAAAGTTGAGTGTTACGATCTTGCCAATGATATTGTAGATATACCATGTTCTGTTTTCTTTCTCCGTCATAAATATATTTCTTTTTTAATGTAAAAATATAGTTTAAAGCCTGGCGGTAGTCACCTGACAGTAGTCAACGTTTCGGGGCTCTTATGGTGTGTTAGGCTTCCCGGAAATAGGGTGTAAGGGTGAGGAACTGTGCTTCAGTAGCCACCTGTGACGTGCTAAATGCGACCGAGTACATGGTGCCGGTTTCGCTTACACGTGCTGCAGTACAACCTTATACAGCCTTGCTCAATAATCTTTAGGTCGCATGGTTAGCATTCGTGCTGTCTACTGAGCCCTCTTGCGGCACCCCAGAATACCAAACGGACGAGGATTCTCCTAGCTCACTCAGCGTGAGTTATAATCCAGTTGTGCCTATTAGCTGTCCGGAATACACGATCCTGAAAAGGAAACAATGTTCCTGAAGACTTCAGAACGTTCTCCGTTTAAGCCCGTACTTACAGTGAGTTGTAAGAGGCGGTGCACACACTTGAGCGTAATGCCGGTGCCGTTAAAGGAAAAAACAAATACGAATCTGCCGCGACTGCCATTGTGTGTGTGAGAAGCTGGTATTATGTATACATTGCCGGTGCCTTTGCAGTAGGTATTTGTAGGGCTGATATTTGCACACTCATTGACTGCAGGGTAACTATGGCCGCATACATCGGACCTGCATTTGAAACATTGTCATGGTTATCGCTTCATTTCCTCAGTACTTCATAAAATGCAGTACTGGTATTCTGTTGAGAAGCGCTGGCTCATGAAGGCCCTTACTGGTCAATGGTTATATAATATTGCCTTTCGTTTCAAAGTACATCCAGCAATGGTCTTCGTTATCCATCCATCACAGTATTTCCCGCACGTTAATGCGTTGGCTAGTCGCTGGGTCCTGTGTAGTGCTTTGGGACCGCGCCTCTTTGGGACTCTATCCCACGACCTCGACTGGAACTCAAACCCTTGACCTTGCTTTGGAACTGGAACCCTTCCTTCTCTCTCTTTTCAAAACAAGTTTTCCTATTAATGATTGACAGTTCGTGCGGGGACGATCTGACATGGGACAAAAAAAGATTTCGCCTTAAAACAACCAACGTGAAAACCGATCAAATACCGATTGTCTCCCTCCTAAGCGACCAGGTTACGCGTTTCATTCTTTAACTCTTCGCCTTTCCTGTCCGGCTTACACCTCGCTGCCACACTCCCATCGTTGCTGCAGGCTAATGGTGCGCTTTACCTGTATTTACTTTATTGCAGAATGCCTGCAAAAAAGTAATTTATAAGCACGCGCTATAAAAAAACTTAATTGTCGCCGGGGCCTGGCACCGCGTTGCGGGTTACGCTCTGAATATGCTTTGCTAGGTGCATTTAGATAATTAAAAATGGCGCGCAGGAAGTCTGCTCGCTTCGCCAACTTCCAAAACGTCTCGCTAATCGGCGGCTGGCGCCATAACGCGTTGTCGGTATAGCGGCTGTCCATCAGTTGTGTCTTTCTTTCGTTTTAAACACACTGGTGCCAAGTCGCGCAAGTCGCCGTGATAAGCGGTTGCACAGAGCCGTCGGAATAAATACTATGCCTCGTGTTGTTTTCGTATTTACCTTCGTTTGTGCATAGAACGACACACATGAGTCCCCCTGGGCCTACTCGATATCTAACTTGCGCACACACGCGCGAACTTCATTATATAGCGAACTTCATTATGCGCGGACGCCGAATTTGCGCAACCCCGCGCACATTATATAATTCCTGGAAGGCGACTTTAAAAGCGTTTCGAAAGCCTCGGCTTAAGAAACCTGACCTCGCGCGTTGGCACCGGGGAAGTTGCGACAGTCTCGGCACACTGTGTAGCGGCTGCTGTCTAGCTTACCGCCGGCCCCTATAGGCGATATTTATAAATAACCCTCGCAGCTTTTGCCGATGACTTTCATTAGTCATCGGGCGCTGGTTATACGGCGAAAAAGCTGCTGCAATGCGTCACGTGATGAGCGATATGGGCACGCCTGTGGTATACGCGCTTGCGGGACTCGGAGGGTTGCCTCTTACAACACTCCGAGAACAGGAAGGGCATCAGTTTTTTTGCCGCAGGTAATGACACTCCAGCCGCGCTGTCAATGATGAGAGAGGGGAGGGGTTCCTGTTATTCGCTCCGTCGAATTAATCCGGTCGCTCCCTGCTCTCACTGCGAGCGAGGCCTCGCGCCGTGACGCGAATTCGTAATTAAGAGAAAGTCGCGCTGGCCGCGTATGTAGGCCTCCGCGGCTTCGTGCTTTAACGCCGCGCGTTTGACTCGCTTCTTTTACGCTTTTCACCGCAAGCAACAACAACGCCGCGACACGGGGACACGCTGACTACGTTTTATTTACTTATTTATTTTTTGTTATTTTTTTCACATGTCGGCTCTTCTCTTTGTCGCAACACGGGTCGAATGCGTGTTAGATGACATATGTTTATCTTATTTATTTATTTATTTGTATTGGCGTACTACATTCTCGTGCCGGGTCATAGTGGGAGGAGATAAAGAAATGCACACAAGTCATATCGCCGTGGCCGAAATGCTTTCTCGTCTATAGGCAGTAGGGGTCAGGGCCACATTTTTCCAAGCATAAAATTTGCTCCGGAGAATCCGCGGCTACTATAGGCGTGGGGAAACCCGGTCCAGTTTGGAAAACGGGCGGAATAGATCGAACCTTGTACCTTGTGCATTCGAGGAGGCAGTTCAAACCACTATATCGAATTCTGCGGTATAAGGAACTTATTTATTTTATGATGGTAAAAGACAGGGTTGCAGCAACCGGCAATACAGTATACCGCAGCTGTAAATGCTGCATGCATTCACTTATCGCACAACTTGTAATACGTGAAACTCAGTAATACGTAAAATTATATAGGGTAATTTTACGATGGAACCGTTTTATACCTCTGTCACACGGACACGGCTGAACTCCTTTCAACTCCCTTCAACCAAGGTAGCCATTACCTCGAGGGAGATACGTGCCGTGTCACACGGCAGTCCATTATGGAAGGAAGTTAAATGGAGTTTTGAAGCAAAGGAGATCGACGATCTCCATTGATGGGCGAAGGGAGTACTCTCGTTTCCAATGTGCTTTGCTTCCGAGTCATTAAATAACATATTTCTTCAATAATGTAACTTTTACTCCTAAATATATTAGTTTTTATTGCATAAAATTGTATTCTAACTCGGTTAGTTGCGTTTAATTGTCGCGACTGCACCACGTATTGCACAACGCCGCGCATGGTGTCCAGCAGAGCGGAAAAAATGGCTATGTTTAGAGCATGGTCGTTGTTTTCAGCAAATGTGTGTTCTTTTATATTGATATGACTAAAGCTAATTGCATTTTGCGAGTAAAATAGTAGTATAAAAAATATTTCAGTTTGTTTTGGACATTATTTTTTATATCTTTGTGCAAAATAAACAGCGCCTAATGGCCCCCTGTTGGCTGCTCTGAGAAGCTCGTTGCAAGCCGTGTGACACGGGGACAACTCCTTTAAGGCGAAACTCCCTGCGACTCCCTTGCGCTCCTTTAGACCAAGGAAGTTCAAGGTAGTTCCGAGTCGGCCGTGTGACAGGGATATTAAACAGAAGAGCAAAATAACACATAAATAACACATTCTGCCCACCAGGCAGAATGAGGCCGACCATGTTTCAGGCGTATATATAGCGAAAGAGTACGACTGTTTTGTTTGGTTTGGTTTGGTTGTGGTTTGGTTTGTGGGGTTTAACGTCCCAAATCGACTCAGGCTATGAGAGACGCTGTAGTGGAGGACTCCAGTAATTTCGACCACCTGGGGTTTTTTAACGTGCACTGACATCGCACAGCACACGGGCGCTTTGCTTTTCGCCTCCATCGAATAGCGGACTGTTTTGTGAAATTCACCGTGTTGGAAGAGGACAGAAATGGTACTCATGGCGTATTACTGTAGAAGTAACGTGTACGTGTTCCGACTTGGCTGGAAAATGTGGGCTATAGATATATAGTTTTAGAATGAAGAAAAATTTTTGTTTTCATTTTTTTTTTTGGGCAGACAAGAATCCCTCAGGGCTGGGCTTGGCAGTGTCCCCGCTCCTCTTGTAAGCCACTATTGCTTGTTTCAACGGCACGCCAAGAATAATTAGCTAATGAATGAGCGCAATCTTAATGCAATGATTTTGGACCACGCGAGATGAACAGTGCGCCATTTTTGTCTTGCTTTTGCGAGATCTTATTTACACTTTTTTTTTTTTTTTTTTGTCATCGTCGAGCGTTCTGATACAGCTTACAAGCACTGATAGAAACGTTAAAATCTATCTCGACGTTGCGAAAACACGCGCACACTCCGTTCAGCTGAAGGCAGGTGTACACATGCTGTCGAGCAAACATTGCCATTTAGCTCGAAGCCAGATTATTCGATGTGAGCTGCGCAACCTCTTAATTGCATATGAAACACACTCGCTCACCTGCATGCCTTTCGTTACTTGGGAGAAACTGCGCGACGTTTTTATTGAGTGCTTCCGCGGTTAAAGTCCGGCGCGCAACGCGTGCATATATTATAAGCCGCAGCACCTGTTCACTTGCATTCGTTCCGCCCGTGTTACCCAATTCTGCCCTGTTTATTCCCTTGGTGTTCACTTCATGCCGTTTACTTGAAGTGAAGGCTGTGCTTCTTTCTGCTTTAAAAGTGTGCCAGAACATTGCTTTCAAGATTATTCGTGTGGCATGCCATTCGTCTAATACCACGTTACACCTGCAGGTGTGCCAACATATAGGTAACCAATAACCAACTGCTAAAAGCTTTCGGAGAAGCAAATTATTCAGGTGAGGACTCTGGTTGCTTGATGCGTTGCACGGCACGAATGCTAGAAGAGAAGCAGTCACAGTTACCTTCGCTTGTTTTTTCATCTAACTTCAAGTTTCCTGTTTATTGATTAAAACGGTCGGGCTTCGGGCTGTATTTGTGTAAACATTTTTCTTTCTTTATTCGATTTCTTTCTACAGCGAAAGTGGAGCAGGAGCTAAAGGCACAAGGAAAGCCTGACAGAGGCTCCTTCTCCAGGAGGCAATTTGAGTATTAAATACATCATCGGAGTAATTTTAAAAATACAATATGGTTATTTCCAGTAAATGTGGACAATCATGGATAAGAAATGTTCGCTTTCCATGCAATTTGCATACTGAATGATCAGTTATTAACAAAGTAGAAATATATTATACATTCAAATGTGAATATCGGCACATAAAATAAAAAAAATCATGTATATGTATACGTACATATATAACATACACAACATGTCATCTCATGTTGCACAGAAAATATTAAATATACATATATGCATTGGTCATGATAGTCATGGTGGATGGCACGGTTAAGGAAGAGAGAGGGAGTCGTTTATACGTCATTTCCGGAACCGCTACAAAACAGCACGGACACATGTATATAGAGAAAGACCGTCCCTATCTGTCTCTCTCTGTCAGTATTACTCGTATAAAGCGCTTACATGCTGTGACGAATGTATAATCAGCCCCGCGGAGCGTACTGGCTAACATTCAATTCTGCGAGATAGCGGAAAAAACCTCGTCGCCCACGCCTGGGGTGCCTCGTATATGCAACGTGCTGTTGCATATACGCTGCATATACGCTGTTGCATATGCGATTTGTGCAACGAAAGACATTGTCGTTCGCAGAGAGGGCGCAGCTGTAGCCATTGCTCGCACTGTCGGCAAACAGCTTTATTTAGCCTGCGGGTGTTCTTCTCTCAGCGCCGTTCTCTGGAGGACAAGAAGATGGAGAGTTTCGCGTATGCTAAATGGACGGTCTTGGCGTGCATGCAGGCAACATCTTGATGACTCTTGCAGTGAAACCTGCTATATAATATCGATTTCGAAGAACTGTCGACAAGCCCATGCATTTGCTTCGTGGAGCAGTTCGAATTGGTACTTAGAGTTACTTTAGCGTCGCGCGCTCATATATGAAAAACAACTCGGCAGCGGTAGAGTCGTCATTGCACACGTATACCTTTCCAACAGGACTCTCGTCTGGCTGTACGGGCTTATGCATGATCAGCCGCCCGTGAGGGGGGGGGGGGGGGGGGGGGGTTGTATAGCTATAGGGTGTGGTATATTCCAATTTATGTGGGCACTCGTTCTATTAATAGCGAGCAAGTGCTGCCAGATATATGTACTGCCTTCTCCGTTCTGAAACCGTATACAGATCCAGTGGTCAAAGGTAGCAGGGGTTCGTTTTCGCACACTTTTCAGCTCATGTAATTTGCGATACGCGAGCTACACTCGCGTTCCAAATTGACTTTGGCACGCAGGCCTGCCCGTAGCCCGAGGTGAAATTGCGTACAGACATGTACTATGGGGGCTGCCTATAAGTTGCTCCCAATCGAGATCTCGCGTGCGAAACGTCGTCTTCAGCGCCGGCGTGCTGATGGGGGGGGGGGGGGGGGGGTAATCGTCCCAGGCACCGTTGTTTTGAGGTGGTCCAGGAAATCGCTCATTCTCTTGCCTTTATTGCCTCCCCTCTTCCCTTTCTCCTCCTCTCGCTTGATATACGGCTCATTGCTTCCAATGATGATGTATAGGGGTGTTGAGACATCATTCTCGTGCGCTTTTCCGGAGTGTGGTGTATACAGCACCTGGGAAATGTGCACTTTGTTCATCTCGGACATCATTGTGCTTAATAACTGCCCAGCCGTAGTGGTTCTGTGGTTAGGGCGCTCAACAGTTGATCCTAAGAACGCGTGTTCGATCCATGCAGGCCGCGTGGCATGCATTTCGATGGAGGCCAAAAGTTAGGCATCCCTGTGCTATATGCGATGTATAGTGCGCGTTGAAGAACCCCAGGTATAGCCGAAATATTCGTATAGTCCTCCATTACAGTCTCCCATCTTAGCTGAGTTGCTTTCACACGTTAAACCCTATAAACCTTATAAACTAAGCAAAACAAACCAATTCATTCCTGTGGGCTGAACTGTCATTTAAAGCATAAACATAATTTTTTTAAATGTTAAATTGAACCTGTAGACTCTTAGTGGCACCTTAAGCTGACAAGGAGGCGATCGGTCTCGAAAGAGCACATTGTAGTCCATGTAATATATTTAGCCATACACTATTTTTTTTCCATCGTAAAAACCCGAGAACTTCCGTCGACAATTTTTCAATGACATGCACCTAACGAAGGCATACCGCTTAGAAACTAAAAGCGGTCAGCTATCGGGGATGTCTTATAGATATATACACAGCGATCCAGTTTTGAAGAGCGTTACTTCTTGCGGGACAGTTGTCGCAACACTCTGCATATCTCTCAAATCTCAAACGAACACGTAATTACAAACTCAGACCTTCCAAGGATTTCTAAACGGATCCGAATACACTGATCGCAAGGATGCCATTCGTGTTCGATTGAAGGCACTTGCATGCTTTTTACTATACAGCGCTGAAATGAACCGTTGAGATGGCATAAAACACACGTGTGTGTGCCCGTTCAGTTTTCGAAGGTATGCGACCGCGGGTCGCGTTGTGGGCGTGCGCGCTTTCTTCCTCTCGTTATAAACGCCCAGTTTCTCACTTGCCTTCGCCCCGTTGCATTTTGACTCTCCTTGCATTCTCTCGGGCGGCGCGCAAGGTTTTAACGACTGCCCTAGCGAAAGCAAAGACTTGTAGTGGTTGCGCAAGCATAACGAGAGCGGGAACATACATGTGCTTTGCGTGCGTGCGTGCGTGCGGCCAACAGCAGAGCTCCCTTATAGGCGATGCGCGGGTTTTTAAAGTTGCGCGTCTTCCTCTGCGTTCCTGGTGTCGGCGTGGGCGTGTCACTTTCGAAAACATTGAGGACAACGAGGAGGGTTTGTCTGTTCTTGTGGGGACCGATATACGGCTTTTGGTTGTGGCCACTGGGTCGCTGATGCGAGCGCGCGAGGCGGCTGTTCAAGGCTATAGTGTTTAGTTATTGTTTTGTAAGCCTTCGCTTTCTTCTTTCGGGGCTGGCGGAAGCCTGCGTGGAGGTTTCTTTTAAAGGTGGCTATAATTCATTCCGAGTGACACCACCAACCAAGCACGCGAGCGAACCCGGAACAAACGGCTTGAAATCAGCAGATGTGTACTAACCTCCGTGGAGTGCCGTGTCTCGAAGAATAGATTCGTTGATAAAAGCGTGTTTGCTCTTCTGCAATATTTTCTGTTGCTGATTCATATATTTGCTTGTAACGCGTTGCTGACAGAGGTTTGGTAACCATGCATGCAGATGTCTTTTTGTTGTTTTGTTTTCTTGATTTCTTGACGCGTACGATTGGCGCGTTGAACCTTAAAAAGCTATGCATGTACGCTACCACATACGTTACAAAGTCGATTTTTTTTTCAGCAATCTGTTTAACTAGCAGGTATTTATTTATTTAATATGAGTTTAGCACTCTTCATGTCGCTTCTAGGGCGCTTTCGAGTGCTCGCTAGTTGACCACTAGGTAATTTATCTGAAAACATGTCCTTCGAAATACGCGATTAAATAGAATGTGTCATATGCGTAATAGAGAGTTTTAATAATGGCGGATTAGCTTAGGCTTATGTTGGATTAGCTACTAATCCGGCATGCCTGCTGCGCAAGCACAGTGGCAGGTTTGCACCACCCCTATAGGATTGCCCCCCACCATAGATGGGGGGCGTGTACGCCTATATATAGGTAATATGTTTGCGCTATGCCAAGACCATCTCCGCTGCGTTCCATTATATATTTTTTCAGCGTTTAGTACGTTATATGATTTTTTGAAAAAGAAATTAACGCAAGGGGGGGAGGGGGGGGGGGGAGGGTGAGGGGGGCCCTTTTTCAATGATTACGTACTGCAGTGCGAGGGCGTAGCCGCTTCCGATAGGTACTCGTGTATGGGAAACTCGGTGCCGTAGACACATTCGCATGTTTTGGTTGATGGTTCGACTCTCTTGGCTGATGGCTGGCGCAAATTTCAACCACCAATTATATTCTAGATCTCACACAGGTTCGAACACAACCAGTCCCGCACGCCAGCGACATTTTCGGGTCCACAATCGTTGTCCCATGCAGAAACCACGGCCTCAGTGAGTTCGACGGGCACTAACGTCGGGACATTACCGAGCTTATAGCGCTGTCGAAAGAAAAATGCATGATCCTCCGATACCTCGAGTACTCAGCTGACTAGCCCGAGTGTTTCGATGATTTCCAAATATATATATACGTAACACAGTTCGGAATTTTGCACACGCCTGTTAAACTATGTACCGCTGGGGTATTGCGTTGCAAATTGCCTGTCGTAGGGCCTGCATATACACTTCCAGGGATGTGCAAAGGGCGAGAGGCGATGACATCTGCTATATAAAGACATCTGCTATATCGATATAAAGACATATAATGAGTTAACGCCGTGGCACACTGGGTTCATAATAATTCAGTTAACCTTAACTGAATGACTATGAACCTTAATTTCTGTCGTCGTGCTCACCTGGCTGGTCGTAGTCGAAGGTGAGTATTTACGGTCACAAGACCAAACACCGATCGAGGAATACCCATGAATAAAAACAGCGCGTAATCTCCTTCGCGAGAGAGAGGTAATGAAAGAGCGTATTATCTGAACAAAGACTTACAAAGCTGCGCTTTATGATCGAGTAACTTATGCCTATCACATTCAGTCGCAGGCAACAAAAGCAATACATTTTTTTTTCCTTTTTTTCTGCTGTGATGACCATTGAGCGCGGTGCAACAAACCACTTCTTATCGTCAACATTGCTCGGCAGCGTGTACGGCTTCAAAAACCGCGCCCTCGTATACTATAGACATGGGTGCACAATGTTTGGCCGCGTTGGCACCGACCATATTTCTAACGGCCAACACCACCGCTCTGTTGGAAACGCGTCGTTCCTCTTTTATTCCAGATTTTCCGAACGTTTTCGCGAGCGCGCGCCTCTAGCTCGATACTTTGTACATTTACTTGGCCATTTCTGTTGGCTTCCTCATCGCTGCTTTTGGCGCTTCAACATCGCTGTCCTCTCCCTTCCTTCTCCCTCACCCTCCCTTGCGGCGTGTTCCTTGTTTACCCCCTTAACGCGCGTTTCCTCTTCATTTTACTTTTTCCTACCCTTTCCACAGCGCTCGTGCTCTTTGGGCGTGGACTGGAAAGCCTATACGCGCAAGCAGCGGAAGAAAGATGCAAATGGAATGGCCTATTGGCGGCACCTGCCACCTACGCCTACAGCTCTCTAGCGGCCGAGCGAGCGGAAAAAAAAATAAATAAATAACTGCGCCGTTCGCGCGCCCGCGCCAGCCGCTTTATACTGGCGGCCTGCATGTATACATACGCATATACGCTTACTTTCCTCCATTCTTTTTCAACGCCTAAAGCGGTTCTCCTCTTCCCTCACCCCCAAATCCTCGTTTTTTTTTTGTTTTTTTTTTCACCCGCATTGCCATCATTGTTTTTGTATTTATTTTAACACAGCTTGTACAGTACATCGCCTTATGCCTATATCCTCCACGCACGCTTTGCTCGGGCGACCGTGTGGTGTAGCTAGCAAAATAAGAGTGTTGGGGGGCCCCTTTGTGGTGGTGAACGTTGAAAAACGGCGCTGCGGTTGGAGTTTAACTGCTCGAGGAACGATATGGGGCAGGAGCAGAGGCGATTGCGGGCTGATTTAAGGCCGCCCAGCTTTCTAGTTGCTGCTAGAAAGCCCGTCGGCAGCGCGGTACCCCGGAACATGGTCGCTGGCACTTTCTTCCGAGAGATATCCTTCGCCGCCGAAGCAGCACCCGCTTCTCTCGTCGCACGGCTCGCGTGCGCACCGGCCCGAGAGACACTGCCGAGATGGCGCGGAAGATTCCGAAACGCCAACGCCGAGAATCTGGCCTTTCGCGTTTGCCGATCTCGTGTCGGTTTTTTTTTTTTTTTTTTTTTTTTTTTTTTTTTTTTTTTTTTCGTTCTGCTTTGCTTTTCCAGGGCGGCTGTCTCTTTGCTTCGGGGCTAAACTTTGCCGGATTATCACCACGCGGGCTTGTGTTCAACGACGCTGAATGTGCGTTTATGCACGGGCTGTGTGTTGGCGTAGAAGGCATGACGCTTTTCCGGCGATGCTGTCGTGCCATTTTCTGCTTAACTCGATACTGCGAAATATGGCTTATTTCGAATAACCCTTTAAATTTTGCTTAATTGGTAAGGTGCGGTCTGTGCAATACCTTCGCGTGGATTCGTCTGACTTCTGCAATGCCAGTTACACACATATGATAATTTCGTCTAGGCAATTGGCATCATCAGCATAGTTTGTTGTAGCAGGAATTTGATTGATTGATTGATTCCGTTTTATTCAGAGGTCTCAGAAAGATGTACAAACACTTTCCGGACCAATAGCCAGAGGCTAGTTGAGGTCTACCAGGTATTTTATTATTCATTATCATTTAATTATTAATTACCTAATTACTCAAACTAGTAATTAATTGCTTATTTAATCAATTAAGTAATTGCTTATTGATTGACATATGGCCATATAAGGCACGCATTCGGGCATACAATTATTGTTCTCGGTGATTGGTCGAGACCGCTATACGTTATCCCGCCTCGGCCAATCAGAGCCGCCGCAAAAGTGGAACGCATTTTGTCCACGACAGCACAAGCCATTAAAGGCTTTCGCCATAAAAACGCGAGTTGCTTTGTGTCACGGTTCATACAAGTTATTTTAGATTCTTTCCACTTGCTTATTGCGTGCATCTAACAACGAACGGAAATTTAGTAAAGTCTTTTATAGGGGATTACTCGAGGTCACCCCGCTGGCATGTTGCCGTAGGTATGACTTAAGCAGATGCTTCCTAGCTGCTTTCCTTTCAAGATTTCGAAACTTTCGTTTTCTTTCCCATCTCGGCGCGGCTTCTCCGCAAGGTCCGGTGTGCGTGAAATGCGCGTAAGCGTGTCTAACACGATGCGATTTTCGCATGCTTGACTGTGCAGTCCAGCGTTCGAGACGGCCGTAAACGGCCGCTGTTATCGCATGTTACGGCGCGCCTCTTCCGTCCGCCGCGGTCAGCGACGATTAGCGGAGGCGGAGGCAGCGTCGTGACCGCTCGATTAGAAAGAGCTCCCCAACTCTCTCTCTCTCGCTCTCTCCCATCGATGTGGCATAGCTGTCCGATTCGTCTCCTCTGCGGACGAAGAAGAAAACGCGTTGTATAAGAAATAAAACCAACCAGGAGATAAAGCGGACGATTAATCGGGAGAGCGAAACACGGAGACGCTAATACCTCTGATTGTCCGAGCATGGGCTGCGAAGAGACGGGGAGTTTGAGGGCAGACAAAATTATGAGCGCTGGATGACTTTGTGTGCATGCCTGACGGCACTGCGGAAGAAGCTAAAAATATGTATACAAGCTCTTACACGTGACGCGTTGAATCACAGAGGAAGGCAACGTGAACGCGATGTGCGCGCGCTTTCCGTGACTTAAACAAAACGGTTTAAAACGGGTTGCTTTTGGTATAATTACTTTATTGTGCACAAACAAGGTTTTTATGTTGAAAGCCTTAACGTCAAACTCAGCTGGTAGGCATCTGTGCTTCTTCTGAGGTCTTTGTCAAAAGTAGCCAGGCTGCATGTTTTGCTTCTCACTTGTGTTATAAAGCCAATAAGGATTCCCACTTATCACAACTAACTAAGAAGTGAGGACAGGCGCTCTTCTTAACATTGCAGATATTTAGAGCTTCAGAAGTGGTATGAATCTGCTACCACATGACTGAGAAGCAGATCCTGCAGCCTGCAGATTGGTCGGCTTGGTTTGGTTTGGTTTGTGGGGTTTAACGTCCCAAAGCGACTCAGGCTATGAGAGATGCCGTAGTGGAGGGCTCTGGAAATTTCGACCACCTGGGGTTCTTTAACGTGCACTGACATCGCACAGCACACGGGCGCCTTGCTTTTCGCCTCCATTGAAAAGCGGTCGCCGAGGTCGGGATTCAATCCCGCATTCTTAGTCGAGCGCCGTAACCACTGCGCCACCCCGGCGGGTGATTGGTAGGCGGGTCATCATGAGACCGCATTGCATGGCTCAGCTGGCAGGAGCTGTTTACAGAGGTTCAGCTTGGAATCGAACACGGGACCATTTGCACCCTGCTTTAGGTACACGCTAACCATATCGGCAACGCAAGCCCGTTTCTATGGTTTTGGTTGAAGTGGGGCTTCTTATTTCATTTCATTTATTTCATTTCATTTATTTTTCTCTTAAAGGCCCGAGGGCATTACATAAGGGGGGAGCAAACTCAAGATTTTGTGCCAACAAGAACAAGAACACTACAGAACAGAGAAAGAATAATTGAGCAAAAAAATAATAACTAGCAATAATAATATACATCGGGTAAGCGGCATCGAAGAGGTTGTTCAAAGCTTAGTGAAATGCAAGAAGTAAAAAAAATGAACACATAAGTAAACGTAGAGTAAAATGCATGGCATTAAAAACAATAGCAAATACAATTGGCTGTAATCAGTGCATGATGCAATGGTGTTCAGCAGGGCATTTCAAAGTGCTATTGCGTCCGCGAAATAATTAGTGCTAATAACGTGCGACAGTTGATTTGTTAGGAGGTATTTCGCATAATATGGTGGATTACAACTGCACGTCAAGAGTGCGTGTAAGAGAACAGTGATACAAACCAAGTAATTGGGGATTAAACGATTAGCAGAGTGCATGTCAGTGAGCTGTACCCGAATGATATAGTCCTCGCTCCTCAAAGGGAGCCTGCAAACGGGAGCATGTAACGCTGTCGCGTGTCGTACCCTTAAAGGCGGACTTGCACTTATTTTTACAAACAACGGCTTACGCTTGGAACGTCACCTGAAGCGCCAAGTGACGAGTACAAGTGGAACCTCGCTGCTCATATAGAATCGCCGTCCTGGTCCGTGGACGTATAACGTTACGTGTACCACTCATCGCAGCGTGATCAATCAAACCACGAGCTGCTTCTTTGCGAGGCTTTGTTCCCGCTACATGTGCGTATAATTGACTTATACTGTGTCACGTGCCATTGGGCCCACAGAACAGGGCAGTTAATTTGTTCTTGTCCCGTATACATTCACCTCAACGTAGCAGTGGCCAGCGTGCATGTACCCTATCTGCAAGTTTTGGCAGTAACGGAATTAATTTCACGGAGCACGGGATGATAGAGCTGGCAGAATGCTGTAATAGGTGTTATGCGTAGAGGAGCAATGCGCAGAGCGAGTTATGGAACTCCGACTTCAACCTGTCGCCTCTACACGTGCATCATTTCTAGCCAACAGCGATAATTCCCGAATAATGTAAGTGTAATAACACTTACATTATTTTCTTTGCTTTCCCGCTGTTTCTGCGGAACCATTCTTTCGTAAGGACGGCCACTCCGCACCAGCTCACTTTCGACTCGAGTCATTATATTAGCCTTCCGAACATTTTCGTGCTCAATAGACCGTTTTCTCGACGATTCCATTTTCAGTCTAGTTAACGTAGTATCTTTTTTTTTCTCAACCAAAATTTATTCAACTTAAGTATGCTCTCATTTAGCTTTGTGCTGCGTTCTGCGAAAAAAAAAAAGAAAAAAAAAAACAAGGGGGGGGGGGGGGAGGACTTTGATGATTCATTCAACTGGAGTAAAAGCATCGAAATGCCGTTGAATACGATAAACGAAAATCCGCTCACCATAGAAGAATATAGGATAACCGTCGAAAGAAGGGAAAGAACGCAGTTTGATAACACAGGTGTATTACCTATAAATATGCATGTAACATCACCATGCTTTCGTCGCACGCCCCACGCACGGCTCTTGGAGCAAACAGGACCAACTCTCGAGGAGCACGCCTTCTGCACAGCCCATGCACCGCGTCCGTACTGGCGGGCGGACGTGGATGCATAACTTTTGCTGCCACGTGTCGGCTTTGCTTTTCTGCGTGTGCGTCTCAGCACTCGAGCATCTTGTGTCCCGCCGTGTGCTCTCGCTGTTGTTTTCTATAGCCGCCACCTTCTCACCCTCTCCTTCGTTGGAATACTCAGTGATGCCCTCCTCCTCTTCCTTCGGGCCGATCTTGTTTCCGCAGGCCGCCACCATCCGTCACTGTCGCCGGACGGCGTCCAAAGTTGTCGGACCGCAACGAGGATTAAATGGCCCTGCTTTGGGTCGCTGCAAGCAGGCATCGTTTTGCCTCTTTGCCTTCTGTTTTTTTTTTTTTGTCTGTATTTTGTTTGTCTTCTCTTTCGGCTAACCTCCCACGGAGTGTAGATGCCTACCCCATCCGGTACATGACCAGCCCGTGATCCGCCCAGCCCTTTTCTTTTTTTTCTCCCTCTCCCCTCTCCTATATACATATTTTTTCTCTTGGCCGCCTTGTGCGGAGTTGACACTACTATACCGTGTAACGCGGCCCTCCCCACTTCCCACCAAAAACCGAAATCAGAAGCTGCTGCGGCAAGGGACAGAGACAAATATATAAATGAAGGGGAATCAAAAGTAGCACCGCCTAAATGGAACGACGGATTGCGTCGTCACGGCCTTGCTCCCTGTTACCTCTTCGACAAAGCACGGCCGAGTTTTCCCCCTCTTCCCGCCCCTCCCTTTTCTTCATTCTCTATCGTTTCATCACCGGTCAGCGATTTCTCTTTCTCTCTCTCTCTCTCTCTCTTGCTCCCTCTTTTTCTAGCTCGCTTTCGTCTTCGCTTGCTCCCACAGGCGTAGCCGTCGAGAACGATGGTCACTCCTAATGAGATTTTGGTAGCCGTGGTGGTCAGCTGTGGTGGGCCATTAAAAAGACACGAAAAAGATGGCAAGGTGAAAAAGAGAAAGCGGGCGGACTCGCTAACCGCGTTCGACGAAGCGGGGAGGGGGCGGCGATGACGACGTGACGCCTTTCGCGCGAGCAGTCCCGCGTTCGCAGAGAGAACAAAAAGTTTCTCTCGCGCATTTTTTTTTTTGTATATTTATATCGTCATGCACGAGGCTTGCGGTGTGTGCGACACGGACCACACGCCAGTGGTCAGCAGTAAGCGCAGTGACCAAAGCCGGCTCTCATCGGACGCAGATCAATTATTCAGGCACGGGACACGGCTGAAGCGGCTGCTACCGTCGGCTGTGTGTGGCCGGCTTGGCGGCCATTAAAAGCCGCTTCTTCCCGACGCCCTGTACTTGTACTTTGGGGTGTTTTCCCAATTTTTTGTTTTCTTTTTTCTTTTTTTTTTTTTGAGCTCCCGTGTGCTTTACGCTGCGACGTGACGTTAGCCTGGAATTGTTCGTGTACGAGGGGGTTGCACAAAAGGCGAGAGGCCACTCGCAGTTTTATATAGGTATATCGTATTTTGATCGGCGCCGCGTGTACTATTCGGGAAGTTAGTGCTTGTTAAAGGTTACTCGCGGCAAGTTCCAAATCTTTCTGCACTGTTAACCACGTTGTCTATCACGCCGCAGTTGCAAGCAGCACTCTCCGACGTGCCGCTCAGTGTGCTTGTTATAAACGATCGTAACTCGGTTTCTGCAAGCAGCAAGTCGCGCATGAGTGCCGCTTGTAACCGCGGTGTTGTACAGAACCTCGTTAACAGGGTCGTACAGGGCTTGCTGAGGGCTTAAAAGTTTCACACTTGCGAAAATTATAGCGCTGCGTATTCACAGAGAGCAGCACTCGCATTGTGTGCTGCTGAATATTTCGACACATATAGGGAAAGTATTACGTCGCTTTGGTTTGGGGCTGAAACGTGGCGGCTAACCAAGAGAGTTCTACTTAAGTTGAGGACAACCCAGAGGGCTATGGAACGAAAAATGGTAGGGGTAACATTAAGAGATAGGAAGCGTGCAGAGTGGGTCAGAGAAATCACTCAAGTTACCGACATTCTAGTGGAACGTAAGAAGAAGAAATGGACATGGGCAGGACACGTAGTGCGAAGAGAGGATAACTGATGGTCGCTGAGGGTAACAGACTGGATTCCAAGGGAAGGGAAGCGTAGCAGGGGGCGGCAGAAAGTGGGCGGATGAGATTGAGAAGTTCGCAGGGGTCAAGTGGATGCAGCTAGCACAGAACCGGGTTAACTGGAGAAATATGGGAGAGGCCTTTGCCCTGCGGTGGGTATAGTCAGGCTGATGATGATGATGATGATGATGATGATGATGATGATGATGATGATGATGATGGTTTGGATGTCGGTGAATCGGCATTTGTTCGTGGCTCCTATCCGACGCTATCAAATCGTATGAGCTTAAACTGAAGCAAGCTTGGTCCGGCTGTGTTTGCTCCATGCATGCACAGAAGCGCGCTCGCTGTTGTCTTGCTGCCTTGAGCATTCCTGGGCAATGCGGACAGCAAACACAATTCTCAAATAAATGTTTCCTGTTAGACACATCGCTTCAAACTCGCTTTATAGCATCACCGTGTTGAACACATTTGCTGATTTTTCACACTGGGTATCAGAGCCGAGTTCAAGGGAACGAAAGCATAGCCGGGGCAGGAAGCGCACAGATAGAAGCTTAACTGCAATGTACTCGCGGCGCGTGAGAAAGACGACTATTTGAGCAGCACTGGGAGAAACGTTTGCACTGTAGTGACAGGTATACCTTTTGCAAACCAAATACCGTATTTTCTTGGCGTGGTGTTCATCAACGCTAAATTGAGCTTTCCTGGCGAAATGCACTGCACCTTATATACTGCACGAGGCTTGCACTGTTGTGCGCCGCAGCTGTTCCATCATGACACGCTTTTCTGCTGACCACGCCGGCTCATACTCGTGAAAGGTGCTGTTGCAGATCGCAGTGTCTTCGCTTTGGTCCGCAGTTATTTTCTCATCATTTGTACTTTTGGGCATGCAGCAATATAGGACTCTGTCCTGGCGCCGGCTTCACGCATTCCATCTGCCTCATACACTCGCGAAAGGAAGGGAAAACGGAGTGACATTTAGTCGTATATGGTAAAAGTTTTATTACTAAAACTGTAAACACTGCGGACAGAGAGGTACACTAAACCACATAATCTGGTAATGCCCCTTTTCGCCTGGAGCAATGACCAACAGTCAAGATTTGGAAGCCTGGGAGTCCCTTCTACAACGCAAAAACATTGAGACACAAAAAGAAATCGTCCGCCTGGCGTCTGAGGCCGCGGAGAATCAGTGTATTCTTGCGCGCTTCTAGTCGCGGAGTCCCAGCCCCCTATTCGGGTCTGTGTGTACGGGTCTGTGTGTACCTCAGTGGGGGAGTAGGGGAACCTACTATATTGGTGGCAGTAAAGTTTTAAATCAATCAATCAATCAATCGATCAATCAATTAGTCAATCAATTAGTCAATCAATCAATCAATCAATCAATCAATCAACCAATCAATCACTAAAAATACGGAATACCTGTTCACCAGCACCGGGCGCAGATTTTCACTTCGCAACATGCGAAATTTTTCCATTTTGCTGGGATTTTAACCGAGGTTGTAATATCATCTAATCGCTAACCTCAAGGCTCCATGTGCCTTAGTTATATGTTTTCTGCGGTTGTTAATTACATAAAATGAATGGTTTTTAAGATGATATGCCTATATTTGCCAACGGTATAGCATTCTGTACGTTTAGTGGCGAAAATGCATGTACAACCACTGCTTGAAAAGAATACACTGCTCTTATAGGGATCGCGCTAGAGGACACAATACTCCATGTTTACTCTCTTGTGGAATGATTTTTGTAGAGTGTATATGAACTTTACCTCTCCGCCTGTTAACTATAGCTGGGGTGGAAATTTTGAGGAATTTTGTATGTTGATTGTGTGATTATCGTCCCAGAGGCCACCTTCATAGGTAATTGGTCCCTGTACATTGAATGTATAGGTTAATTAATGTCTGCTGCATGAGAAAGAAATGGGATGGCGGTGCTTTATTGAAGGTATATAGTAATGATTCGGGCAATGATATGATATAAAGCAGCCGTGTGTAAAACATCCAGAGGCTTCAAACGAAGCACCGATGGAATATTATCTAAGAACACCTCGCTCACTAGAGCACCGTGTCAACGTGGCAGTTGAACCCTGATTTAAATAGCTCGACGAGAGGCCTCAATTAATCATCTCCTCAAACATAAGCGCTTGAATAGATGAGAACCCGACATGTATTGAAGTCAAGGCTTGAAAGAAGATCGCGACTGTTTTTATACAACCGTTCTATCCCATATCTGCGTCCTCTTTATCTCCGGAATCGGCCAATCCACGCAGTGCATAATGGCGGTATAGAATCCATTGCAAATGACCGATATAATATACCAGACACAGCTGTGTTTGTTAAACCGAATACTTCGTAATAGTTCATATAGGAATACTTTATAAGAAGACGCGTCTCCTTAGTAGGGAGAGCTCAAGCAGCTGCTTCAGCCAGCCCTGTCCCGGGACTGAGGACCCGGCCAACGCCGCGCCTAACTCCTAAACAATTTTTCCGAAATAAATGTCTTATACTACTGCAAGATTCTTGTTAATAGCATTTCACGCGCAGTGGGCCGTCATAATCGCGCCAGTAATGCTATCATCGTCATCGTCGTCTTCATTGTCACGTGCAGGCTGACAAGCTCTCTGAAATGGGCTGCATTCGTATAGCAGCGTTTTGCCTCGCGGTGCACACGTATTTACAACGCTTCGGCCAATAGCTAAACGCCCGCTTTCCCTCGTGCCAACGATATACCGTCTTGCTCTTTAGCAAAGCTCCGTCGCTGTTCCGCATTCTCGGCCCAGCTCCGCCGGTGTGAATGAGGGAGAGCCTCTCCCTCCTCATCCTCCTCTTCGTCTTAGACGCCGCGTAGCTTCCACACGTGCCAATTATACACTGCGGCGCCTTCTCATTTAATGGGTAGAACAACGCGCTCGCGTTCAAACAGCTGACTGTCTGTGCTGGCAAGCAAATCGTTCCACTCCTGCTGAAACACCACGACGGGCCCCCAGAGCTTCGCCCTCTCCGGTCGCGTGCTTTGCCTTTGGAGCACAATTCATTCTGCGCCCCAGCTGACACGCTTGCATTTCTCTCTCCCGCATGCATACACTCACACACTCAAACGCACGTACCGCAATGCGATCGCCGTCTCGCGTGCAGGGCTTGCGTGGGCGCGGGCGGCGGGCAAGGGGGTTCACTTTGATTCATGGCCCATTGTGGCGCGCTCATGAGGAGTTAGCAGCGCGGGTGAACGCAGCGCGCACCGACACACGGCGAGGCTTGGCTTGGCTTGGCTTCGGTGGACGAGAAACTACATCTCCAGAGCGGGAGGAAATGAGAAACAAGTCGCGTTTGTGTGCGCATGTGTGCGAGCGTTGAGGTTTGGCTGAGGAACCTCCTTTTTAGCAATGCTGATTTCTCCCGTAAAGTGTTGCCGGTGCCTAAGTGGTACGCGGCCGCTGCTAGTGGATTGGCTGTTGTCTCTTCTCTGACCGCTTCCTTGTCGGCCGCCTGTTTATCTCTAAAGGTATATGAATTGGCTGTCTTTACTATTCCGCTCTCCCAAATTCTATCGGTTTTATGTTTTGTCATGCGAGTGTTCTTCATTGTTTTGAGAATCGAGTTGAAGCATTTTAAATCTCCCGCGGTTCTGTCCGTCCTGATGCCAAGATATGGACGCAATGGATTGTGATGAATGGAAAGGTTTCGTCTTACTCCCTGTGTTCGCTTTGGCGACGTATCTGTTCGGCCTCGGTTGATGCTGCCAGGACGAGATGGAAATCCATTTGAGGATTCGAAGTTCATTTCCGTTCACTTGCCTGAACGGACACAGCCATGCATATTCGTGTGCAATGCGGGAAGCCGGACGCAGCGCGGCTGTTAAGCCTGGCCATATAAAGAGTAAATTCAAATATAAGCCTTTTGGTCATAAGGAAGTACATGATAAATCAGATCAGCCCGAAGCCGGCAGTTAGTGGAATACATACAACACTTCAGTACGCGCAAAGTATTGCAAACTCAAAGGCGAAATTAAACCAGCATGTACAATAGGTTATTTAGACAGCATGATAAAAGTTTCTCAGGAAACACGACTTCAATGGCGCTGTCTATCAAATAAAGATAGCAGGATAGTTAGTATAAGAAAACGAAGCAAACAAAACAACTCGGGAAATCCAGCGAGATGAAGTAATATTTCAGGTAAGAAGCAACTAAATATGCAAGGAGCAGTGTGGGAGTGTACGGGGGGAAACCAACTGCCCCCTTGGTAGTCAATGGTCCGCGGGGTTGGACCAAGACCGGGTCAAAAGTTTCATTTGCAGAGATCCTTTTTTTTTTTTCTTTCTTTTTTTTTGTTGTGGATGCTAATGAATAATTACTTCATTATTCCAAGTTCGGAAATAAGCCGAACACTATAGAGGAGGAGAAAGGCAGTGAGGTTCACCAATAAAAAACCGGTTTGCTACCCTGCACTGGGAGAAGGGGGTGAGTGGATATAAACATGATGGGTAAGAGAGAGATGGGTGAAGTCAGTATAGTCACATCACAGCCATATCACGTCACATCACGTCACAATCATGTCACATCACAGCAAAATCAGAGCCTATCGATCAGGCCCGTGATTTTGATGAAGCGGAGCAGTGCATGGGAGGCCATTACCGCCGACGATCGCCGCGGCCAGGGACCTAGAATTTCGATTTCAGTCAGTGGGCGTCCATCTAGACGCTCCAGCGCACGGCAGAGACACTGTCTTTCAGCACTGTATATGGGCAACTCACAATGAATGTGGCCTATAGTCTCGTCGCAACCGCAGGTTGCACATGCAGGGCTATTTGCCATACCTACCACAAAAGAATAAGAGTTTGTGAATGCTACGCCTACCCACAGGCGGCACAGCAAAGTTTTTTCACGTCGGGGTAGGCCGAGCGGAAGCCGGAGGTTCAGGTCAGGGTCCAGGGATTTTAAACGGAATTTCGCGAACTGACCAGAATTCCACAAAGCGAGCGTGTGCTAGAAAAATATAGTACACAGAGCCGAGGATAGGCTGCACATAGGATGCTGTTAAATATCTTCGAGGAAAAGAAGTACGCTTTGGAAAATATTCATCAGTGATTATAGTGTCATTAGTAGGTCAGTTTGAAATCATATTAACACTTATTTTTTGTTGCGAAAGCAACACTACGACAGCCTAACCGAGACCCAGGGTGGCCGCAGCTAAGTCATGAAGAGGCGTAGCTACGAGAAGAAGAAGAAGGAAAAAGACGAAGACGAGGAAAAAGAGACGACAAACAAGAAGATGAAGAAGAAGACGAATAAAAAGAGACGACAAACAAGAAGACGAAGAAGAATACAAAGAAGAACCAGAAGACAAAGAGGAAGAAGAACGCTCGGTCATCCGCAGCTAATGCTTTCGCTCCACATTCGGTTCAGCAGCTTTGAATCCTTCATATTTGTTTTTCTATTTTAGCATATGCCTGCGGCAAGTTTGATACTACAGTTTCGCAGCTAAAGAAAATGAGACGGGTTCAACGTTTCTTCTTCTTCTTCTTCTTCTTCTTCTTACATCGAAAGGCATCAGAAACCAAACAGACTTTCGACGGGAGAAAGTGCATCACGTCTTAATCAGAAAATCGGGGGTCAATTTTCCTCAGAAATACATCAGAAACTCTGGTCATAAGTAATCAGAAACTCCTGATGAGTGTGATGTCTAATGTAATTGACTTTTAATCAGAAACGCATCTCGCAATTTTGTAGGAGTTACCCATCCAGCACAGACAGTGGGGCCGTATACCTATAGCCACAGCGTGAGAGACTGCTGGCGGCCAGGCAAACTTCTCTTTAAATTCGCGACCCGATTCTGCCTCAAGAGGCTCTCTGCATATGGGCAAGGGGCAGTGCGTCCCGCCGGCCAGCGCACGCGCGGCCGGTTGGTGAATCACGGCAGATCGCACCTCTCAGCAAGGACGATGTGGTCGAGCAGCGTCGGAAAAATAAAGCGCAGAGTTCCTCCTCTCCGTTCTCACCGTTCATTCACGCGCCGGTCGGCGGCGGCAGCCGTGCGCCAAACGCGAGCGTATGCGCCGTATACCTCCACGGCGCGCCGCCAAATGAGCAATTACGGAAGGTGCGCCACTGGAGGGGACTCTCACCCGTGTGCATATACCGTACGCCGGCGAACATAAGCGTCACCTTTGTTTTCCACGGCACGAATCATGACGCCTGAAGAAACAAGGGAAGCATGGTTAAAGACGGGCTTGAACCGAACACTCAATATCCCTAAAGTAGTGAATGTACTGCTTGGCTTTGGTTTTGGGGGACTAACTGCGTTGCGTAACAAGACTTTTAAGACGTCGAAATTGCTCTTTAGGAAGCTAACTGCGAAGGGATTCCAGCCATTCAGCCTCCCCGTAGACTGATTGCTCACCATGAAGACTGTGTGGATGCGTTAGTCCCAGCTTTACCTGCATAATTTTCGGCTTAGGGGGACGGCTGCTTTGGTTTCTGACCACCACATTTAGCTTGTAAAGATAGGTTTATATTGACTTGAAACGATTGTTCATGTGTCACGCTTCATCCGCTGGATGCATTCCTCACCAGAGTGCGGCGAAACATAGGCTTGTCAACGTAGATCCAAATAGATTTTCAAATCTAGGTGCTCGTGTAAATTTAAGGGGAGTGTTTAAAAGCAGGAGGTGAGGGGGTGGTCTTCTATGCTGCCCTTTCACCACAAATAAGTTTTAATCTAAACCATGGTGAGTCGAAGAAACGCACGATTCAAATAGGACGAATCCCACAAACGCCGCGTTCAGAAGTGCCTGATGAATGGGCATAAGAAATTTTGCAGCCATGGTGCGACAATTTGTCTTCTATGAGTTTGTTCCATACTCTTAGCTGTGGCCTCTTGAGCTCTCAAGCTCTCTTGCGACGTATTTTCGGTGAAATTGAGCACTGTTGCATTGTTTACTTTTTAAATTTACCGACGTATCCTTGCTGTAGTGTTGTCCGTGGATTATAACAAAATACACCGTTGTATTTATGTCGCTTTTGCACTAGGTAATGCATTTCTATATATATATAAAAAAAAAACTGAAACCGTAAATGCGCGCCATTACGAATTTAAAAAAATATACGCAGAAATTTCACACCAAAGTCGATAAACATGGGAGCTATTTAACAGGTCGTATTTACACAAATCGACCGACCTGGAAGGCAGTTACTCGGAGTTGTTTCCATGGGTTTTTGGAAAGCTGACCAAATGGGAAGACGATAAGTACTTTTCTTACTTTCATCTACACCTTTTGGGCTGCAGAAGTGTATTTTTTTTTATTTTTTTTTTAATACTGCGAACGACAAATCTTCATTTTATCGTTCGCGGGGTCTGATGATCGCATACTGTGCAGTAGGGTAGGCAATGAGGCACTGTCACTTATATATAGACGAGGTCCAGTGACTATCATTGCAGCACATTGCAGCACTTTAGCCCTGCCGGAGTGGCGTAATGGTTACGGCGCTCGACTACTGTTCCCAAGGACGCGGGATCGAATCCCGGCCTCGGCGGCCGCTTTTCGATGGAGACGAAAAGCAAGGCGCCCGTGTGCTGTGCGATGTCAGTGCACGTTAAAGAACCCCAGGTGGTCGAAATTTCCGGAGTCCATACGGCGTCTCTCATAGCCTGCGTTGCTTTGGGACGTTAAACCCCACAAACCAACCAACCATTGCAGCACTTTGTCTAAGAGCCGTATGATTCTGCGCTGCAGGTCTGTAATCTAAGAATGGAGCTGATCGGCGGAGTGGCCGATATCCACCGCCGAGCCCCGCTGGAGCTGAAGTCATTCCCTCTTATCGCTTTCAGTTTGACGCCTTCGTTGAGGCTACAATTGCCCGCGCCTACTGAGATTTGCGGACAAATTTGTTGATTTAGTTTAGCCACAAGCTCCGGAATCCCGAAACGTCCATTTTCTGCTTGATTCTAAACGTACCATGCACCGTTATGTTGCACGTTAGGCTCATGGGGTTACGCCTTCTTCCTTGAAAGCCGGTGGTGAAAATCGTTTAGTTTGGTTTGGCTTATGGAGTTTAACGCCTCAAAGCAAACATATTGACGTAATATACTTGATTTCAAAAGTCTCGCCGTTATGATGCACTTATAGGTTCATGAGCTGCACATTCTTTCCAGAAACTCGGTGGTTAAAACGAAATCTAGTAATCTTTACTTAGAAGAGTCAGGTATGGATGCAGTTTGGCAAAAGGCGAGATTTTTCTCGGATTCCTCTGGGTGCTCGGAGCTTTGGGTTGCTTATGTTCGTAATAACGCGGTACACGTGTCCGTATACAGACGGAAGAGCGGGTCCCTAGCTTATAGCTTTAGCCCGGAGCTCCGCGCCTCGCCCGCGGAAGGGTGTGCTGCCTAATCGACGCCGCGATGGAACGTTTCGTTGTGTACGAGTTCCCGCGTGCTCGCGCTCATCGTATGTACATGCGGCGGAGTCTGCCGCTAGCTCTCGGGACGGCTCCAAATTGAATGAGGAAAGGCGTTCCGGATTAAAAGGCGGGCGCGGTGGTCGCGGCGGTGAAAACAGGTTGGCCGCCCCAGGGAATGCCGGTGAAATGCGGCTGGCTACGGCCGACGATGCCGCAAGAGGGATCGGAGTTGGAGGAGATGCTGGGGAGGGCGGCATTTGGGGTTAAAGCCTGCTCCGGCGAGGGGAGACGATGGCGACCACCGTGGAGAGTCGGCACTTCCGCTCCGCGCTCTACATTTTGTGTACCGCCTGTTCTCCGTATTGGCTTGCATCAGCTTACCGTGCGAGCGCGGTGATGAGATCGAGCGGAGTCGCCGCCTAGGAGAGGATGGAAGAAAAAAAAACAAAACGCACTTCTCTTAATGAGCATATTTTAACATTGCCTATCGTCGCGAATGCGTGGAATGTCGGTTCACACGTCATGTACTCAGTACAAAAGAAAAAACACAGCATCAAAAAGTTTGGTGTCCCCATGTTTTACTAGCGAGCGCTTTATGAACGAAATGTCAGACGCTAGGAATCTGCGTGAAGACAAAGGGGGCATGAATGTGCGACTTCTAACCGGAGTTGGACAACTCCTCTTTCCTCATTTTCTTTCATCGCATGGGATGTTTCCTTTGTCAGTATTTAATATCCAATTTAGGAAAAAATGAAAGAAAAAAAAATACCTACCCCACATTCGGGAAGGTTGTTTACCGTGCATGTTAAAAAGCCGGGATAAAAGTATTTATTTCTTCCGCTGAAATGTAAAAAATCCTCCTCCTCCTCCTCCTCATTTTCCGAGAACGTGGCCTCCGCCGGGACCACGCGACGACTCTAAACCTGGTGCAGTATTGCTATCGCAATTAAAATGGACCAAGCACAGGTCTCCCAAATAGCGTCAAATTAGGTCAGTTTAATTTTGGCTTTCCCTTTAGTCAGTCTAACTAATTTACAATTATAAAGCGATTGCCAGTAGAAATATCGTATAAAGTAGGGTACCCAAGCCCATATGGTTTGCTTCAAATCGCATGGTGAGACCCTTGTAGCTTCCCTAAATATCAAAAATCCTAGCAAAGTGACGACATGGGGTTGTGCTAACGTCCCAGACGTCTAGGGCTTGTGAAGTGACATTAGCGCTCTGCTGCATGCCTGAGAAACAAGCCATGCGGTCCGGTTACCTTCGGCAAAGACGGTATACTTCTCGGTAGCAAAGTGCTGGAGCTATATGGCGCCCCGTAAAATATGCTAGGAGTATTTGAAGACATTGGCTGCGCTGCATGTTTGCCGCGTTCAAGCTCGCGCGGTCGCTTCAGCCGTGTAAATCGCAACGGATTCACAGGGAGGCGAGGCGTCGACCAGCTGTGACGGCCACGGCTGGCTTGAGACAGCTGAAATTTGCCGCTTGGCTTGCGTCGGCGGCGACCAAAGCGCGACCATGCTGTCGGCTCGCCGTCATGCTGCTCCGCGCCTTTTGGCGCGCGCCGTGATTTGTGGGCGCGCCGGCGTGTAAGTGACATGCGCCATGTATACATACGTGCGCTTTCGCTTTTCAAGAAGTCGGCTCCGTTGCATCTGTCGCCGCATTTTGTCCGGCGTCGACTCTTTCACACACTACGGAGGTATGTTAAGAAAAAGAAAAGTTCGTTGGTGACGCAGACACATTAGACGTGTCCCGATGGTTACTCGAGGGCTTCGCCCTTTCACACGAAGACTGTAACGTGCGCCCTAGCTCAACTGCTGGAAAACACAGAAGGCCCCGGACCCGATGATGTAGAAGAGATGCCTGAAAGAGCTGTGAGGAGTGTCTAGAAGTGGCTCCGGTTTGTGTCCCCGGACTCAGAGAGGAGATGAAGGGTTATGAAAAAGGTGCAAGAGGGTGAACAGCCAGACAAATGGGGTGGGATATGCTGTGAACTTTATGGGTCCGACATTTGTTCGCGGTGTGAATAGATTTTGCGTCGGTGAATGTTTCAGTCGTTCCTAATTTTTATTTTGAATGTTTGTTTTCCTTTTCTTTTTTTCACTGTTTCAAAGAGTGTTTGAATCAGCGAGCATTCCGTGATGCACTTTGTGGCAGCAGGTCGCATATCTTCAGGTGAGAACGGTGTGCAGAACGTTTTGAGGAACTGTGTGAGAACAGCGTACGGAAAGGGCGATAATTAGACTTAATAACGTGGTATGGGAAATGCGAGTAGTTTCAAGGCAATGTCTGGTCTGGAGCTGTGCCTGGACAGTAAGAGAACAGTGTGGAGAACAGTGCCATGATAATATGTGAAAAATTATGAGATGTGATGACACCGTAAAGGGTCTGCGTCACTAACGAGCTTCTCTTTGTAATTTTTTTTTTTTGCGTCGTAAAGAAAAGCATCCTGACGAACAGCGCCTACTCAGAAAAAAAATAAAAAAATGCACCCTTAAAGATGCATTTCGTGTCTATATCTCACACTCTAAAAAAAAAGAAAAAAGTATCTTTGTAATAAAGAAGCAGCATGAAATGTCACTACTTTTGCACACGAACAAAACGACAAGGAAATGAGAGCATCTTGAGCGCAGTGTGCGGGAAAAGTGAGGAGCAGTGTGATCTCGCTGAGACAGTGGGGAGAACAGTGCCAGGATGGTGTGCAGGCTATTGCGAGGTGAAGAATGGCGTTTGAGGGAAGTGGTGTCGGCGGTTTGCGGAAGAGTGAATAAGAGTAAACAGCATGTATCAAGAACAGTGGAAGCTATGTGCAGAGAAGTGTTAAAAGAACAGTGCATATGTATACGTAGGCAGACGCTCACAGCACGTAACGCGATACGGTAAGAACCTGCAGCGCGCTCGGGACGTTATTTACAACGTTTCATACTTCTTTGTGCTTACATGGTATTGGCGCTTTGCTTTTCTTTCCTTTTGCCTTGAGCAACGTTTGCGCGCTAGCGGAGGAGCGGTGCCCCTTCTGTGCAGTGAGCGATGGCGGGGGTCTCCCTTGCTGCCGCGATCGTGCACGCGCTGGTACCAAGGTCGTCCTTATCCATTGGGCGCGCCGGGGGGTGTTCTTTTCCCGGGGTGATTCTTCGCGGAAACACTTGGCATCCGCCTTTTCTCGGTCCGCCACCTGCGGGGCAATGTCTAGCGACGGCGCCGCCAATCCGGGCTTCCTCGGCTAATGAGAGACGCCGCGCACAGTCGAGACAAAAGACCTGCGAGACGACCGTCTCTGTTTGCGCCCATACATGCGCGTATACTCTTATGCTGATCGCACGCGAAGAGCGACTGCGTGCGCGCGAGGTATAAGGACGGATGTTGCACAATACTGAGACGTCATATGGCACCACCAAGTTGACTTACAAAATCGGAGGCAATTAGTGGATAGTGACGCTCGTGCGACTCAGAGGCTTCTTTATGCTGAAGAATCAGTGCCACAGAGGAAAAGCTATAATGTCCGACTGCGCCTCGCTTCACTAATGCCTGGCAGCGTTATGCGAAGTGCAGCTGTCGTCAGCGAAATCAAGCGCCCAAATTTCAAAGCTGTTCGCGCACTGAAAAAAATAAAATAAAAAATACAGCCGATCTGCGTAGGTACCCAAATGCGAAGTAGGTGCGCAGCATTGCTTGCCCCCTCTATACTTTTCTATGCGTTTTACAGTTTGTTATACTTCTTTGCTTTGATATAAACTTTCCCATGCATATGATTCCACTCTCTGTAAAAACGTCCGGTGACGGCCATGGCGTCCGCAACAGTGACAGGTGTCCGCTCTTCACTGGATGCATCTGTGGCCGTTCCGTCCTCCCTGCTAAGGCGTGTGACTCACGTCGCCACGTTCTTTTCTCCACTTCAAGTTCGCGCAAAGAGAGAGAGAGAGAGAGAGAGAGAGAGAGAGAGAGAGAGAGAGAGAGAGAGAGAGAGAGAGAAAGAGAGATGTGGCTTCAGACAGACTTCCGCGAAATCCGAGATTGCGGCTAGTAGTGCTACGCACTAAAACATTGGTGTCTAATTCGTGACCTTCAGCTAATAGCGATAGCCATGTCCTGAAATATAATACTGACAAGTGTTAGACCACGTACTGAATATTTTCGGCAATACTGAGTCACTGACCATGGTCCGCTGATGGTATCTTCCTAAGCGCTGAGTCATTTTAGCCGGACAGAACATTTCCGACAGAGTGTTACTTCGCTGTACCAATATTTTAAATTAGAGAGTTATTTGTATTCTAACCCGGAAAGATGAAGAAAAATTCGCTTTTGATATGTATGTCTTAGCGTAAGAGCGGGCGTGAGGAGCAAGACAGGATGGCAAAGATATCCTGCGGTGGGCGAATACCGCTGAACTTTAGTACTATAATCTTGAGAGCTATCGTTCCAACATTCCGTTTATGGTACGGACAAGTCTTTCGCAGCAAGTTTAGGAAGAAGTGGAAGCGAAGTTCAGTTGGATTCAGTCTTTACGGGTGTTTTCCACCATTGTCATCGTGGTAGCGTTGACCTTTCGAGAACCCGCATTCGTCCACGCTCGGGTGACAGAAGGATGTGCATGCTGATGAAGCCAGGTCTTACAAATACCGATTTTGCTAATTTCTTGATCTTACGAGCAAGTGTTGATTCCAAGACCATTAGTAATTCGATATCTGTCTATTTAGGAACTGGATCTGACGCCGTAAGCATTAACCATGTTTCACGCTTTTCATGACATAGACAGGAGAAATGTGAAAAGTTGGTCAGAGTAGACTATTGTCGCGTGAACTGCAGCGCAGGTATGCAGCGAATCTCAAACGCAGCCCAGAATCTGTGCCGCGCAGTTTTTCAGTACCGAAAAAAAAAAATAATAAAATGTCTAGAGTTAGAAGAAGTCGTGCAATGCGTTAGTTTCGGTATCAGACCTGCTTGTAGACGGATACAACAGTAATTCCAATCAATAAGGGAATCGCCAAAATATTTTGCATTGAAGCTAAGCCGACATGAACGCTCGTGAAGATCCTTTCTTAGTACTGCCAACTTTTGGAGGCGGTCGACATTCAGTTATGTGACGAGAAAGATGGTAGTTCTCTAGCGTAAAAGTGCTTGGGCGCGTTTCTACCAAGTCAATATAGATTTTGGCAGGAATTATTTCCATTCATTTGCTTTTTTTCGATTCTACGAAACTCTCGATATTACGTAGCTGTTCCTGGTAATGGCGCGCTTAGTACAATTGGCTGGAAAAGCAGCAGCAGAGTAATCAGCACGATTCTTGATTTTGAATCTGCAGCAAAGCTCATCTATGTTCCACGAGAGGGACTTTTCCCGCTTTGTTTTCGCCGAGAAGTGCACCTTTCATATTCTCTGAACGGCTTTCAAACGGCATCTGATTCACGATCGCAATACCGATCCTTCCTTCTCTAAGTCTGAGAGAGATGGCGCTTGCGCCGGCTCCCACTGGAGGCGCAGCGTATACACTAGAACTTATTAAATTAGCGCGAATCAACGTACCTGCTTCGTCAGGTGCATTAGTTGTCGATCAGTTGCCGTCTGATGCCGGAGGCTGGGGGGAGAGGGGAGGGAGGGAGGAGGGTGAAATGTGAGAAGTAGCTGTAAGTTGACACTGGTCCCTTGTACCAGCGTAGCTATAAAAATTAGAGCGGCAAATATGTAGCCTGTTCCGTTTGCCTGGTATAAATTAAGGAGGCATTAATTGCTGGCTACGTTGTTTTAATCAACTTATCGGCTGGGCTTAATGGATTTTTTTCTTCTGAATGAGGTGTAAAGGGGAGGGGAACAGAAGAGGTGCTGCTCTCTCCTTACATCCTTAGAATCGTTTTTCAGCACTCATTTTAATATATTTCACTGATTTTGTTTAGCCCTGTTTAGCCCTTTCTTCTTTCAGGCTACAACTTGTTGGGACGTATAAAAATTTTAATACAAAAAAGGGAACCTGACACAGGTGTGGGGTTTGAAGCAAGATTTGCGCAATGATCATTCCTTCAGGGAGCGTAAACTTTGTCTTCTGGAAAGTTGCAGCAGATAATTAACCGAAGGTAGTGCGTTCGTGTAAAATTGACAGATTTGTTGGATAACCTTTTTTAGGAAGGCTGATTCAGTTAATCGATAAAGCCCAGCAGATAAGCGCGGAAACCCGCAGACGAGAAGCCGTGGATCAGGCAGCGCCGAGTAAGTGGCGTCATCTAGCGCCAGACTGAGGAACTATCAGCGCTGAAATGCGTGAAATTCGTTGCGCTTTTTGCAGAGCTCTCTTTTGCTAGCAGGCTGAAACAGCGGCAGTCTGTTTCTCTCTGTCGCTTGAAAGAAGTCGGAATAGTAAATACAAGTATCGCTTGAGCATAATTACTGCGGCAGCGCGCAAGCATGTACGCGGCAGCAAAGTTCCACGAGAGAAGATAGTCGTGGCTTGTTGTGTAACCGAGTGTTTTAGCTTTCTGATAGCTAACGATGCAAAAACGATGAACCGGAGAGAATAACAATAAGGATGTCAGATAGAGCAACGGAGACGCGTGGTAAAAACCAGTAATGACCCGACCGGGCTGTTCGAAATCAAGCCAAAAAGGCAATAGCATGAATTGCATGCCCTTATAAATGACATTCGGGCTTAGCTGTTTGTCTGGGATATCTCTTTACCTTGTCGCACGCTGTGCTTCCAGTTTTTATCAGCAAAGCTTGGAAATGTCCATAGATGAGCTTTTGTGATGCGCTACATCGAAGTGTGTAACTTTGCTGCAAAGAAACAAAAAATACCTTTAGGAATATGCCTTTCTTTTCTGCGTGTAATTCCTTCAATTCTAGAAAACACTATAGACACCGCTGTAACCAATACCGGTCTCGCGTTGTAGTGCAGCCATTCAGAGACACACCTACGACAGTTATTCAGGCGAACCAAGATACTTTGTTGGGCGAGTTGGTAAACATCCATTATTAATTTAAACAGCGCGAACAAGAAGGCACAAGACAAGGTAAAAGGAAACCACAGTACAAGCGCTGACTCACAATTCAGCCTAAGCCTTTACTCCAAGGCCCAGATAAAAACAAATATGACGAAAACGAAACAATCACGTGAAACAACCCCTGGGTTCACCTGCTGCACAAAAGTCACTCAAAAAAGACATCTAGCTCTTTGCTTGAAAGAGCAAGAGAAGTCTTGCTGACACACTTATTGTGCGTTGAAATAAGATATGATTCAACTTTTGAGAATCATATTTCATCATATTCATCATATTCATAGAATCATATTCAACTTATGTTTTTTTTTAGTGTCTTTTTGTGCAGCAGGTGAACCCAGGGGGGGTTGTTTCGCATGATTTTTTTCGTTTTCGTCATATTTGTTTTTATCTGGGCCTTGGAGTAAAGGCTTAGGCTGAGTTGTGAGTCAGCGTTTTTACTGTGGCTTCCTTTTATCTTGTCCTGTGCCTTCTTGCTCGCGCTGTTTAAATTAATAATGGTTATTCAGGCGATTCTCTGCAGAAGCCTGAGAAAAAAAACATGCTTTTAAGGAATATATTTTTTTTTTTTTTTTACAATAGCGAAATAAAATCTGAGTTAGTTTACACACAGTTCTGAAAATATCGGAAGAAAATTAGCGACAAAATTCGCACTGTAGCCGAAGTATTCATTTGTGTACGAATGCTTTGCGAGTCCGGTTCTTAAAAATGACAAAGGAACTTCTATCGTAACACAGTATTCTGTTCTGTTTGTTTTTCAATGCTTAATTTCTTTGCACTTGCAATGAGAGTGGCGATATTCGACAGAGACCATACGTGTGCGCCGACCACGCACGGATGGCCGATGTAAGGCGAGACTCATTAAGCCAACGATGAGTCGCTTTTGCGCGTGAATAGTTTTGATAATCCTCCCCCTTTAATCCTTCCAGCATGCCAACTCAGTCACCACAGATTTCAATCTGCTCTCCGTAAATTGCCCAAAACTGAAGGACGTACAAAATTGCACAATAGGAAGTGAAGCAAGTCTGCCTCTTCAAAAGGAAGTTTCAAACGCACAGCTTAAATAAAGTCATGAGAAAAAAAAAAGCGATAAAAGGCACAGGACTACTTCGAGTTCGCCACTGTCGAAATAGAGGACCCGCTTTATCTGAGACAACACACACTGTGTCGTTACGGCTCCGGGAGCTCTGCGCCCAAGGAGGCGGCATTAAAGGAAATCCACATTTACGGCCGCAGAGACTGACCGCAGGAAGTATATATATATATGTGCCATTGAGTGGATATGTTCGTATCCAGTGGCTTCGAACAGTATAATACGTATTGGGGCTCTTACATGTACAGGTATATATACGTACGGTGTATCTTGCAATGGTTTCCGTGGGCGGACCGGAGACTGGCATGCCCGCGAAAGAAAGCCTTTCATAAAGTGCTAAGCCGGGGGCACTTGTCTCACACGCTGGACGTAAAAGGAACGACCCGGCGGTCGTCCGGTCAGCGTCCGAGTTGCGCCCGTCGAAGAAGTTGCCCTCTGTGCGACCGCTCGCTCTCTGGGGGTTTCAGAAGAGGCCTCCCTCGCTCGTAAAAATGGTCGCCCTTGGTATATATACGCCTAGCGACTCCGTTGCGGACTCCCACACGGCTGTCTTAGCGGTGAGAGGCGGAGAGGCAAATTTCCGAAGGGACCGGAGCTGGGCAACCAACACTCCATGATTTCCGCGGGTGGTCGCGGGTATACATACTGCTTGACCGTGCGACCGCGCCTTTCATGAATGTTTTGTCATTTTGTTTTTGTATTTCATGAGCGGAGGGCGTCGATTACCTGCACTTAAGGGCAGTGTGCGGAGGAGCAGAGCTGAGGTGTAGTAAAAGATGGATTAGGACGCCAAGAGGGACAGAGTAACTGACCGTAGTATATGCTGGGATTATCTTCAGTCATAACAATGGATTAAGGATGTCAGGAAATGCAGGAAGCGTTCAAGAAAAGAATGCATACTTCTCAGAGAGGAGATGAAGTTTGCTAATGCAAAGACAAATGGCTATAGCGCACCGAAATTCATAGCCAGCGCTGCCTGTTGTAGACTCAAAGATTCCGGCGTCACGGTCGCATGTCTCAGAAATGTAATATTTTGCGGGGGTCATTGTTGTTAAGATGTGTTGGATCTCGTTTTCACAGTTGCGCAATGAACATAATTGCAATGGTCGGCCACGCTGGTGCACACTGCCTATCAATGCGATCCTTACTGTCAGACATAAGCGTAAGTTGCAAAATCTGATAATCGGAACGCATAAGGTAAATATGAGCATTTATGACAAGCGGGGATACTTCATTACTTAGCCTTCTTGTTCAAAAGACGTTCCTTATATTGCCCTGTTCTGATGTCAACGCCAAATGAGGTCCCTTGATTTAAAATGACGTTAAGAGACTGGATGTTTAGGCGACGGCAAATGAGCAGGTCTTGGATGTCTTGTCCGTGAGACTCCACTCGGTGGATGGATGGATGGATGGATGGAATATAGGAGCGTCCCCTTTGAAACGGGGTGGTAGCAGTAGCTATCACGCTCATTTTTCTCCATATATCTTAATTATTGATTTAGAATGGTTAACTAAACCATCGTTCTATTTATTAAATTTTTGTTCCTACATTACTAAACTTATGTCACTTCTCTGCTTTTAAGCCACCAATCTTCCAGTCGTTTTTTGCTAGTTTCCACCGCCGGCTTATTCACCCGGCCACTGGTATCTCTAAACCCCAGAGCTTCAGGAACAGTGATTGCGCCTGCACCAACTTCCGGATGGATACCATTACATTCGAGTATAATATGGGCAATTGTTTCACTGGAGTTTCCACATACAGCACATGCGTCATCTCCATTGTTAAATTTCTTTTTGTAGCTGCGTGTTCTAAGGCACCCTGATCTAGCTTCAAAAAGTAGGGCACTGCCTCTTGAGTTATGATTCGACCGGAAGCGCAACAGAAAAAAAAAAAAAAAAACACTTCAGCCACATTCCACGCCGTTTAGTTGGGATCCTTGCCCTGATTTGTCACATCTAAAATGTGCCCCATTGGCAGCAATGAATATAAGGTGACGAATACGTAGACCATCATCATCGTCATCGTCATCATCATCGTCATAGCCATCCAACCAAAATCCATCCATATGACCCGATCTTGTGACAGCCTTATTCATCTGGTCTCCGCACTTTCTAATATCATTCGCCCATGCACCTAACGTTCTGCCGCTCCCTGCTACACTTGCCTTCTCTTTCATACATGTCATAATTATTTTTTAAACGAATTAAATATTTGCATTAATAATTGCTGTCCAAAATCGATCAAAAGTACTTAAATTACTTTACCAATTACTGATCCCAAACATTAATGAAGTTACATTACAAATACTTCCGAAAAGTATGCAATTACTCTTATTTTGCTTTATTTCCATTTTTCCGACATTTCCAAAACTATATATGTCGCCCCCCCCCCCCCCCCCCCCTGCCCCTTTCCTTGTGTAATGCCTTCGGGTCCTTAAGGAAACAATAAATGAAAAATGGAAATGAAAATGAAAATTCCTTTGCAGTTTTCATGCATAAGAAAAACCGAGTGATTGGAACTGCCACAATCTCCAGATGCCTCGACGCACATTCTTCAGTCTTTCCGCCAAATCGAGTTCCGGACAACGATTCCCTCCTCTTGTTTTCTAAAGCACGCACCATTAGAAAAATATATGATTATGTAAGGTATACGACCAAAACAAGCGGCGAATTCTGCGTCTTTGCTGCCTGGAGTGGTGTCCACTGTTTTAGGCCTCCTAATCAGGTTTATTCATTGAAAGCTAAACATTTCGACAGATTTGCCTGTCTGGTTGGGTTGATAACCTCGTGAAACTTGAAAATTCTCCAACCAGCACTTTTTTATTTTGTAAAAACCCGACGTTTCGGAGCTGGCTCGGCGTCTTCTTCAGGGGCGCATGACGCGGGGCTTGGTGCAGCTTAACCCGACGTTTCGGAGCCGAAACGTCGGGTTTTTGTAAAATAAAAAGTGATGGTTGGAGAAGTTTCACTTAGATTTATTTATTGCTCGGGGGTCCCAATCTACTTCGGCAGCTTCCACTCGGTAATGTTCGCGACATGGTCATTTCTGCCTGCTCCCCGTTTGCCTCGTGGGGACGAGTGTGACCATGGAGGCACCCTTAGCCGACGCAACCCATAGCAGAACCACTGCGTGCCCCTGGTTATATAGCTTCGAACTCCGTCCTGTGCCGTTTGGTGGGTTTCTGTCCCTTCTTGCTTATCTTTTACGCTGGTCCAAGCATGTATATTCCGCCTAGTTTTTGCTCTCGAGGCGTCCTACCGGGAGTGCGTACAGTACGGTCCGCTGTTAAAGGGAACATGAGGTTACGAGACCTAAACACTTTGCAAAGCGTTGCCAACCGACCACTGACAAGAATGGATGGCACCAACTGCATGCTCTGGAAGAGGAGTCGGCAATGCACCTTGTGCAATCGTTTGTCGCTGGCTCTCTCAAGAGAGCTTTGTAAAGCGTGGCAGTAACGCGGCCTCATGTTCCCTTTAACAATTGACCATACTGCACATTGTTCTGCATGCACGAAGATCAAAGGTGCATTTTAGTGAAAGTAGTTTCGGAAGTGATTAATTACATGGCCTAAAGTAATTCAGTATTATATCACTAGACCAGAAAAGTGTTTCTTTACATCGCCAATTATCAGGAAAAGTAATCAAATTAGAGTAATATATTGCAGTAATTCAATTACTGCCTTGTCTTTCCACTGGAATCCACTCTGGTACCCTTATTATCGGTTGTCTTGCCTTCGTATAATGTAGGGCTACGACACTACGTTTGAGCTATGTATGCTAGAGTACTCTACGCCCATATCGACCCAACGTTTAATACGTTGGGTAGATATGGGTGTAGCTATTTGGACGTCTTCACGTTATTGTTCCGAGGTAAGACTCGCAGCACTGTGAACTATTCGCTGAGTATATGCGTGCCGTTTTCGGCTGTGGTGCTTCTGCAGTTAGACAACGCAATGTGCTCCGGCGTCTTGTTGTTTATGAAATTGTTTTGTTACTGACGATTGTACAAACTAAACTATACCATATGCAATATAACACTGGGCTTTTAAATTACCTTGGCACAAAAAATTAGCGGTGCCAGGAAATGTCCAATTTGCAAGACTGCCACCGCTCGGCGAGTGGCATTGGACGCTGAAAGTCGCTGCAGGAATATCGAACGTTCGGTGTTGCATTGATATTCCGTGGCCTTTGCTCAAATAGTTGGCGCGAGCACAGGACACACTTTCTTGGTCAAATTTTTAAGCGGAAATTTGGAAGATTCGGCCAGCGTTATCAAGGTGTTAGCGCGGAATCTCTCGGGGCTTTATTCGTTTGCTCAAAAATGGCAAGCTTACAATTTAACCGTGGAGCAGGGCCGAGTTCGCTTCTGGCGGCCAACAGATGGCGCTAGTTGGGGACACTCCAGCAGAGCACGTATATTTATACTCAAGTTTCGGTCTGCTAGAGACTGCGAACGACGGCTTTTTGTTTCTGCAGCGCGTGTGTGTCGAAGAGAATTTACTTTCATTACTGCACCCTATTATCGGGCTCAACGGCGTCGCCAGAAATCTTGTTAACGGCGCGCCCGGTCTCAGACAGCCGCATATCTCCGTTTAATGCACGACTGCGGATCAAAATTTGTCGACGCAGCATTCCCTATATAGCTCCCCCTGCGGAGCAGCTTTTTAAATCCCATTCATTCCCGTATATACTCTGCGGCTTCGTCCGTCGTTTCGGGGGTGCGATTAAATGAAACAAGATGGCCGTCGCATCGCAGTCATTTTGTCGTTTGCTTCTTGAAAGGGGCCAATTTACTTCGATAGCGGGGAGACAATAAAATTCCCCCGTCTCCCAAACCTCCCCCATGCGTCCTAACACCGTCCCCATCGTCATTCAGTGTGTCCCTATAAATCCCTTCGCTATATGCGACAAGCGTGTTTTCGCCGCGGTGGAGCCGCGCTGCACGACTTTTGGGGCCTCACGTTAGCCGCCGCGCGCGTAATTTGCATAGTTATGGATAGAGGAGCGGGGATCGGCAAGAAATTAGAAAAAAAAATAAAGAACCGACCTTGCGGGAATGTAAAGATAGGAAGGCGAGAGGTATGGCGAGAGTCGGGAGTGGGTCTGGAACAGCGGAGGCATGCAGAGCTAAATCTATATATGTACGCGAGATGGCGCGTGCCTCGGCGCGTGTGTGAGCTACACCGTGGTGTGAGCGTGCTAAGCTAACGGAGAGAAGGAAAGGAAGGAGGTTGGGAGGGGAGTCCACATTGAGAGAAGCCAAAGGGCGCAGTAACAGCAACGCTGGCCCATTCGCGTCGGCCTTCCGTCATTTTTATGGGGGGAAAATCGTCGTACGAGACTTCTGCCTGCTTTCTCTTGTGTCTCTCGCTCCCCCTCTCTTGCTTTGAAACATACGCTAAGCTTCCCCCACATCGCACGCACTGTGTAGTTTTTCTCTCCCAGCGCGTAGCCCCCGCTTCGTTCATTCTTTAGTGAATGCCTTCTTTCAGGGTCATTTTGCGGTGGCTGACTATACATATGGCCTCTTTTCTGAAGCTTCTCTCATCCTCATTTTAGTTTTGAGGAAAATAAAAGACGAAAATATCGTTTAAAAGGGGCTAGCACGAACCAATCGCTCAGTTCAAATAGATAGCCGCTCGTCTGTTGCTTGGTTAGTATCGTGGTTCTTGTCCGCAATGGTAAAAGAAAAAAGGGCGGGGGGTATCTGTGTCCTGTCGGAGGCAGTTTTATGGTTATGTTCGGCACAGTGTGCCTTGCGATCTTTCCTTCCTTTCAGTCCTTTTTACCAGCTCCGATTTTTTGTGTATCTGTTCTTCAGTGCAATTCTGCCTTAATCTTCCGTTTTAGCTTAGACCCTATATTTTCATTCCATCCTTTTTACCATCCAATTTTTGTGTGTATCTGTTCTTCAGTGTAACTGCTTAAACCTTTTGCTTTAGCTTAGCTAGACCCTATATTTTTTGTTCCATCTAATGTTTGGCTTTTAACGTTGTTGCACAATACGCGCGACTATGAAGAATAGCCTATCCTCTGAACTTATGGGTCCATAACTTAAGGTGCGGCCATCCCATTTTTCTCAATACTGGCGCTGTCAAGCGGGGCCTCTACAGCCATGCTTACAGCCGGCAGAGTGCGTCCAGTCTGATTTCGTGTCGTCCGTTTTGTAGTGGAGACTGGACGTGACACTGATAAATGTCGTCCTCCATATTTATTTATTTATTTATTTATTTATTTATTTATTTATTTATTTATTTATTTATTTATTTATTTATTTATTTATTTATTTATTTATTTATTTATTTATTTATTTATTTATTTATTTATTTTTGTGCTCGATGTCAACAATAACATAGCAGCGACCCGGGCAGCGTTACACATTCCGTAAATGCGGAGTATTGCGTTTCGCAATCGTCCTGAAAATCAGGTCAAGTGATCGTTCCCTGCATGGTTGATTATATTCACGGTGAACATTGACCTGAAAGAGCAATTAGAGTTAATAATCTTGCTTTTCGAGAACTCCGAATACAGCTTCGTGACTCAGCATGAAGAAAGCTTTTTGATGCCGAGTAAATTAAAGGCTGTCTTGGATTTTCCTGTCTCGGCTTTTCTTGTCTTGGCTTTTCTCGTCTTGGCTGTCTTGGCTTTGGCTTTTCCGAAGGATCGGCGACGTGAAAAAGACTATTCACGCACTCATGCATGGTATCGGACTGAAAGGTGGATACATTTACCGTCGACCACGGGAGAGGCTGCTTGTCGTAGCAGTCGGTCTGCAGGAGTCCGGAAAAAAGAAAAAAAAAAATACACCGCTCCGTAATTTGGCGCTTTTTTTTTCTCGTTTTATTTCCCCTGGCCCCTGCGAGGGCCAGGAGTGGAACTGTTCGCCTGCGAGGAACCGAGCGGAGCCGAGTGCAAAGCCGAACGTGAGCTGCCTGTGTGCCGACGCTTATCGCTGTGTATAGCTCCGCACACATTGCGTAGGGCCGTGCTTCTGCGCCGGCGCTTTTCCCAAGTTCCCAGTGAACACTTGGGATTCGGTTTTGTTTCTCGCGCTTTGTTTGGTTTTGTAGCGCCTTTGTGTTATTTCGTCTTGCCTTCTAGCTTTATTCTCCGTGTGTTTGCTCTCTCTCGTTTTTCCTTTGTTCCTAAAGAACATCCGTATCGCCCGGATGCGCTCGGAGCGCATTATGGCTTGCAAATGCCGAAGCGTTGCCTTAGTTCCTTTTTCTGAGGGGGCGCTGGTGTGCCACCGTCTCTTCATATTTAGCCAAGGCATCATTTGTCTTTTAAGCACATACGTCGAAGTCTGTTTAACCTCTCTGCAGTGTGCTGGAATATGCGGCATTTTTTTTGTTTTTTTTTTTTTTTTTTTTTTTTTTACTGCATATGCCTATCTCCGCCCCTTTCTTTGTTTCTGGTGTTTTGGCTTTAGTCATTTAACTGGATTGAGAGGCGCCTTTCATCTTTGATTCTTCCCCAGCGCGTAAAGGATACATGAAAGGCAAGAAGAAAGCTATATGCATATAGTGTTTTTTTCTGGATTTTCGGAATGTGCTCCAAGAGATGTATTTTTTTTAAGAGCTCCGCAAGCCCACCACAGTTCAAGAAATGATTTGGTGTACGCTTCTTGATTTCTGAAGTTTGAAGAAAATTAAAATGTCAAAAAAGAAACAAACAAACTGACAAACAAAAAGAAAGGATCGAAACATATATCTTTCCTATACTGAAAGGCTCCTTATCGTCATGGGCTTTGTTCAGCTTAACAAACGTCCCGAGTTTGATGCTGTAGCTTCTTTTGTCCCGCGGAAACCTTTCGCTTGTGGGAGAAGTTGCGCAGCATGACGGAATTTAATTCCGGTTATTCCTATATAGGAGGGCCCTCCCAGTCGGAAAAAACTACTAAAACATTTTATGGTGTTACGACAAAATTTCTGTGCGGTTTTTGACGAAAAACTTGTTGTGACAACAGAACATTCTGTAGAAACATAAACATTTCTGTAGTTACAACAGAAAAGTGCTACAGGATAACATACAACAGAAATATACTACAGAAAAACACAGAACTACAAAAAAATCTGATTATTACGACAAAACTACAGAATATTTTGTCGTATTTTTGACACAGTTCTGTAGTTTTTTTCGACTGGGCTATATTGTAAGCCGTCAATGAACTATGAACATCGCCATTCCAAAAAGCTTGCTGAAGTTCCGCCCATGCCGCAAAATCTGTATGACGATAGTTCACGCGAAGGCGGGCGCTCCACCAGTTATAAAACGGTGGATAATCGAGGCGCGCTTCCGCCTTATCAGCGTGCCACGCCCGCGCGCGCCTATACGAGGCTGCATGATTTGCATGTCTCCGTTTTTAGGCCGGGCTCCCCGTTGAGATCATGGAAAGGCCCGCTCTCACGTGCTCGAAGCTTGCTGCAATGAATGTACCAATCTATCATATAAGGAATATTTATACAGCCGACGATCGCGCTAACGCCTCGTAAAATTGAATCTGCATCAGAGGCTGGCGTGGTTAAAGTATTTGATAAGGTGGTGATTTTACGGCTCTTCACGAAGTGTCGTCGCCTTATGGAGTAGCCTGCCCTCGAGCTTATGACGAGGTGAACTGCTCCATTCTTTATTAGAGAGGGTGTATTCCCCTTGCCCTGCCTACGTGTCTAGAATCAACGAGCTCTATACAGATTGATGCAGCACTTCCTTGATCACTGGGCAAACGTTATCGCGCCGACTGGCACTGGTGGAATATGAGCCTAAAGACCAAGATAACGGCTGACTTGGATATCCTTAATATCACGTGCTTTTAGCGCAATCTTGGTCAGTCCTTAAGACGAGCCAACTCGCTTAAACGAAGTTATAGTGTTAAGCCTGTTTCTTACCCTCGATCCGTGGTGAGCGGTAGAATCTAGAACTGTAGGTCCTGCTGCTTCATTTAGAGAATGCCTAAATAACCTCCTTGGCCTAAATGCGCTTAGTTTCGTCGATGAAGCCTGATTTTTATTTGGTCATTAAAAACAAAATCTACTTCAAAGCCTGAGTGGTTGAAATAATGGTAGTAGGAGCACGAAAATAGAAAATTAGCTCAATACGCAACTGTCACTGTTTAGTAATTAATAATCAACTAGTAATAAGCTAGTAGTAATTAGTAATCAGTGTTCAATAATTAAGAAATTAATAATGATTTATTTCTCAACTACCACTAATGAATAACTATTGATTAACTATCTATTGATTAGTAATTAATCATTTATTGGCATATGTCCATATAAGGCACGCATTCGCGCATACTGTGGGGGCGTTCTGTGATTGGTCGAGACCTCCATGACGTCATCTCGTCTCGACCAAACAGAGCCGCCTCAAAAGCGTGACACTTTTGCTGACGACAGGAATGAGGCTATAAAGGCTTTCGCCTTAATACATCTTGATGATACAGCAAGATTTGCTAACGCTGTTTTGTTAATCGTGGCTGTTTGCGAAGGCGTAAGTGAGGCAGTTTTCGAGGTATATTTATTTCTGTCGACGAGTCAGTCAAGTAAGCAGCACTTCTACGAACAGGAACTTCGCATGCACGCACGGCCGCGAGCCACACGTTGTGGAGGCCACGTATCGGGTTGAAGGCGTACCTGTTTGGCGCACCTTGCAGTCCTATTGAGCTGATTGTGCGTACTTTTGTTTTCATTCGGTGATCAGGTAAGCCGGCTATGCTCCACGTTCCCGCCGGCTGGCTGACGCCTCGCCGCCCCTTGAAGCGTCACGTCACATTGGCGCGCTTCGCATACGTAACCGGGACTACATTTTATGAATGGTAGGCGTGGTACAAACCGGTAAATGTCGACAGATGGGTACTTGGAAGACCGACGGGGTAATGAACAGTCCTTAAGTCATTCAGCCCTTCAAACCGTTACTTTGTGCGGAGCCCGTTTCTGCATGATACGTGCACTGTCATAGGGACCAAACGATTCATGACATCAGTCTAGTTTAATTTTCTTGGATATAAAATGACGGCAAGCAGCCTGAAGCGGTTTTGTGTACCGGTTGCGGATAATCGTGAAGAAAAAGCAGCCTTTTTTTTAAAGCCAAAATTGAGTCATTCGAACAATACAGTGGGTACGGAGTGTAACCAGAAATTACGCCAGAGCGAAGGGAGCACTAAAGCAGTGGAGGGTTGGGAAGCAACCGGTAGAACGTTTGGACAACCAAACCAAATCTAGTAGGCTTGAAACATTCCAATTTGGAAACTTTCTCTCCGTTATCCTTTCTCCTGTTTCTTTAAGACTCAATTAAAAGGCGTCATCTGTTTACTTTATACTGCCCGCTTTGGGTAGACTTCACAAAAGTCACTGTGTGAAACTCGCCTATCTATCTCCAGGAGATGAAATAAAAAAGCGTGGCGTCCGCCGGGGATACGTGACAGCTCTAAACCTGGCGCAATATTGCTTACGCAATAAAAAAGAGGAAGAGGAAGAAAGTAACAACAAAATTTTATGCCCGCGTTTTGTTTAGTGGCGTCACTTTTGGCTATTTGTAGTTAAAGCAAACGTTGGCTCAGAAAACGTGCCGAGGAACATGGAAAGAAACGTGGACATCACTTATACTTACAGCGTTAGCGTGCTTTCATTTCCGTCTTCGGGTGTTGCTAAAGGTACTCATATCAACCCAGGATCAACTTCGCTTGACAACGCCTACCTCTTAAGCATCTCAATCTCTCCCTCGTCGTTAGCTATATTGCTCGGCCATTAGGCGCCGACAATTCTGTAAAAGCCAACGCAATTTTATGCACACGGGAATAACCTTCGCGCGAGAACACTTCAGCCGTATCTCGACCGCTTGGAAAGCCGGCTATCACGCGTATCCTCGCCGAGCCTGTCTCCTCCTAATGGCGCATTAATGGCGCTGCGCATATTACTACTTTTGCTACGAGAACCTCGTCCCGTACGGCGCCAGCGTGCTGGTCGGAAATGCCACCGCGACCCTTCCCATCTGGGCCCCTCTTTCCATCCGTGACACTCTGACTGTCGGGCAAATTGAATCCCGCACACGACAGAGGCTGGAGTGCGCGCGGGCCGCTTATCGCCGCCGCGCCGCCTGGTCCCCGCCCCGTTGCCGCGCCCGCCGTTGTCCGAAGCCTTCCTTCGCAGGGGCCCTCCGTGACCTTTGCGCTGGCTGCGCGGGAGAGGAAGAGGGAACGCGGCGCCAGGCAGCGCGACGCCGACCGCAAAAACCGCGGCGCAGACCCGAAAGGAGCAGGTGCTTCCGACTCTGATTTATGGACTCCCGAAGCCATTTTACGAGAAAAAGATGCGGCCGCCGATAGCCGCCGCGCCGCGTCGCTCGCGACACGCCGCGCTCTGTGCTGCCGCCCTGGGAAGCGTATATGGGGGATGAAGAAAATGGCCGCACCGACGCTTTTATCGCTTGGGCAGCTGCCGCCGCCGTCGAGGCCTTAGTGCCCATTGTCGCAGCGCAACGAGGAAAAAAAGAAAAAGAATATGGGTGGTGTCTTTCCCTGGGTGTTAGTTCGTACCTGTTGTTTATTTCTTTTTGTTATATTGAGCCATTCGAGTTGAACGTACAGGCATAGAGGCGTACGTTCGGTCTGTTCGCTTGTGGGCTACGTTTCAAATGGAGGCTTAGCGTTCTACATTTTAAAACATGCTTGCGTTGGTGTACCGCGAAACAGGTTGTGGAGGAGAAACCTTTGGTTAATTAGGCGGTCTGTTGTTGTTGAAGCTCATACACAGTTTTTCTAACCTAAGCTGTCTATTGGCGGCATACCATGAATGTATGACGACGCGGCTGAAATGTAAGTAGGTACGAAATATTGTAGGCCGACCGTCAACGAGACCTATTCCCTAGTGGCTGGCATACCTTTGTTTGGAACACATATGCGCTACCATCACCAGAAAGAGCGGGGAAGTGCAAAATCTTTTATATGAGCAGGGACTGCTTTTGGTTGCAGTACGCTTTGAGTTTAGTTTACGATGTCTATAGTTCCGCTTTCGACGTTTCTGAACTCCCGTATACTGGCGACTTAGGTGCGACGTTCACGTTCAAAGCGCGAAAGTGAGACATTGTGGTTCATAACATTCTAGTGACCTGTATTCCTGACAAGGCGGGGTCCCATAGACACTGCGACACTCGCCGGCTCTCTCTCTCTCTCCGTCGCTCTTTCTCTTCTTTCTCTCTCTCTCACACACACTCTCTCTCTCTCGCTTCTCGCGCTCTCTCTTCTCACCTTCCGTGCTACAGTGAAAGGCGTGAACAATTCACCGTTGCCGTGAAAACCATAAATTTCGAGCGATTTTGGAAACGCAGTGTTTCTAACATGCTCGACTTCTATTAAGGTGAGCTCAATTGAGAAGACTCGTCGAATTTGGCAAACAATGGGCGAACAGTTGATTGATTTCGGACGCACCTAGTGTAAAAAAAAAATCCACCTAAGCTAGCTGTGTCTCGGGTCCGTAGTCCAAGACCAAGCTTTGCAGTGACCGAGAACTACGGCGGCTTCTCGAGGCAGCAAGAACTACACATAGGTATGCTTCCCCGCAGAAGAGTGCGCTTCACAAGGAGGCTTCTCCGTACAATCTTACAACAGTGCGAAGAAGCTATCTTGTAAGGACTGGTTTTCTAGGTTGTTTTTTTTCTTGTAGGTGTGTGAAAGACGCGCATGCCTACACATCTGCGCAGAGAGCTGTTACGGACAGATGTGAGCGCCACGTACCTCGCAATTTCTACAGCAGATGAAAAAGCGCGAAGTGGATGTCCACGCTGAATTATATTTTAAACTCTAAAATAGGAGTTCTGTAGCTTTCGACTTTCGCGGTACGCGTTTCCATGGCACATATACCTGGCAATGTACCGTGTATGCGTCGCTTTCTGCGAACCAAAAATGATTGGCGTGCTCTCTTAAACAATTCGTCACTCTTCTCTCGTGACTATTACCACCGATCATGATTCGGAGCAGTGCTTTTCTTTCTGCTTTTCCCAGCTGTCCACTCGCCCTATCCCTTGTACTCATTCAGTCGTAGCCTTTCGTTATTTTCCACGCAGGTGCTTGGTTTCACCATATAGTCATAGACATCGGTCGTATGCATGGTCTGGGCGGGGCAAGGCCTTTTTTTACAAATCTCCTATTAAATACCATGGACTCAGGTCCTGTTCCTGGCGTGGCCACGATGTTGTGAAAAATATGCAGGCCTTTAATTTGACCAAGTAACGTCCTGTGAGTATCCTTCACAATGTCCCTTCAATCAATCAATCAATCAATCAATCAATCAATCAATCAATCAATCAATCAATCAATCAATCAATCAATCAATCAATCAATCAATCAATCTTTTTGCACCGAGAAAACTTGAAGGCGCTCTGCCGTTGGGACGCGGTCGCCCACAGAACGAGCAAGGGCGTCTTCCTCCTCATTTGCGCTTGTCGTTTTAATTAATCATTAGACACTAACTAACCCAGCTTTCTGGTTTGAGAGCAAGAGTGCCATGCTGTACAGCGCAGGCACGGGCGCAAAGGCAACGCCTCCGCGCTCACCCAGTTTTGTCCGGGTGAACCGATGCATCTGAGCATCGCGAACCATAAGGAGCATCCCCCTCTTTCTTCCTCCCCTGCCTGCACCTCAACTGGCGGGCCAATATTTGCGCAGCCTGCGATCCGGTGGCGGCTCTGCTCCCCCGGCGCGTGCACTATACGTCGCCGTGTTTATCCAAACTCTTTGCGGCAGCGCCGGCGACGCTGTTCGCGGCGGGGTGATTCGGCCCTCCGAGACGCGAGACGTGACCTGACTTCCGGTTCCGGATGCTCTGCGTCGGCATCGCGTGTCGCGACTGCTCGGTACTGCGCTCCACCTTTTGTGGTTATTGGTGTTATTCCTGACCTGTATTTGTTTGCGAGCCAGGCAACGAACAGCAACACAGTGGTTTCGGGGGCGAACTTTTGTTGTTGTTTGGGGAACGGCGCAGAAAAAGATGGAAGATTCGCGCATGTGCTCAGAGAGAAACCCATAGGGAAGGCAACGAGCCGATGGGGAATGACATGGGGTCATTTTTGCTCTTTATTAGAGTATCATTGTCCCGACTAATTGACATTCCGGTGGGCATCACCGAAGCTTGTTATGTGACGGATCGTGCCTAGAATAGGGTATGGCGGAAAAATGGCCGCGCAGAAAATGCAAGTAGCTATTTTTGCTCATGCGTTCGACAATTAGTGCACGACCGTCGATATTACTAACCGTATACGTGCGGAACAGTTTAGGCTTGCTTTCAAAACTTTGAGGGAAATTTCACTAAGCCGTGGAGGCTGAGGGCAAGCTGTTGATTGGCTTCGTTCTGGCTCTGAAATAACTGCTTTCTTTAGCACAATTTGTTTTTCAGTATTTTCAGAACTCATGCACCCATGTGAAATATGCCTGTGGCAGGAAATCAGATGTTTAAAGTGTAGTGAGCTTTCAACCGCGCAAGTTTGGTGAATGATGAGGAATCCGTGAATATACGTGAGCCATTTTAAGTGTTTCGCATGTCTGAGTACTAAATGCATTATTGTGGCTTGCCATGTTTGTTTGAGACGCGCAAGCTATGGCATATAGAGTGTTTAGGTTTATCTTACGAACTTCGCGGTCCAATTTTTCCCAAAGCGAGACCTCAGGTGGCCGCAGCTACGCCTTGAAGAGGCGATAGCTACGTTGTGAACAGGCGTAGCTACGGTCTGCTCATAAAAAAATAAGCCTGCCATGACGTTCCGATTCACGTTACCCCTACGCCACGGGCAGGAGCGGTCAACTCGGGTCGCTCCTTTCATATGGGAGTGTGATATCAGATCAGAATCGGCCTCCAGAACCGTTTGCATTCTCGTTACCCCTAAAACACGCAGGCTTGATAGAAGCATGACTTCATATTTGGGTTGGTAGCTTACGTTCTCGCGTCATTCCCTTAAAGGATGAGCTTAAGTGTCCCCAATAATGTAGCGCTTTACACTGATAGGGCGTGATGGGGGAATAATGTAGCAGACAAAACAAGCTTCCGCCGTTGCTTTCGCTATTCAACTAGGGTTAACCAGAGCTAAACCACAACTAATTTTCTTTTGTACCGAGTTGGCGAATTACAACAAAAGAGCTAGGGACCTATTAAACTCATATTTTTCTTTATTATTATTCTTTGTCAGAAATGTTTTGGATTCTATAGCAATTCGCCATCTTGCATAACCTTCTTTTCTCATTCTGTTATTCCCTATAACGCGAGATAATGTGTATTAGTGGTTACAGTGAGTGTATTTGATATGCGCTGCCAGTGTTTTCAAGTTAAGTAGTGTTCGTAGTAAAACTCACCAGTATCTTCTCGTTCTCGCGGCCGGAAATTATTATACAATCTGAAGATATCGAAGAGACCGGACAACTTCGTCTCTATTGAGCAGGTGATGGGCTTGCGATCTTTAAATGCCTCATTATAGAGAGCCGGGAAACGTATTTTTCAACGCCAGTGGTACCGCTAGGGTAGTACAATGCAGATGAGGTCTGTAACCGCATTTAAAACGGGGTTAACATGACAACAAAAGGGCAGCAAACAGTTGCTTCGGTTAACTCAAACAACGGGGAATGCGGATTCAGTGAACTTTACATTTCAGACTCGGCGTTCGTGAGATTCCCCTTACAAAATTCACTTAAAAAGTTCCGCGACGAATTCGCAGTGGCAACGTCAAGCGCGCACCGCTTGTATACAGCTCCTACTAAGTGCGCCGCGGTACCGAGAGAGGGCGCGGTGGGTGCCCCCAGGGGGCGCCACCTCCCGCCGCCGCTCGTAAATACACACGGGCTCATTAAAGACGGCCGGCGCTAACGAACTCAGCGCGCGGGTCCGCGGCCAGTACGGGCCATGTCCCTGCTTTTCAAATACGCCGCAGTCGACCCAAAAGAGGAGCACTGTAGGACTATAGGCTCGATCACAGTAAGAAAAAAAGAAAGAAGAAAAAGGGAGTGGGGGGACCGAGCCGTTAGACAAAGACGGACTATTCAGCGGCCCCTCGAGCGTTATATGAAACAAAGCAAATCGAAGCGTATAAGGAGAGATTATGCCGGCTGCGTGTTAAGCGTGGCGAAAGAAAGGCCCCCGTTCTCTCTCTCTCTCTCTCTCTCTTTTTTTGCTGTTACAGGTTTTCCAGAGGTTGCGCTAGTAGGAGGGGGAGGGGGCAGATGTGAAGTTCAAATAGCGGTTTTCGAGACTCGCAGCAAAAGCCGGTGCCCGATGAAGCAGGAGGCCGGAGGCTGGCAGAAACACGACCAGGTTCTGCGGCTTGGTCGACGACTGTCTGCCCGCCGCGCGCGGAGTTTGAGCTTGACAAATGGAACCGGCTCGGAAAAGACAAATAGCCTGTGTGCTGTGCCTGTCCAGAGCCCAGACCCTCCACCATCACCCCCCCCCCCCCCCCTCCTCCTCTCCCTTCCTTCCCTCCTGGGCCACGCGGACTTTTTTCTCGGCTCTTTTAAAAACCAGCGATCGTGTCGCTGTCTGAATTCTCTCTCCCTCTTTGCCTTCGTGCATTCGTGTTGCGTTTAATTTTGACCTTCCCGCCTGAACCTTCCTGACCCGCGGTGAATGGTCTTAAACATGAAGCGTTTGTCGAGCGGGTGCATCGTTTGGGAGTTGTACTGCTGATGTCTCAGTGTATCTGATTTGATGGAAGTTTTGGAAACGGCTTCGGTGAACAGGTGGTATATGGCTTTTCAAAGTCGATATGTCACCGCTCTAAGCAGCGCATAGTGCCCAGGCGGCGGAAAGGTCGAGCTAAAGCTTCAAGCTTTTATGAAAATATTCGTTATTGAGCCAAGTCAGGCGAATGTGCAATAAACCGATATTTAGACTCGTACAATTACAGTGCTTCAACTACTAGCAAAATAGGTTGGCTCTTGTCTAAAAACGATAATTCACTCATGTATTAACATCGTAGACTAAACGACTTGCGAAATTGAAGATTTTTGCAGATTACTACGGTGATGGAACAGCACGAATCGACAGCTGAAATTATGGAAGTTTTACCAAGGATTTCGATCAGCTCCAGCAGCGGCCGCTGTTACAACAAGCCTGCTTTATCTTTGGCAGCTCACATTTTCACTTTTGTTAGACAAAAACGCCGGAAAATTGTGGCTGTGCGATGTATTTAGGAACAGTTATTATATCGCTTTCAGAAGAGAAAGTTATATTCGCGTTCGTTCTCTCCCGATGGAGCAAGCATATTTCTCTGCTTTAATTTCGGTCTGATTCAAGGAGTATGTTGGCAGCTGAGCTGGTCATAGTTTTATTAACCGACGAGCGCACTTCATAGCGCACTTGGAATGAAGACATTTCAAGAAAAAAACAAAAACATCGCGACATCGCAAGGTTTTCTTTCGACTCTTTTTTCCACCGCTGCCTTTAATCTTGCTTACCATTTCGCCTACTTCCTCGTAAACACCACGGCGAATCGGATTCTGTACTTGTAGCTTCGCAGCACGTAATCAATTCGTAGTACGCAACAGTGTACGCGTATTTTCGATTGTGGTAAATTTGGTTCGGCGTTCGTATTCGCTGCGAACGCATTGCGGCGAGCTTAATTCCCGTGCATCGGGGGCCAGTCGAACGCCGACATAATGTGCTGGGAAGAAGCAGAGATAAAGAGAGAGAGAGACAATGGGCCAGACGTAGCGATGAAACCCTTTCAAAGAGAAAACGAAGAGCAGGAAAGAAAGGCGCCTTCGGCCGCTGCATCAGTTCCTTCGTTCCACGTCGTCGTCTGGGCCCGAAATAGGGCTGCTGTTTTTCGGCCTGCAATATCATGCCCTTCTTCCTCGGTAGATGTCGCCCTCTCCGGCGCTGCCTCCCCATTGGACCGAGCGGCGGTTGTTGGACGCTTAGGAAACACCGTCACGCGCGCGTTTCCGAATAGCTTCGGATTCTGCGGAGAAGCGACTCTGGCATTCTCTTACCTTAGCTCTTCTCTTCTGCCTGGCTTGCTAAGTTCGTATACACGCTTTCCTTTTTTTTTTTTGTATTTGCTTCACCGACTTGTTTGTCTGCCCTCCCCCGCCCCATCCTCCCTCATTTTCCCTTAAGTGCATGTGCTGTGTTTGGGCTGCTGCTGCGGCTCTGCCTTTTCTTACATCTCCGCCGATTTCAATGATCCCTTGCAGCCTCCGCCAAACTTCCTTCATTTCGTCTCGCTTCTTATCGGTATTGTTGTTTGTGGTCTCTCGCCTGAAAAACAGGCATCGCGGTGAAACAGCGCACTTGCGTCATCGTTTTGTTTTCTCTGCGTTTTCGTGGATCTTATTTCTTTCGTCCGTTTATTTATTTATTTTTCTGATCTATTTCGGAAGCAGCGACTTTCTCATCTGCGTCGATCTTCTCGTTTCTCGTTTAGTCTTGTTTGTGCATTAGGATCAAGCCAGTCGTAAAAAAAAAAAAAAAATGAGGGGCGGTATGCAAGACAATTGCTCCCGTGGTTGCCTTCGGAGGTTCTGCATGTGCGGTCGATTTTGTTGGCTTGGCGGTTTTAATGCTGTTTCGAGCTAATGTTGTTATTTCTTCCACTGTAGTTACCGTTTCTTGGTCACGCGTGCATTGATCCCGTCTACACTAGTTTGCGCAGTCTGTTCCGTGGTTTTTCACTATGAAAAAGGATGGCTTAAGAAAGCAACCTTGTTTTATAGACGCCGCAGTGTTTCTGCCACATTGTTTTATTAGCATAACACGTTGTGAAGTCGAGTGTCCTAAATTATTCATGATATTTTTCCTTCTCCTTCATAATTTGTTCATGGAGTTTTGTTCTATCTCTGGATATATTGCTGGTGGTAGAAGCCTCTCGATCGGGTCACTATGCGTGCACTTTTTCTAGTTAAAGCCTCTTGCGTTCTTTCGCCGGAATGATTTATTAGCATACATTAATTAGATCCTTTTTTTTTTTACCATTACCGGCTTTGATAGCCATAATGATAGCGTTTCCCCGCACAGCGCTTCTTTGGAAATAATTTTGAGGCCACTTAAGACTGTGATCGAACGTGAAAGCATTCGAGATCTCAGTTCAATTTCCTCTGTGTGTTTGCGTCTATTTCTCCGTTGCATTCGTCACCGCACCACCCTACAGATATCGATGGTTAATACGGAGCCGCAAATTATTTTTGGAGTGGGCCAAGGGGCCATTTTGAACTTACTGTATGGTGCCAAGTTGTAGGCCCCTAATAGTCACGTGACCTATATGACGCCAACACTGTATCGACCGAACAGGATTTTATGGGTCATGTTTAAATTTGACTTTGCATATGGGTGATGTCCTGGGAGTGGTCCTTTTTCTACCATGACCTTATAACAATATCGATATCTCGCCGAATCGTGAAAATATCGTCTCTCACGGCAGCGGGTTTCTGGCGTGACAGGAACTTACTGCATTAAAGCATAATAGGCAGTAGTATGGTGCGGTATGGTACTGTATGTTATGGCACGGTATAGGGTTGAACGTTCAAAAGTGAGATTGGCTTCGAGGGCCGCCACAGTGGACAGCTACCGTAAAATCGGCCTTTTGGGGTTCTAACATGCGCTGGCATCGCACAGCATAGGGGCGCCACGCGTTTCGCCATCATCGAAACGCGCCTGTTTCGTCTGAGATCGAACTCGCGTCCTGGGGCTTTCCGGAAAAAGAGACAGTGAACAAACGTTGAACCAAAACAAAGGAATATTAGAAGCTTATTGGTCCTAAGAAGAATGTGTCAGCAGTCAAGTCAGTCATCTGGCGTGGTTTGAGGAGAGGAAGAAAAACTGAAATGAGGTCGACAGGAAGCAAGCATGTAATTGGACAATTGGACAATGTAATTGGATAGCGTGTAATTGGAGCCCGTACTAGTTTGACAGGAGTTACTTAATATGATTACAGCTGTCTGCTTTCTCTGGGTCAGTTGCTTTAAAAAAGGCAGAATATTTTCGCAGCGAATTGTTCAATTGTTCAACGCAGAGGGCTATGGAACGAAAAATGGTAGGGGTAACATTAAGAGATAGGAAGCGGGCAGAGTGGGTCAGAGAAATAACTCAAGTTACCGACATTCTAGCGGAAATTAAGAAGAAGAAATGGACATGGGCAGGGCATGTAGTGCGAAGAGAGGATAACCGATGGTCGCTTAGGGTAACAAACTGGATTCCAAGGGAAGGAAAGCGTAGTAGGGGGCGGCAGAAAGTTAGGTGGGCGGATGAGATTAAGAAGTTCGCAGGGGTCAAGTGGATGCAGCTAGCACAGAACCGGGTTAATTGGAGAAATATGGGAGAGGCCTTCGCCCTGCAGTGGGTATAGTCAGGATTATGATGATAATGATGATATTGGTGGTGGTTCAATAAACAGCGAAGTCATGGGGTTGCTGCGATTAAGAGGCGACTTACTCCTTGTGTCAGGACAGTTCTCACGTACATCATACGAAGTATACTGTATTGAACGCGTGCTTCCCTCTTCCTCCAAACCAAGAGAAAGAAAGGAGGAAAACTTCGTTATACTGCACATGTTTTAGACAGCACTGGAATGAAAATACCATACGTCGTAGACGTTTGAGTTATCCAAGAGTGTTAGCAGCTGACGTGTTTTGGAGATTGGTGCTCCCCGATGAATGCATGAGGCTTGGTTTAAAAGATAGAAAAAAATGTTAGGGACATAAAAAAAAGATATGTTGCCGCTCTTTGTACGAGTTGAGTGCTCACGACATAGCGATAGTTTGTGAATTTATTACGTCTCTTTGCACCGAAAGAGCCAAATTCAAACGCGGGTGAACATCGTATTCATTTACCCTAAAAATAAAACAAAAATTGAAGACAAGTGGAACATGAACAGAAATTTCGGTAAGGATATGTTCTAGGGAAGAGGTTGAAGCGTGTCGACCGATGAAAAGAAGAAAAAAGAAAAGAAACGAAAATATGAAATACAGTTAGAAACTGAAAAGGGCGCTTTCACAAATGCACACGTGCTATGCGGCGAACGCAGCATCGCTTGCATTTTTTCCCGTTCCCGTGCATTTCCCGGGCTTGTTTACAATGCACCTTTTTTGGACAACTCGACCTTCTTTCAAAGTCCCTGCCGCATTTGTTGCGGGTGTGAAAATAGTCAGAAACAAAGAAAAATAAAATGAGGAAGGTGGTTGAGCTGAAGGGGGAAAAAAAAAGCAATAGAAAAGAAGTAACACGGCCGTAGGCGACTATCCATACCATCGTTCTATTTACCGCTTTCTCACATTTCTCCTGTTCTTTCGCTGGTCGTATTTCCTTTCTATTAGCTTTTTTTTTTTTAATGGTCACCCGAACTGTATTCAGCACTCCTTCTCCCGGAGACCGAACATGTCCGTTTCGTTTTCCGTCACCAAGCAAGCAAACAAGCAAACCCAATAGGGACGGGCCAAGTTTCAACGCGGGTTGTTCCCCTCCCATGAGGGCCCTCGGCGACCGCCACTAGCGCACGTGAGATGTTTGGAATGCACATTTCGAAACGCGTGCAACACGTGCGACCCTTCTTCCATCGGCAGCATCATACGCTTCGATTACTCGCTCTGTGATCATCTATCTATTCACCAGCAGCCGCATAGCGAGCTAGGGCTTTTGTATAAACAAACCATTTTTTGTTTTTTTCTGTTTTCCGTCGAGCGGCTTGAAAAGGAATATGCTCTCGATCAAAACGAGAAAATGCGAGAAATGGGAACGGAAATGTTTACGCTGGGAAATAGGTAAACCCGTTGGCATTCCGTTCTGTTGTCCGCTCCTTTCATTTTTTTTTTTTATGTTTCTTTGCGCGTTTAGACGTTATTCACGCTTGTTCTCGCGTGCCTCACACTGAACCCGAGGTGTGGTTGGCGTGTCGTTCGGCGTGTTTGTGTCTGCGTCGTCTGTTGTTGTTTGCGAGCCATCTGCAACCGAGGCTAGCGTCTCTCCCTCCCCTTTTGTTGTGCCAAGAACGCGTTTTCTCTCCGCGCGTGGCGTTTGACACCGAGCGCGGTCCATATAGATGGCCCTATTACACGGGTCGAGAGACGCCACGGCTCCCCTCCTTCCCCAGCAACCACGTAAACACTGCCACCAAAACTGGCTGCGGCTAACTCCCGCGCGACGAATGATTCCACTTCTTCCCTCCTTTCTCACTTTTGTCCGAATTGTTCTTTTTTTTTTTTTTTCTCCTGTTCTCACTATGTTCTTTCTTGTTGACTTTGCTCCCGTCATATGTTCTATGGAGCGACTTTTCCAACTTTCGTTTTCTTCAGCTTGTCGATAGTGAAATCCTTGAGCGCGTTTTTCCCCTGTCTTTTACTCGGTGCAACCGCCAAAGTATCTCTGGTTCTCGTCTCTAACTCCATGCGTACACACAGGCCTACTCACACATACAGCTCAGCCGAATACAGCCGCTGGCCTTCGCGTGTCGTTCGAGAGCTTCTTCGCCTTGCGGGGGACGGACAGGGATACTCTATGTATCGGCGGCCGCAGCGGGCTCAACGCGATGGTAATGTGCTGGCCTTTGTCCCACATCATCGGAGGCGTCATTGTGAGAGACACGAAGAGTGCGTTCCCGGTCGCGCCCTTCTCTTCGGGGTGCGGAGCACCGGGGTACACTCGTTGCTTCTGACGTGTCGCTGTCTGAGCCTCTGCACTTCTTGTATTGCACCCTCCCTGGTTGTTCGCACATCTCTCGTGAGGGAAACCGCATTTCTGGGTCGTCCTGGGTTCCTGCGTTTGGCAGCACTTGTGGCGCCCTCTTCTTTAGCTTGGCCCTCCTGCTTTTATATATCTTGTTCTTATTGTGTTTGGCGCATCGTAGCCTCAGTTGCTTGTGCGCCAGAAAACCCCATATAACTAACATTTTGCTCTTAGATATTGCGGTTATGGTACCCGTAACGTGAGTTCTCTTGTATGTGGAGCGGTGAATAGGCAAGTGTTGGCTTGGTTTGGTTTGGTTTATGGGGTTTACCGTCCCAGAGTAAGGCTATGACAGACGCCAGGCAAGTGATGCAGTAAAGTTTTCACCAATGGGAGGTTATGTCAATTAGTACGTTGACCTTTGCGAAGAAGTGTACAATAACGAGTTGTACAAAAGGTGTGTGTCCTTTACGCTAGTATATAAGCTCCGACCACATAGCCATCTAAGGAAGTCCTCAAGCACTGTCTGAACTCGTTGATGTCATGGCTGTCGGTTACTAACAGTCCAATTCTCGTGCTGTTGAATTCTACGTATGTTAACTCTGCACGCATATGGGACGGCCCTGCAGTCCATTTATGTTCTAACTGGCAGATGTAAATGTAGGGAAGGTAACCTATATAATCTCTTGCATGAGTTTTTTTGTGAGCTTGTGTAAGGGTAGTGCCAGTTTGATTTTTTGACAGATTCTTTTGTTTTCTGATGTTACAAGGGCGTGCTTATATTGACAATGCTTACTGGCGTCTAAAATGCACTAGCAAACATCGCTGTAATTTTCGTGCGTTGATTGTTAGAGTTATAAGGTATGCCCAGTCGTATACATCATTTGGCTGTCATTGACCTCGTCGCTGACTTGACTTTGAGTAGCGACATACAGCCGGCTTGCACTGTCTTTAACGAAAAGAACGATCCCTTTCTCATTTTAAAATGCAGGCGAATCGCAGAAGTATTTGATAATGTTTCTTCTTCTTGGTTTGTTCACAACAAGACATTGCTGTTCAGATTCTATGGTTCACGAACACAACACACGAACTCGAAGCACCGCTTATTGATTTTTTGTGGATACCTTTCCTTTCTCTCTCATTATCGTCGGTGAAGTGAAGGAGGGTGGGAATAAATTTCGTTACTCCCGTTAGCATCTATTGGTCAGGCGCGTGAGCAAGCCAGCTTTGCAGGGAGCGCAGGTTGACCAGCGCGCCGGGGGACAGCGGGATCCGCACTGACCAGCACCCGTCTTCCCCACTTTGCAGCAAAGCCAAGTGGCGGAGCGTAAAGCCCAGGGGGCGCTTTTGGCCAGCGCGTTGTTAAAGAGGACGCCTATGGGCAGTGGGTGATAATGGCGCAGACGGGAGCAGCCAGAGTACGTGCGTGTGAAGGGAGCAGTGGACAGGAGGTTGGGGAGGAAGGGCAGTTGATGTGGATGAGTGTGGCATGGTGGAACGTTGAACTGAAGTGCTCCGCTCTGAAAGACGTACGTCGACAATAGCGGTAATGAAAAATACGAATAGAGCAATCGATAAAAGCGCTTAGCACAAAAGGCCAAGTGAACAATGAATCAAGACAGTGCACGTCAGTTGGGCTTTGTGCATCGAGGCCAGGTTCAAGGAGCCGGGGAAGCGAGGTTGAGGGTTCGTCTCCTCTAGTATAAATTCGGAGTGGCCCGGTCTTCTTCCCGGTCAACGGGACCCTAGGGACTCACCGGCCTGTCCGCTCTGACTTCTTTGCTGGCCGCTTGTTGGGCCGAGGTCATTTCGACCTTTTTGCTCGGCGTTAGCACCCTCCCGTAGCGTCCTCTACGTAATGTTTCAGTGCGATTTTGGTGGAGGGGAATTTCCTCTCGAATTGGTCAGCCACGAGAGAAAAATGACCGGTAAGTGCCTTAGCGTAGCCTGATCCGGGGCAGTCGCTCGATGCTCGGTGATCACACTGGTCAGTCGTATGAGCCCCAACTGACCGTTCCATCTTTGTCGGGTCAGAGGTTGTGCGTCTGGGCCTCCTTATTTCTGACTGAAGGTTGCGGTATACTGTTTCATTGGGGTTTAAAGTATGGTTTTAATGTGTGGAGCACACCATTTATGGTTCACAGCGTGCAGTCAAATACGTCAATCGTAGCGTAAGTTAGTGACGTCATGCATTTACCTCATGAAACGCGGACTGGACAGTTCGGACGAGGAGTGCAGGACTAGCTCTTTGCACCGAGCGAGTAAATGCTTACTGTAATTGTCACTTTTGTATTTGCGCCCTTATAAGTATTAGTTTTGTATTGTTCTTCTCACACTTCAGGTATAATTGCTGCACGTCGCTTGTCCAATTTTGTTGGGTTCATTTTATAACCGCAGTATTTTTTTCGTTAAAAGAACGGCTTTTGACTTTCTATAGACGTTTTGTTGAGTTTCTGTTGAGTTTAAAGTAAGTTTCAGTTAAGTGCAAGGAACTCTAAGCGATTGTGCTTTTTCTAATTCCTGTCCTTCGCCCTCTTTTTTTTTTCTCTCTGCTCGCAGGTGAGTTGCTTTCGGCCCGCGGTGGTCAGGTGGGCGACGCCATGTCGGTGCTGCGGTGCCTGGCGTGTGTTGTGGCGAGGCCGAGTTGTTGTGTCCGGCCGGCGGCCGCCGATGCCCCGGCAGCTCCTGCGCCGGGAGTCGCGTCTTGTTCCCGCCCGCGTTGTGTCGCACTAGACGTTCGCCCTGCGGATACTGTGTGTGTGCGTGTGTTTCGATGAGACGCTTGGAGTGCTCTCCATACAAGGCCAGTTTCGACAGCCAGTGCCAGGTAAGCGCAGTGAATGCAGTGTTTGCTCTCGCCTGTGCGTTGGTGCTACGACGGCGCGCGACCATTGTTCGTCGATGGCGACAGAGAAGAGCGTTGGTGGTAATATAAAGTTCCGCGCTGCATTGCTAGCACCTGATATTCCTTCTAGGGGAGCACTGGTATGCAGGTACCTAAACATAGCTGCTGGGAGCAAGACTGATATGCAGACATTCGAATTCGCGGTTGTCTGTTCCTTTTCGCAAATGACCATACACTTTTTTTTATGTGGTTGGACGGGACCGCAACACAGGAAATCATCGGTTATGACTGCGAATGATTGATGGGAATGTTAGAGGTGCCTGATAGTATTTAGACCGAGGAATGTTGTTTTGTACCACCCATGAACGCTTCGCTGTGTTTCAGAAGAAACAACAACTAAAGCTTGGCTCAATAGCGGATTGACGGCTGAGTGATAGGGAATATTATAAGCCATTCTGCGTTTTCTTATACGTGTAAAATACTGTTAGTATGCTTAAATCTCTGAAAAGTTGCTGATTGGTGGATTCTTTCTTTTTTTTTTTGTCTACCTCATGGTTGTCCCTTCTTCATCTCAGTGTGTTTTCCTGGTGCGCTGCTCCATAATCAATGCAGTACAAAAATTTCACCTTCGAATATGCCACACGGGAGGAAATAACAAATTACTTGTTTGGTCGACCGAAGGACCTTTGCAGGCAGGTATCTTTGGATCATGCTCTAAACTTGCAAACGAGACACCGCTGTCATATGTTATCTTTTAGTTTCTCGAGATCCCATTAAAGCTATAATTATCTCTGATGTTAGAATAATGATTATTCTACCATCCACAGATGTATTAATATTTAAGAACATCGTAGCTGCCTGCCTATACTGCCCAGAAGCAGACCCTGTGGCCTGGGAACTTTTGACTACCCCTGTACATGCGCGGACCCTTTCACCGTTGTCGGCAAGAGCTGATGGTCTTAGTGTTCCTCATTGTACCCGTGATGTGTGTCCGCTGTAAAGAAATGTATTTTGATTTTAATCTAAATATTTCGAGACAAGGCGAACAGATGACAGCAGAAAGCTGCGGGAACTGTTGCATAAAGCACCGATATTCTTAAGTCACCGTGTCAAGAGACGTCGTCGTTCAGTGTGAATTTGTAGCGGTGAACCTGTTGCTCTTCTGACCACATGTCCTACCTCTGCGATTTCATCGTGGACAGCATGTAAGAACTGATAGCGAAATAATATTCTGCGCGAAGCTGGGCAAAATCTGCCACAGGGACATTTGACGTGATTCGGCAAGTTTACGGCGCAATAAATTGCGCCAGGTGTTTTCGGCCGTACGCGCGGTTCAAGGACATTATTGGAACTCGTAATCTCGTTTAAGAGGGTTGTGGGAGTAGAACGTACAGCACAGCTTTTCTGCGATTGTCGACTTGCTGTGCGGAACATTCCACGCAATACTCACCTGTGCTTTCCAAAGTGTGCCCTGTGGCCGCCAGGTTCGTGCTTCAGCTGCTGACCGAGGAGCAAAAGGAGCACCTCGTCGAATCCTGCCAGAGAGCTTCGTCAGCGTGCGGCCGATGAACCGTACTTTATGCCGAGGTCGTTACTGACAACGAAGCTTCCCAGTCGAAAAAAACTACAGAACTATGTCAGAAATATGACAAAATATCCTGTAGTTCTGTCGTAACCATCAGATTTTTCTGCAGTTCTGTAGTTTTTCTGCAGTATATTTCTGTTATCTGTAGTTCTGTAGTTTTTCTGTAGTATATTTCTGTTGTCTGTAGTTCTGTAGCACTTTCCTTTATAACTACATGAAATGCTGATGTTACTACAGAATGTTCTGTTGTCACAACAAGTTTCCCGTCAAAAACCGCACAAACATTTTGTCGTAACATCAAAACATTTTCTGTAGTTTTTTCCGACTGGGTTGGGTTTACGGCTACGACTGTGATACAAAGAAGCAGACTGCATAGTGGAAGAGCCCCACTATATATGCGACCGAAAAAAAGTAAGCAATAATCGCAGCAGGAACATACAAGAACTTGTTCCCATGGAGCCAGGCTGTGTCAATAACGAGTTCTACTGCCAGGCTTTAACGTGTTTTGTACGAGACATTCTCTGTAAGCGGCTGAACCTGGGATGCGCGATTTTTAAAAGTAGATGCTCCGTAAGGACAATGTACAGTTCTCACCAAACTATTCTCACACGTGTGTTTATAACCCGTAACATCATAATCCCACTTGTGCGGCAACTTTTCTCGTTAGATTTGGCACCGCGGCGAGCTTCACCTTCTTTCCGACCATGAAGGTCAAGCTCAAAGGTCGTGCGGAGATCACTACGGAGACCACTGCGGAGAACTAGCGCGAATTACAGAAGGTGCCCGACGCGCTTCAAAAAGAACACTTCGAAGACCCATTACAGCAGTAGCGAAACGCTATGAGCGGTTCATTACCATGCAAGCGAATTTAAAAGTGATAGCGTGTCAGCGAAGATGTGTAAACCTCTTTTTTCTAAACAAAGCTAATTTCAAGAGTTTTTTCTTTTTTTTTATATATATACCACATTGCATGTGGCACTTCGGCTACCACTGCATCAGGCTACAGGAATTGCTGAACCTGAGTACGGCAGTGCATTTATTGACGCCGAAGTACCGATCTTCGCCGCCGCTACAGAAGAGCTGGGCAGTTCGCGCGTTTTCTAGCTACAGTGGAAAAGGGCTCCTCGGCTCACATCGAAGAAAAAAAGAAGAATAGAACAAAAGCGAGAAATAAAGCCCTTGACTTTGGCTACGAGGAAAACAAAAATAGAGGTTCCACAGGAAACGGATGACGAGTGTAATAGGAGGCGACGAAAAGTGCTGGACGGTGGGGGATTACTGGAAAAAAAAAAAAAAAGAAATGATACACGAGCCGTGTCTGCCACCGAAGGTGGAACGGAATACAAGAAAATGGTGTAAAAACAGGGATGCTGCAGAGGCCAGGGAGGCATAAAAAGGTCTCAGCGCGCAGCGCCTCGAGGCTTTTCGGTCAGCACTGTGTCGGGCGGTGGGGGTGCTTCGCGCGTTGCTAGCGAGTCCTGTGGGGTGCCCCCGTACCCGGAAAATGAAGTTGTACTAGCAGGGTGCGCGTATATATGGGGACCCGTAGAGCCCTCCGTGCCGTCGCGGTCACCGCAGCCGCACTATATAGCGCGGTGGTGCCCAGCGCGTGATGGTCCCGTGCCATTTTTTTCCCACCTTCCAATCCCTCGCGCTCTATTTTGACGTTAGTTTTTATTTACTTGTTCGTTTCGCCCCCGACTCTGACCGTCCGTTTGTTTTATGACGCGCTCTTGCGGAGGTGGCATTCACAATAATGCCACGGTCGAAAAGTGAGTAGAGCAGCGAGCGCCGAGTTAAGAAGAAAAAATTGCGCTTTGTGAAAAATTTGAGAAGGGAGAGGCGCGCGTTTTTTTTGCCCACAGTTTTCTTTCCCCCGTTTCGTTACGCCTTGGTTGGACTTTAAAAGTGGGCTGCCAGTGCTTTATACATTCTTTTGGGATTGTTTTGACCATATCGACCGCAAATCTTTTTATACGGCTTTTTTTTTTTTTTTTTTTTCACTTTTTTTACACACGACAGCACATAGAGAAAGCTGTCTGTTTATTGTATATCTTTTATGGCACTATTTGCCAAACATACAGAAAGCGCGACGTATTCTTCGTATCGCTGAATTTTTTTTTTTTTTTAGAAATGAAGAAATATTACGTGCGTGCTGTAATGGCGGTCAGCCCACTTGGTTAGTGGGCTCATTGTTGCTGACATCTCTTTCTTTCTCTCTCTCTCTTTTTTTTTTAATTAAGGCAGCAGCATCCTCCTAGTGTTCTGACCGTTGTTATCAACAGGTCAAGTTAATTTCTTAGGAGCAACAATCCAGCGGCTAGCTGGAAATTAAAAGAAATCTAAAAACGCTAACAAGTCAATAAAAACAAGAAATTTTAAATGCCCTACGAAGATATAAAATGTTTCTTAATCACGTGAATTAACAGTCGGTAGGGATTAGGATATTCGCCTGGCGCCATTGCGCCGGAATATTTATTTTCTTTTTTTTTTTTTTTTTTTCAGCGTAGTTTCGCACCTTCCTTGTATCGTTGTATTAATAAGGGCATCCTTTCAGCTGATATTTATTTTTGTGAGCAAACGCAGGACACGCTTGCAGGGGGAAACCCACCTGTTCCGCCAGGATATAGCATTAAATGTTGAAATGTTCTTTTTTTTCCCTGAGGTTTAAGGTGGAGGGGGAGGGGGGGAGGGCATAGCAAATGGTTCTGTCATATGGTGGCACGACAGCAGTTTACAATATTTTCCAAGTTCGTCCTTATGAAAAATGTATGCCTCCCATCAGCGACGACAGCACTGCTATTAATATCCTGCCCCGAGGCACTGATGTCACTGAACCGCGACTGCGTACAATTCTAAATGGCGAGGACCGTACCCGCGTGCCTGCTTTTACTTTCTAGTTGAAAAATGCAAAAAAAAAAAAGGAGATAATTTTTCCCATCTCCGCTCTCAACCCCGGAGGTAGGGAGACGTCAATCTCGGTTAACAGGAGGGATGGTTGTTGACGTAGACGTTCCAGCCTCCTCCGTTGCGCCTGAAGGCTACTTATCATTTTTAAGCCGCGCGCCGCTGTTCTTTTGAAGCTTTGAAGTACATTTTGCGAGCGGCGGTCCGACTTCAGTACAGGATTCTTGCTTTCGATAGACGTTAAAGAATTACTTTCCTTTGCGATGACGATCTGATCAGTCGTTTTGCAGACTTATAGCTTAGTGTAGACCTCATAGCGCAGACGTGCTGTGTTAACGTTACCTGTAGCGCATTCGCATAGTGGAATTACGTCTACCTGCCTGTGTACCCGATGTGTTAAAAATCTATATTCTCCTAGGGAGATATAGTCTAGATTTAGATATATAGATAGTATAGTATAGATATAGATATAAATCTGTATATCTATTCTAGGGACATATAGTTTAAACAAAGAAGCCTTTGGTTGTATATTTGGTAGACCTAAATATTGGGAGAACTTTTGGACGTATTGTCGCGCTCAATATGAGTTGAAACCCCAAGCAGTGTGGCCGGAGTGCTTCCCGGAAGCTTTGTGGGACCGCAAAACGACGCGCTTGTAAAATAAAGGGAAATGATTTCGCTATTCTAGCACTCCGCCTTCTCCCCTTTGCAATCTGGTGTTCGCAGTACCATAGTGTTATCGCTTCGCGCTTATGACGAATGCAAGGCGCATGACGCAGTCGATCTTGTTTCATTCACCTGATTTTCAAGAAAAAGCCACAACGCCAGCATAAAATCACGCCTGTGCAAGGTGCACAGTCTGGTACAGGTGCGTGCGCACCATCGTCTGTAAGAAATAACGAGCGAAGATATCGTTGAGCAGATGATGAGAGGGGGTGCACCTGACTGCTGGAACAGCAGGATCCCTTCCACTTAGTTTCCAGGCGCGCCGCTTGTCGGCCCCACCGTTCCTCCAGAAAACGCTGCGGCCACACGCTCGCTGGCTGCAAGTCATATTGAGCACGATAGTATATAGTGCTTATGGATTGGCTTCTTAACGGCGAAGGAGCTCGGGCATAGCTAAGCTTACAGAGAGACTGACACTAGGACATTTGGAAATAATTTGGAAATAACGTTTAGTGCTCGACGTTAATAGCTTCACGGCCGTCCATCGAAGAACGTTGAAAGGCTTTGCGGTAGTGTTTTTATTTTTGCAGTTTGTTTCAGTCGCACTTCTTTTGCGAGTTCTTTCCGCAAGAGCTCTTCCCGACTGACGACCACTCGGGCAGGACGATGCTTGCAGCTCGGGCTCCGATGATTTCCCACGATGCTGTCCGTCTTATATAGGCTCACGTCGTTCCTGTCTCCTCCGCGTTGCGTTTCTCCGTTTCTTCCCCTCCGTTTCTTCCCCTCCGTTTCGGGAGTTTAGCCCTCCTAGGCCGAGGGATGAGCCTTCCGTCTTTTCGGAGCGAACGAAACCCGTGGCGTACGCGAACTTTCGTCATTTGCCGGTTTCTCCCGCATTCCCTCTGTTCCTTCACATTTTTCTCGTTTCTTTTGTCTCCGCTGATATTGGAGCACTTATTATTCCTGTCCACAGCTCTTGAAGGGCTGGTCACGTTCCCGCGGCGCCTGCCGGCACTCGCGATTGCTTTTGGCGAACACTCTCCGCTTTTTTTTTTCACTCTCACTCTTTCTTTCGCTTCCTCCTCGCCTCCCTAACTGGCCGCTCCTTCCTGGAGCTGTGATGGAAAAACAAGCCAGCACTGCTCTGGAAATGAGAAAAGAGGGAGGCGTCGCCTTTGCACGCTTAGAGGAAGCGAGGGGAGCAGACAACAAAGCGCGGGAAGACAAAACAGGGATGAAAAAGGGAGTTAAAGGGGAAGACGGAGATGGAGGGGAAACGAAGTCACGTCCCTTTTCTATTTCCGCTTCCGGCCGGGAAGAAGAACGGAACGAGGGGCCGGCAGGACGAGAGAAGGGGGTTGTGGGAGGTTTGGGCTGAGGGGATGGGAGGGGGGAGGCACTGGGGTGTTGGCTCGAAGAGGCGCGCACACAGAAGGCGCGAAGAGCGCCTTCCACGCTGGCACTGTTCGCAGTCGTAGCATCGCCAGGGATAAGAGGGAGAGCCTCTCCCGAGCGAAGCCTTTCCCTGTGCTCCCTCGGCGAGCGCCTCGTCAACTCGTTTCCTCCCGGTGGAGTTCCAAGTGCGCCGATGGTGGTCGCAGTGGCTGTTGCGAGGGAGAATCGGCAGAGGCGAGAGGGGGAGGGGGGGGGGGGGGAACGCGCTTGGATACAGCCAGCCCAGCTCGTTCCGCCTTATTATCACCTGATTTGGAAGCGCCCGCGCCGGGCAAATTTACCGGTCGGGTTGTCTCGGTGCCTGCTGCTTTTTCTCTGCGTGCTCTTCCCCGCTGGTTCTGTGCAACACCGTATGGGAAATGCCACTGGATTGCTAGCCTTGCTAAGCTGCCATCTGGGCTCTCTTTGGAGAAGGAACCAAGGGCGTGTTTCAATCTCGAAGAGGCGGCTTACTTAGACCAGAGGTGATGTCTTTGTTTGCAGGCTCTATAGCTTGTAGGCAGCGCTTTCCTTCGACGCGAAGAAGCGGGAAGGTATATAAAAGTTGCGTTGTGCCGAAAAAAAATTAATGGTTTGCACTTATGGAGAACAAAAGCTTTGTAGACATTTTTACGTAAAATGTTTGGAGGGAGACAAATTATTTAACGTCCGCCTGAAGAGTAATGGAGCCACACGGTATTTTATAGCGCTTAGAGAATGACATCACTAAGGTACGCGACCGTATCGAGCTGCGGGTGGCAAAAATCGTCAAAGGACGTCGTTGGTGTTTATGATAGTCAGGTGCCCATAAAATAAGGAAGAGAAAAAGGGGATGACGGTAACGAGTTCCGTTATTCTGCGAGTAATTTTGGGAAGCGAGCTTTACACTCAAATTTAAACTGATAAGTTGTCTAATATTGTTAGATTGTGCTTACTAGATATGAAATATGTAATTTGGAGTGTATAGTTACTGATGCAGTTAGGCTCAAGGAATGAGCGTAGAGACGTTTAAACTGACGCGAAAAAGTACAGCTCACACATGTTGCCGGCCTGTCAACGTTTCATTATTTCAAAATCTCTCGTTGGTGAGAGATCTGATTGGATAAATTTTATTCACGCTGCTTCGAGCTTGGGTATGTGCGCATAAATAAAAAAAAAAAACAGCTTGGTATGCATCTTTAACAGCCGCGCGCTGTTAAGTGCATGATTATTTTTAGACAATTGTCCGTGTTCTAGGAGAGATCAGCGGTTTGTAAAAAATAGATCAAAATAATAAAGAAGTGACATGGTCGTTAATGGGCTGCAAAACATTATAAATCATGCTGTATAGTTTTTTCTGAGCAAATGTAAAGAATGAAAAGTTAAAGTATACGTGTAACTATGGACAGTCGGGAAAATATATCCTTGGAGTATCTGCTGAGTAGAATGAATGTTTTGTTATTCAAAAGTCTAATGAATAACATACACCACTGAATGACTCGGGGAGTTAGGTTTTGTATGAGGCAGACCACGGGGTATATGTCACCGGGTGCATCTCCACAACTGAGGCATTCGGCGGTCAGCCACTTTAGGCGAGGAAGCATGAATAACGCACGTAAACCACGGCGTGATAAACAAGAATTGAAATTGAAATAAAAGTTCGGCAGTGGCATAGTGTAGTCACGTGCTAGACCACGCTTGTGGTCTAGCACTGCGTGGAGGCAAAATGGGCGCTGACGTCAGACGAAGGAGCGCTTGCATCAGCCACACTGCACGCTACTGTGCGAGTGCTGTGTGTGCGTTTCCCCCGAAACTCCTTTCCCACAGATTCGGGAGCAAGGGTTCTAGAAGAGCTTTCTGCTGGCAGCCGTGGGGAGGTTGGGGAAAGGTGTAAAAGCGAGTTAACACTGCCCGGGGAGCCAATCAGGAAACTTTGCTATAGGGAGTGGAATACGGGAAGCTGACCTGGTAACGACTATTGTTCGCCACTTTCCGGCAGACGGCGACGCTGAATTGTACGCTGTTTTCTGTCTTATTTTTATTTATTTCTCAGTACGTCATCTTTCTGGTTTCGGACGTGATTGCGACAAGTGAGACATCTGTCGCGAACACGTCAGAGCCTCCTCACGTGTCCTGTTGTCACTTGTCGCTCTTAGCGTTTGTTGGCCCCAAGGTAGGCCTGAAATAGTATCCAGATTTTTGTCTGTCTGTTGAGGCATCGAAAATCAAATGATGCATAAAACTGTGCGCCTTAATGCTCAAATCTAAAGTCGCACGTGACCTTCGTTACAAGACGTACATAAGCTGACAGATGGAAGTGATATATCGATACCATTTATAGAACTTAACACTGCGCTTTGTTATAATCTACGTCATTTCCGGGCACCTGTCTCTTCCGGTAAGAAAGGCTAATTTAGAGTGCAGGCAAGTATAATATGCACTCAGTAAAGTTCTTAGTGCGAAAATATTGCTAGCCCACGTTAATCTGCCTACGTGTACAACAATGCAACACTTGTACAAAGAATCACTGGTATGCCTCTGACAGGTGGCAGTTGGTAGGTGGTATCGAAGGACACTGATTGGCTGGCTGTTTGTGTGACGTCAAGCAAAATGCCATGGCTGCATTGACAGAAGCTGCCAACTTGGGCAGCACATATATAACGTATATGTATATATAACGTATATGTATATATAACGTATATATGTTATAAGTATATAACGTGGCAATAAACACGAGGGTACAACCACACCCAGTGTCAATGCGTAATGTTACATATGCTTGGCTTCCCGCTTTGCAGTAACACTTTATTTCAGTGAATGGGCTTAAACTCAAATTGTTTTAGTTCTGACTGCATAAGCGCCAATTTCCTGTTTTCCAATTTTGATGGGATTTAAATGATGTGTAATAGCACTAATACTTCGAACAGATTACCTATTCGCTCTGACGTATCAGCCGGTCTGTGTTTAAAATATTGTTCGCCCTTTTCATTTTTACTTTTATTTAAGCTTTTATCGTAGAACCCGAAACTTTCACGGCGTAGCCTTATTTAATAAAAGCTTCGGAGCGGTGTTCATATTAGCAGCAAAGGCTTCCGTCTCCTGCACCTGTTCAGTACTCTACTGCGCACATGCCGTGTTTTGCATTGAATAACCATCATTTCCAGAGCATTTACGTGCACACTTGTAGATATCCGGGATGGGCTAACGTCTACCGGCGTGCGCACCAGCTTGCGGCAGGCCCAGATTCAGACTCGTGCTGGGAAGGGTGGCGACACTCCGCCAGAACAGTGCTCTAGAACGGAGCGGGTGGCTCAGCACGTCAGCCACCCTGGCGAGTGAGACAAGCCTAATGAGAAGGTCGCGCGGTGTGCTTCCGCCTGAGCAGGAAGCCCTCTCCCGTTTCCTTTCCCGTATACAGGCGGAGGTGCTCCCTTCCTCTGCCTAGCACCTTCGCTTCCTCTCTCTCATCCCCGGGTCGCTGAGATCTCGTTTCCGGGTCAGCGAAAGTAGTGCAGGGAGTACGTGGTCCCCCGGCCGTTATTGTTTCCGAACCCCTTTGGGGACACAATCCTCCGCCACCGTATACCGTTTCTCCCCTCATTCCCCACCCGGCGGGTGCGATTCTCCCCTCTTGATATGCTCGGGCGTGTTGGAACGCGCCCGCAACCCAGGCTGGCACGGGGTGGTGCATCCGGTTCGCTTCATTCGGCTGGTCTTTCTAAAGCGCAGACTTGTCGTCCCGATGCGAGATGTTTGATTTAGGTTATTATTTTTCGATAGCCGTGTTCTTTTTGCGTGGTACTTGGCGCAGAACTCTATTGTTCGCAGTTGCCTTTGCTCTCCCCCGCCTCATTACAAGAGGATGACAGATATTGTTTCCTCCCTGTGCAACCGCTGTTATTTTAGTCTGTGGATGTGTATAACCGAAGGTTGGTGGACAATTCTGTGCACGCATAAACGGCAGCGTAGAAGAAAGCGTTTCAAATATTGAGGTGATATAAAGGTTCATGCTGTGTAACGACTTAGTGAGGGAACTGCGGCAGCGAATTTTTTTATAGGCTTTTCGTTTCTTGTTTCTGTCTTATTATTCGCACGTTCATTCATTCATTCATTCAGTTTATATACATTGTATTGATGGGCTTGGAGGACGGGAACTTAGACGCGGACGATTTTGTTTTGCACATAGACTTTGTCGCACATACTTTTCTCCTATGTTCTGCGATGCTATTTGGAAAGACCGATATAAAACAGGCAGCTTGATGAAAGCGAACCGCCAATTTTTCTTTGGCGTTATGGCAACGAACATGTTGCCTGTCGTTATAAAGACGAAACATATGGAGAAAAGCGCGAGCAATATCGGTTTAAACAATAAAATAGCAGTCCCGAGTGGCGTTCCAAATCTTAATATTCGTACGCTAAATAAGAAAAAATACCTGCATTCGACATACACTGAGTTTAGGAGCCATGTCACAAGATGGAGTTTTTGTGGTATTGAAACTACGAACTTGCTTGTGATCTCCACTCTTGTTTGAGGCCCGCTTCAACAAGCGGTGACAGCGCCGTTTCCCAACATAATCATTTAGTTGTGATGTTTTCGCCGTCTTCGACAAACCTATCATCGCGGATACTAGGAGTATGTTCACAGCGACTTCAGTGAAAGGGTGTTGCGGGCGTTAACAGAGCAAAGCAGGGAAAAACAAAACAACACACTGCTCCAATCGGAGCACTTTTATCGCCGCCGCATAGTTCGCTGCGCACGTTCGGCCCGGAGTCGCGAGTCGACAAGAGGCGGCCCCTGATCCCGGGTTCCCTTTCGCCCCCCTCTTCCCCTCCGAGCCCGTTCTCCGGGGCGTGTCCCGGGCGAAGCGCGCGGGCCCTCAGGAACGCCGAATGGGTGGATCCTCCCCGCGCGCACCCCTTTCTCTCATCGTAGTGCCCCTTCCCCCGTCACGTGCGCCGCGGCGACTGAAGCACGATCGCCTTTACCGCACGCCAGCTTCGTTCTCTCTCTCTTTGCTAAGTGACGTCATCGCCTCGGAGGCCGGGACGTGAGCCACGGGCCGGGAATACCAAAGGGTCCGGAGCACGCCCCGAGTCCCTCGGCCGCCGTCGGGGTCTCGCCCACCGAAAGGCCAGCGCGATGGGCTCGCAAGGGTCTGGTGAGGAGGCAGAAAATGGCGGAAAGGGAGTTTAGGGAGTGCGTGGGAGGGAAACGGGGAAGAGATGACGCCGCGATGGAGAGGGTGCCGGACGGCCGGGCTTTCCCGCATCGCGGCGGAGTCGAGCGGCGAAGCGCGCGCGTGATCGCTGCGGGGAAGCAGGTCGCGGCTGACGGCGCCTCGCTCGGATTAGCCACCGCTGCCGCTCGGTGGGAAAGGAAGGCGCCCCGCGTGTCGCTTGGCGTCTCAGCTCACGTCGGCCGTTCGTGCGGGAAAGCACAGCCGCGGCGGACCCCGCGGAGAGAGCCTGACCGCCCGGTGGCAGCGGACGTGGTTCGCGGCGCCGAGTGCCTTCTTCTTCTCTGCGCTGACGTGCGAGTTTCGGTCGGCACGCGTCTGTGGCACGCGAGCTTTTTTGCGGCCGTCCGGAGAGCGTCGGCGGCCTTGGTGGCTCTCGACCGGGAGCACGTACGGCTTCCACGTCCGCGGGGGGCGGGAGGGGGAGGTCACGCTGACTACCGGAGACGAGTGCGGAATCGCCGATTCGGTCGGCGGGCGACCGCGCCAGAGTCCGACGCTCTGTTAGCTGGGGGGTCCCCTCTCCGCGCTGCTATCCCCGGACGTCGTCGTAGTCGCAGTCGTCGCCGCCGCCGCCGTCTAACGCGACGTCACGTAGAGGGACGTCGCGACGCCCCGTCACGTTCTCCGCGCGGCGGCGACGGCCACACTGCCGCCTCTTTAGGACGCCAGGTCTCGTTTGCAGGTTTCCTCCCCATCCTGCCCCCCCGCCAGAGGCTTCTTTTATTTCTGGCCTGTCCTTAGCTTTTGTTTACGTCGCTCCCCGCTTTTTTTCCCGCCTCCTTTTTGAGGTCACGTCCGAGTTTACGTTTTGGATTCCGGTCCCGACTCTGACTTTTCGCCGTTTAGGGGGAATCCCTCGTTAACGTGGAACTCGTCTGGGCTACAAGTGGCAGCCTTTCACCTCTCGTCACGTTTTACGGTCAAGTGAATTTCTTCCTGTGTCGTTTAGTTTAAGGTCATCCTTTATTTCTTTTTTTCCCATTGCTTCTTGTAGAGGCTGCCTTAGAATTTTGCTCGTTAGTTGTTTGCGTGAGCGGTTTTGCTGCGTGGTCGCTTTGAGGCCGGGTTCCTTGTTATACTTGCTCTTTGTTGGTTTTTCTGGTTATCGCTGTCGTCCCACGTGTGTCAATAATTAGCTTACACGGATCGCAGTATCGTTGTTAGTCATATCCAAGTCTCGCGTTCGCCGTCGGTTGTTGCTTTAGTGGCATTATTAGACGCGTTGTGATCGTGAGCCTTTTTGTTAGTTCTTTTTTCTGACCAGCGACATAGTGTGTTCAGCGCAACAGGGGTGTGTATTTATCGTCTATTCGTTCGCTATAGCAACAGTTCGTTGTATCCGATCGGATAGTCGCCTTCTTAGCAAGCGGACGTTTTTTGGGAAGCGAGACGTCGCGGAAAGTTTGGACGTGACTGTGTGAGTCCAGCGGGACTTTGGCGACGAACGGCTGTCAAGGGACGAGCCACCTCCGTGTGTGTTTGTGTAAACGAAGACGTGAGAGGACCCGGATCATCCAGCCATGTTGATGCTTCGTCCTCAACCGCACTCGGCCGCCGAGATGGGCTACCACCACCACCAGGCCGCCGCTGCTGCTGCCGCCGCTGCGGCTGCGGTCGACGCAGCGGGCCCCTACGGTCACTCGTGGACGGTGCCGAGCTGGTATGGCTTGCATCCACACTACTCATGCATGTCTTCCTGCTCCGCGACCAAATGACGCATTTCTATATTTCACTGATTTACCACAAAGAGGAGATCACGGCTTTGCGAAGAAGAGATGTCACATAATTGTTCCTTGTGGCTGCGAAGTGAGCTGCTCTTAGGGCCAGTTGGAAGGCTAAACTAGATAACAATAACTAAAAGAGACCAAATACAGATACAGTTCATTACCGATTACTAAGAGCGCAATAGCTGCGTTTCGAAACAAAGACTGAATCGCGTTCACATTTTATATCGATTAATTGATATCTCCCAATTCTGCTATTCACTTTGAATTAGGCTCGGCTGTGTTCCACTTTAAATCGACCGTACTTCTTAATCAAAGCACATATGTAGAGACGTTTATAATCGAGAGTTTGTACGTTTCCTGGAAAGGCGCTCTTGAGGGGCGCCATATTGTTAAGCTCGGAGCAAGCAGTGGTAGGGCAGACGAAGTATGAGCGATGTGGCGGCCGCATATCGAACACTGGATGTCTCTCGAGCTTGGTGTAAGCAGCATAAATTCGAATAAGGCAATGGTTTTTAAGCTTTCACACTGTGGTAGCCACTTGCGAAAGGTTAAGAGATTCAAGAAGATGTATTTTGAAGCATGTGAGCTACGTGAACGTCTGTAACTACCTGATCATCTTAATTTGTTTGGGTTTGCTACAATGTTCTGTGTGCAGCAGGTCATTACGTTCTATAGCTTGTTCTACTGCGGAAATCATGTTGTGGTAAACTTTGCATTGCGAAAGGAAAGGAAAGCACTGGTGGGTGAAAAATGTATCTAATGGTTTGGCTGTAATACCGCACTTGGAGTATGCCCCGTACGCCGTTTACTATTAACACCAGTCTAGATGTATTCTTTCTATTCCACCCGTTCAGTACTGTGCTGTAGAGGAACACTGAGAGTATCAGCCTTTGGCATGTTGGATCTTTACAAAATGAAAATGGCTGCGGGCGATGATACAGGACTGATATACGCGTTGCTTTCTGGTCGTCATTATTAAGGGCCGGTCAGGGTGATGTATGCTGTCTTTCCACACGTTTTTTTTCTCCATACACTTAGCTACCAGTATCATAATTCTGAAACCGTCATGCAACAGGCTATTTCTGTTACACTAGCAGATTTAATGGCATTCGAATAGAATGCCATTCGGTTTTTTTCGGTGCTATACAGTAAAATATAATGTATTTCGCAAATGTTCGAAATTACGATCGGCAATAAAAAAAAAAAATACTGCGCTTAAATAACATCAGTGCGCATAAAAGGCGTTTGTAATCACTGTGTAGCATTTTAAATCGGAATAACACATTCTTGTACTGTAATTCAAATGAAAAACATATCTGGCTGTACTGTAGCACTCTAGTCATCCAAATCCAAGCCAAGTATTGAGTCACTCACAAATCCAATAAATGTAAACGAACAATATGGCTGACACAGCGGAGCACAGATTCACGATGCGGGGACGCACGAAGACACGTAGAGCATGCAGTTGACGTCCAAATCGTTGGGCGCTCAGTTACAGCGCTCGTGTGAGTATTCTCCCGTCCTTGTCCTGTCCTTGCACTATTTTTGTTTGACAACTTTAAATACTTCTTATATAAAAGCTTAGGGAGAAGTGACCACCAAGGAACACATAATCCAAAATGATCGTGAGTCGCTGGCATGACTAGACTGCTGCTATTACCGAGGGTAATGGCGTTCCACTAGAGCCTGCAGTTCGAATATTTTCATGTCTAAATTAACAGTTTTAAAACAAAACTCAAGAAATGGAATTTTTGACTTTAACTATGCGCAGAATATTTTATCGCATTGCTTGTTTCTGCTGCGTATCTGGCGTTGGTTAGCGATCGAATGCGAGTGAGCTCCCCAAACTCATTCGATGGAGAATGTCATTCGAATCTAATGACAATCAAATTTTTTTCTAGTTGCAAACGCATAATGACATTAGGTACTAATGTCACTTAATTCGGATAATGATCCCTTTTGCTCCCTCCCCTCCGAACATCGCGCCGTCTTTTCAACTCTATGAGCATTTAAGACTCCATGGCTCATCAATCGCATTTAACAAGTCATTCCTGCCTCTTGTCATTGAAGAATGGAATTCATTACCCGAATGTATTGTAATTGAACGAGATGCTCCTAAATTACGGCAAATGCTGTTTTTACACTTACAATCCTAATGTGGTAACTGTTGCCTTTCCGTTTTGTCATTGCATGATTCACTGTACCTGTCTGCTTGATTGATACACAGGTATTTTTTCCCCTTTGCATTGAAGCTTGCCTACAACGATGGTTTTACCCATTTTGTTAGCGTTTATCTAAAATGTCATATCTTGTACCGATGTCTCTCCCCCCCCCCCCCCCCCCCCCCCTTATGTAATACCCCTCGTAGTGGTCTTTAAGGGTCAATAAATGATGATATCCGCATATCCGCAGATCCGGACCATGAAAAGGAAATAACAAGAAGAATAAGATTGGGATGAAGCGCATTTGGCAAGTACTCGCAGATTATGACTAGCAGCTTACCGGTATCGCTCAAGAGAAAAGTATAGAACTGTTGCATCTTGCCTGTAATCACCTATGGGGCTGAAATGTGGAGGCTAACCAAGAGAGTTCTACTTAAGTTGAGGACAACCCAGAGGGCTATGGAACAAAAATTGGTAGGGGTAACATTAAGAGATAGAAAGCGTGTAGAGTGGGCCAGAGAAACAACTTGAGTTACTGACATTCTAGTGGAAATTTAGAAGAAGAAATGGGCATGGGCAGGACATGTAGTGCGAAGAGAGGATAACCGATGGTCGATTAGGGTAACAAACTGGATTCCAAGGGAAGGAAAGCGTAGCAGAGGGCGGCAGGAAGTTAGTTGGGTGGATGAGGTTAAGAAGTTCGCAGGGGTCAAGTGGATGCAGCTAGCACAAAACCGGGCTATGTGGAGAAATATGGGAGAGGCCTTCGCCCTGCAGTGAGTATAGTCAGGCTGATGATGATGATGAAATAATGATGATGATATTGAATTTGCTAGTGTGATAGGGTATACTTATCAACAAAGAAGCACGTTGTGAGTGTTAATTTTCACAAATTCATTGCCTATAATTTCCTCTGATTTGCATGCACGTCCCTTCCCATGTCCGCTAGAACCACGCACATCGGCCTAGCCAGCTGTTACGAAACGTGCTTGTTCCTTGTCAATTGTGTAAGCATAGCAATTCCTCGGACGGTAACCGTCAAGCAGGCTAGCGAGTTGGGGGATTCCTTGATCTGTAATAATGGTTTATGTCGCCTTTTTGTTCGTCGGCATGGAAGGTATCTGCGAGACTAGTTGAAACATCCGACGAATTTGGTGAAGACCAAATTCTCTGCTGGGTATTATTTGGACTGTGAATGTCAACTGGTCGTTCAAGGCCTGTATCTAATGACATGAAATTCTTATTAACATTGAGGATTCCTGCTAAGCTAAAGTACTCAGGGCCGAAGTATTGAGGCCGAATAGATTTTTGTGGGCTTCTCTTTCTTCATTTTCCACGTATTTAGTAAACCTAGTGGTTTTGGTACATATGTACTCGGTATCACCAAGTAGTACACTGTCTGTGGCTCTTATTGGTGACGTCTTTTACTCCGAATAACAATGCTGGTGAAGGTTAGATATTACTGCGTAAGTATACTTTGTCCTTCAAATAGGACGAGAACTATGTGCAATATGGAAATAACATTTCCCATGACGATAATCTATTTTTGTCCATCTTCTGGGCACTCAGCCGAATGCAAACAAGGACTAAATACTCAAGACTGTCTATCCTTTTCAGGTTACAGTCGGGGCTTTTGATTGCTTGAAATAATCAAGCACTTCTCACGGATACAACAATTCTCACGTTTTATGGAACATTCCGAGTTTTCTTCATTTAGTATTATTGATAGGTTTGTGATCTGCACCCTTAAATGTAATAATGCTAAGTAATTTATTCACCTGTGCCCATTTTCGTTTCCTGCCTCTACCATTACTCATACAACGCTAGACATCCATAGACTTCTGGTAGCCTGTAAGTCGGCATTGCCTCAATAAGGCTCATAACGCGGAGAAGCACGCTTTCCTGTTCGGCAGAACTGGGGTCGGCAGTGTTATCCCTTGTGTGCCGTCTCACCCGCCTGTAGAGGAACTGTTTCTAATACATGCACAAACTGTTAGTTCTTATGCACATTTACAAATTTATTGTAAAATTTTTATTGCCTACACTAGCCACTTGTCATTCAAACATAGGTACTAGTGACGCACAACCGCTTTCATGTGGATGGAATTTAAAGTACGAGTAGGCTACTAAGGGGTTCCGAACTGTTGACTCGAGACAAAACAAGAAAAAAAAAAAAAAAGCTTATGTTTTTATAATAGGTTATGTGCTTTGTAGAGCATAGCTCGAGCTACTTGCGTTATATTCGCTAAAGGGAATGAGCGGCTTGATTTTCGTTAGCTTGAAGTAACTTCTATCGCTTGAGATGGAGGCCGTGCTTTTGTCAAAACCAGTTACAGCTTCCCGAAATATGGAACTGTGAAGACGCGCTGACTGTAGGGACGCTCTGTGGGACTCGTGGCGCCATCTATGGAGAGGCGCACGCATTATACTGAATGAGAAAAGGAGTTTTAGCGTCGCTTTTGTACAGGAGGGAGGCTGTGAAAAACTGCAAATGAGAATGACTATCAGTACTATCAGTAAGAAACATATTCTGAACTCGTATATCTATGCATAAGTGGGATCGTCTTTTTTGCAGCGAGAGTAAAAATTACAAAACGCTCTGTCTACATACTGCACCGTCTCAATATATTTTGCAGCAAGTGTAGAAGCGAGTACCTTCTAATCGTTTTTTTTAGTGAACTAGCTTCCGATCGGTCATATCAGTGAAGACAGATAGCACGGGATTATTAGGCAAAAAAATATTTCTTGTCTAAATTCGGTACGATATAATTTTTTAGTTTAGCGAATTTTGTTAAACAGAAGTAAATAACATTTTTACGCAGATTGCAACAACTCTCATTGCTTTGATTTCGCAGTAATCCTCTTGTTTATTTGCACTTATTGTGTGAAAACGGGTGATAACGGTGCAATAGAAGGCGTCTTTAAAAAAAAATGAGCAAGAAGTGGACAAAAGCGGCGAAAAATGTTTATACGAGAACTCATCACATATATTGCGATTGGTTGACAGCTGTCAGCTCTTTGCTATATCCTAGTGAGCTATGCTGCTTTGAGGGAAACAGGCCTATTAAATGTCGCGGTATCCACCACCCGAAGTGGCGAGGCTTCGCTTGTTACTGCCGCTTTATGTGACGGGCGGCTGTTAATCGCGTATGTACCCATTGACGTCCCTTATTGTATCACCGGCAACGCATGGTAGCGGTAGTAGTAATTTCATTTTAAGTGCAAAAATCTTATCCTGCACAATACTTTGAAATAATATTTTGCATTTATGCTGGAACAGCATGACGCATATGTGAAGATTTTGATCGGCTCACATAACTGCAGCCACTGCTTGCCTTACAGACCGTGCAAGATAGCAACCTCGTTTAACTGTAGCCGTTAACGACGACACTTTTCAAATCGCAAATTTTTATATAATTTGGCACATTTAACTTTGCCATGTTTCATCTCTACTGGGAGACTGTTCTAAACCAGAATATAAGGGTACAGTGGAGATGCATAGGAAATTGCCAACTGCACCTACATGGTACCTAAATGTTTGAGAGCTATCGGGCAATCAAATCGTTTACTACATACAATATAGATTGTTGCAACGTATGCATTATATCTGAGTTATACCAGATACCTGAGCAACGCTGCAACAGAGAAAGCTCGAAATTTGTCTTGCCTACTTTTATCGGTGGCAGTCTTTTCTGCAAAACATTCGTTCGAAGGAGCTCTGTTTTTCATGACTTCTAGGCTTATTTGTGGGATTCTTGGGTTAATTTTAAAATCCTTTACGAACTGACCCGCAGGATCAGAGCTGCACAGGAAAATATTTGATGAAATATACGATATTTTTGATGACGTGTTTGGGCCGCCGTGTACAAGAAATGGCAGTCGCGCATTTTTCAATACTACAGCTACATACTACGCTATGCAGCCACATACGAATAGGGATATTAGGCCATTGAATATTTGCAATTATTTGCTTGTAACAAAAAAAAAGTAAATTCTCGTGCGATGAAGCCACAAGGGTGAAGTGAAGGTTCGGCGCCGCGGAAACAGAATCCTTAAAGAAATTTGCTGCTCTAATGGAACTTTTAACGTCTGACCTCAACCTCGCATTATGTCCATTGTATTCGATTGTGTTATAGTTCATCACGCGTGGTTCGATTATGCGCAGGGGCTTCGGTGAGCTTCCCCACATCCTCCCCTTCACCTCTTTTCTGTTTCCCGCCCTCCCGATGTTTGCTTCAGAAATTAATTATCGCCCGTCCCGCGTTCACGTCGCTTTAGTCCGGATATTCGTCGGCCTTAGTCGCCGCGCGAAGATTATTCGTCGTGGTTCGTTGATAGGCCTCTCCTCTTCTCCTCGTGCCCTGTTTGCTCTCTCACACTGCCTTCTCTTCCAGCAGCCTCTCTCGCCACGCGGTTTGTTTTGGGCACGTATCCATGGCGCGCCTGTTTCGTCAAGATACTGGCTCTTTCCCTCCTCCTCACTTCCTTCTCTCATTCGTCGCACCCCAGACAGCGTGAGGAGGGATTCGGAAGAAAGGGGGAGAGAAAACGCGCGGCGTCGTCTAATTGTGCACCGCGAGCACGTCGGCGTCGCGAAATTGAGTTTGGCGCGCGCGCGCCGCCGCCGCCGCCGGGCTTCGCCGCAGAGAGCGTCCTTCTCTCGCTGCTCGCTTCGGCCGCGTGTTCCTCTCCTCGCCGTCGCTGTCCGCGCCGCTCGTCAGCGCCGCTTTGTTGCCGGGCTCGTCGTTGCCGCCGTTTTTCGTCGCCCTCCTCGCTCGGCTTTTCAGTTCGCGCAGTCGTCGCCTTCCCTGGACTTCTTTCGCTTTCTTAGCATTATCTGCCTGTTCCTCACTCATTCTGTGCCTGGAACCGCCTAGTTTCGTTGTCTGATTTTGTTTTGTTTTGTGCTTAAGCCTATGAAGCAGCTTTTTCGCGATGCGTCTGAGAGACTGTTGGCGACTTTATGACGGTTCTTCAGTCTCCTTCCGCTTACTGAAGAGCATTGCATACGCGTCAAAGTTTTCGCTCCGCGAGTCTTTTTCTTTGAGACCCCGACAGAGTTAACCGCCTCTTTATTCTGGAAAAGGTAAAATAATCATTCTTACTAATTGTCTCTCGAAGGAATTCATTTTACAGACTTAAAGGAAAAGTGAATTGTTCGTTGACGTTTCTGTTTTGGAGTCCCCAAGCCGCGCGCTGTGATGCTTGTCTAAAGCACAAAGTGCTAATGGCCCATCCAATGGACGCGCAGGAGTGGAGGCTTAGAGCTGAAAGAAGCAGAGCACGCTGAGAAATGGAGTGGTCCTCCTGATTGTGGAGCGGTCACTGCGCTCCAAAAACAGCATGCCACATGATCGCACTTGTTTTGTCATTGTTTTCTAGATGCGTGCTAGCCAAGGCGTGCTCGCATATTTGCACAAGTCTGGCATATGGTCAACCTTTGCGGGTAGACGGTCCGAACTTGAGTCCGTGTCTAAAATGAAAAACGTTTGCCATCGATGACAAAAATATTAGGATTGAAAGAGCGCTTGTCTTGTCCTAGTTCTGTTCTAGTTTTCTTCTCTACTTTCACAGTGGTGGCGGTTGATAAGAAAGTCCCAGCTTAAAATGAAACTATGACGCACTAGCATCTCCAGCAGGCTCAAATACAGTGTCTGACGTCTCAATTACCCCGTGAGCATCACGGAAGCTCCCAAAACATCGTACCGTGTACCGAGTTGGAATTCTGTACTCGTTCCAGTGTCAAAAGCAAGGACTAGATGTCAGATATATGGAGCGCATTTGGCAAGCACTCACAGATTATGACGAGCAGATTACCGGTATCGCTCAAGAGGAAAGTATACAACAGTTGCATCTTGCCTGTACTCACCTATGGGGCTGAAACGTGGAGGCTAACCAAGAGAGTTCTACTTAAGTTGAGGACTACGCAGAGGGCTATGGAATTAAAAATGGTAGGAGTAACATTAAGAGATAGGAAGCGTGCAGAGTGAGTGAGAGAAATAACTCAAATTACTGATAGTCTAGTGGAAATCAAGAAGAAGAAATGGGCATGGGCAGGACGTGTAGTGCGAAGAGAGGATAACGGATGGTTGCTTAGGGTAACAAACTGGATTCCAAGGGAAGGAAAGCGTAGCAGGGGGCGGCAGAAAGTTAGGTGGGCGGATGAGGTTAAGAAGTTCGCAGGGGTCAAGTGGATGCAGCTAGCACAGAACCGGGTTAAGTGGAGAAATATAGGAGAGGCCTTCGCCCTGCAATGGGTATAGTCAGGTTGATTATGATCATGACGATGATATTGCGGGAATATTTTGCGCCGGCTAATAGCTCGTAACATCAGCTACGAGTCGGGACGCCAATTTGCGAGCTCGATGTTGTCACCCCGCACCTCGTTTCGATGGAGGGGAAACGCACCGGGTGCACTGTGCGCACGTAAACAAAAAAAAAAAAAGTAAGCCGTAATTGATGGAAATTAACGAGGCCCTCCACTATGGCCTATTCCACAGCCAACGTTGCGGTGGGACGTTCGGCCCCTTATACAATGCCATGCCAGTTTCGTAACTTAAACGTGCTGTCATCTAGTTTCCCAAATTTGCTTTAAGCCTGTGAGTCACATTATGCAACTTGGCTTGGAGGAAGTTTTTGATGAGGTGCGAAGAGTTGACAACTGAAAGACGCTTTTCGAGTTCTGTTAACACTGGACTTATACAATAAATGTGTGATTAGAAGAATCACGGGGACAAAGTAGAAAGTAAAATATGACAGTGGTTTAGCTGTTCCTAAGCGCAAGTTTTATGTGCAAATGCTAGAAATAGTTTTGCGCTAACTAGGCTTAGGCATATCCCATTAAGGTTGCTTACGTCTGTGCCCAATCAAGCTTAATAAGATTGATTATTTAATTAAGCTTCCCAAGCATAGTTAGCCTTATGAAGGTATAATTACGACCAATCAGTGTTCAGAGAACAACTTACTATTATAATGTGACCTTACGGGCCTATATGAGCCTTAACTAAGCCTAACACGCCCAATTAGTTACAGGAAGGCGTAATTACGCCAATGTGTGTTCGTACCTCATTTCTTAACATTTGCGTCATACAAATTTAATTAGCGTTAATTCGGCCTAATTAGCTTTGACCTTGATCTGGGTCACGGTACTCATGCTAGTCATGGTCATTTGTAACAAATATAGCGTAACATTGTATAGCAGACGATATAAAAAAAATCTGCCCCATGACAGCATACAAGGAGGACAACACGGGTGCTTTACAACACGCGAGAACGCCCGTGTTGTCTTCTTTCTTACGTATTGTATTGGGGGCGTTAAATATCTTTTATAACGTCTTTCAACCACCTTGCTTCAACAGTTAACTCTCTCAATATATAGGAAAGCTAGACTTGGTAGTTGCCACAGCAGTACTCGGTTAGGAGGACGCAAATAGGAATCCGGAATTCGGCGAAATATATCTTGCTAGGATAGAAGCACTAAAATTTCAGGCTTGAAAGTGGGGAATACTACTGAAAACGATCTAGCCCAATTCGTCACACGTCTCTGGGCAGCTTGATAAGCTGAAGATTCAAGTAGTTCCCATGCTTGACAACCGGTTTTCTTTCAATAGCCTCCTATTGATAGACAGTGGACACTGAAATTGTTTTTTGTTTCTCTCTCTATACCAAGGCTCTGATTCCTTTACTTGAGTGGTGAAGTCGCATGTTCGACTCCCGACTAATTATAAACGCCTTACTTCACTCTCACGTCGCTTTTTAGGAACACCTATAGCGAAGCGGCACGGCACGCTCAGTTACTCAATTGAAGTGCAGTAACACTTGAAAGTAATTATTTTGCTCCCACTTTTAGTTTCAAACACTCAGTTCCTGTTACGCACACACACAAAAAAGAACGATCCAGTTTGCGGACTCGATAGTCCGAAGTTTTCGGAATAATAATAATAATAATAATAATAATAATAATAATAATAATAATAATAATAATAATAATAATAATAATAATAATAATAATAATAATAATAATAATAATAATAATAATTGGTTCACCGGAAAGGAAAGGCGCAGTATCTGTCACACTTGTTTCTGTGACACCTGAACAGCGCCGTAAGGGAAGGGAGGAAGGTGGGAGTGAAAGTGTAAACAGATAAATAGGAGCGTAGTGGAGGGCAACGGAGCAATTTCGACCACCTGGGGATCTTTAACGTGCGCTGACATCGCACAGCACACGAATGGCAGCTTGTATTTTCCGTAATTATACATTATCCCAAAGTTGAGCGTCAGTGGAGACCAGTAGGTCATACGTTGTCCTGTGGTATAAACAAGTGGGCTCTGAGGATGGCGACGATGATTACGGTGACGCACATTCATCTTCCCAAAGTCTCAGAGCGACGCAATACTACGGGCGAAGAAAAATGTGAAGGAGCGCGGGCACATCTTGGGAGTCGCATTGAACAAAGCAGCATGCGCCCTGGCAAACCTCTCCCTGGAGAACACATTGCTGTAAAAAAGTACGTGTTGACTTTGGAAGCCAGAAGAAGAGAATGAAACATCAAAAGAAACACATTCGCTTCGTACCGGGTCGGGTGGGCGAGTGAGAATAAGCCTCACGGCTTTACGCAGCGTTTCTTCGCACTCCCCCTTTTTCGAGTCGGACGCAGGCTCATTGCGAATTCATGGCCGCCTGTAAAACGTCGCAGCCGACTTGAAAAGTATCCTTCCTACACTGCGCCCAGCCGCATTTATCCCGCATTCCGTCCGCGAGGCTCCGTCTGGTTCTCTAGGGCCTGTAGGGTGCCTCCACTCGGGCCGGGCTTTGTTTGGTGCACTCGGTATACCGCTTCAAGGAGCCCGTATTCTGTGCTTGTCTATACGGGACAGGTGTATAAAATAACAACAACAACAACAACAACGACAACAACGACAACAACAACAACAACAACAACAACAACAACAATAATAATAATAATAATAATAATAATAATAATAATAATAATAATAATAATAATAATAATAATAATAATAATAATAATAATAATAATAATAATAATAATAATCTATTGCACAAAAAGAATACGAAGTTCCAGAAGCGGGCCTGTCAAAGCCACCAATGGAAGTTCCATGATCTAGGGTAATCAGAGATTATGCCGAGGGGCTTGATTGAACCAATGTAGTTAGCTGGCTTAGAGTGACACGAGTGATTTTACGTATCATCATCATCAGCAGTATCACCATCTCCATTATTATAAAACTGGCTACAGAGGACGCTTGCAGATTTGGAGAGCTTTCGTACGGTCGTTGATGGTGTTCCTAATGAAAGATTTGGTAAGTGGAGTCGAATCGCTCGACGTACACCACCCCTTCGCATACTCCCATTTTAGAACCTTTGATTCGAATTACTTTATTTCTTTCTTTAGGTTTACATGCGTGAGCTCGACTGGATTAAAAGCTCACAAGAAACGAAAGCCCCAACCCGCTAAGTCCCTTATGGATCTTTTTATATATATAGAATTCACGTACGTAATTTGATAGCGTTGAACATTAGAAACCAATTATTTCCAACGTGACTGACACGTCCTTGCCTGGCTGTTGTTGCCTGCTCTGGGCTCCATGAGTGCTGTCCTCAAGCTGAGATAACTTCGAGCCCCCAGCTCTTTCTCAAGTCAGCTCATGAGGCCACGAGGCCTCCCACTGCATAGCTCACAAGGTGGCAATCGCGAGTGCTGACCGTGGGCTACAGCGCTCGCTATTTTTACCAGGAAGAGGAGGAAGATGAGGAGGAATTCAAATAATTTAGACTCCTGCGCACGAAATTTGGACTCAAGACAGCAGAGAGGTAAAACGGCCTCCGTGGAACTACGTGCCGAAACGGCTGTAGTTGTTGTTGTTGTGGCTGTAGGAAGAAGGAAAAGAAAATGCACGGGCCTGCTACTGGCTCTGTAGCTGAGCCACCTCCGCTGCCTCGTGCAGATAGAAGAGAGTATAGGGAAGAAAGAAAAGAAAGAGGGAAAGAGACGCGCGCCGCAACAACAGCCGTCGTCCACCACCAGCGGTGGCGTGTGCAATGACGGCCTACAACAGATAAAACTTCGGTGCCAGGCTAGCCCCCGCCGCAAGCGGCGGTGACCCACCTGTACGTTTAGCGAGGAAGGTAGTACGAGCCCAGGCCCGAAATTATGTCGCCACCAGAAGGCGGCACTTCCTCTGTGTGCGCTATATCTCCGCTGAAACGCTGTACGACAACAGCATCAGTAGCGCGCTCCTGTTTGAAGCACGAGCGGGAGCGCTTCGCACACTGGTGTACCGCCGCCACTTCGACACCGCCCCAGAAGTTCAAGCGCCGCTGTGCAGAGCCTGCGGGATCAAAGAAGAATCGACGGAGCACGTAGTCCTCAAATGCACAAAGTTGTCACCCCAGCCGAGAGAGGGCACCACGCTACCCCTAGCACTTGGATTTACAGCAGCGGAGTGCGGCATGGAGTGCGGTGAACGCGGCGACAACAGTGGCAACAGTGACAGTGCTACGTCAATCACAAAATCCCGTCTCCGCATGTGGTGGATACTCGTCCACCGTTAACTACTCTTCCTTTTTTTTCTTTTTTGACTGGGACGCAGTTTAGTGTCCACCCGTTACAAACGGTGCAGCGTCAAATCATCATCATCATCATCGCTGGTATACACTTGGAAGTGAGGAATGTGCATGTCTAAGTTTCACGCGGTCAGCACTTCAAATAGATTGTCAATCTGTTTCGTCGCTTAGGTGAGATCCGAAGGGGGGTAGGTGACATGGTCAATTTATGCAGGCCTCCAATGGATCAGTGCAATGTGCGTATATTTTGGGGAGAGCACAAAAACTTTAGGAAGTCCTGATCGCGGGTCCCAGAGGGCAGAGAAATTTAAAAAGAAATATTTGAATAGTTCTTGTTCAGAACTGCGTTCGCGAGGTGTGGGCTAATGAGTCACTATAGTCATTCGTTTCTTTGTAAAGGTGATTTGTTTGTCGTGCCTTGGATAGTTTCTGCATCCCATTTACTTACCATGCTTGCCTTCTGGGCTTTCAGATTTCTTTTATTACTTCTTTCACTCTCGTTGGATCTTCCAGATTTCTTTCACCCCTTCGGGCTTCCTTAAAGTCTACGAATTCATTTTGCATTCTACTCACACTTACTGTCTTCCTCTTACCTTTCAGTTAAATCATAATTGGATGCGTGGAGATTACTCAACCTTCCAAAAACCATTGCTCGAAGTTTCGCCTTATTTACCGGGCTTGAAAACACCGTTCGAATATGAGACAGGGTGAAAATAAAAAAATAAAAGCGCAGCGCGGTTGTCGTTCAGCATCTGCCAGTGCAACGAAACCATACGACGAGCGGCGTATTAAGGGACGCCCCAGCAATCGTAGGCGGCGCGCAGTATAACCGTAGCTGTTCCGTTTCTCTCTCCCCTCGTCCCGCAGGTTGTGGGTCAGAAAGGGATAGATGAGGGGGCGGAAAACCTCCATTAGGAATCGAAATGAAGCATGGCTGTAGGTATATATATATATATATATATATATATATACATATATATATAGTGCGGCTACGATCGGACAGCAAGGCAGCGCATGTAACGCTGTTACGATCCTTCATACCGCACCACGGCCGCCGTGGCTCTCGATGAAAAATGCATTCGCGCGCGCCGCCTCATAGCAGACGAATACGCATGCGCGGTAGCACTCCTGGTCAGGGACGACGCTCTCCCGTGGCCGGCAAAGAAACAAGGGCCGGTTGGGAGTGGGAGGAAATCAGGAGGGGGGAATAAGCGGAACTGGCTGCTATACTCAGTACATGCGTGAACGAGGAGGGGTAGAGGAGAGAGCCTCAGTATCAGCAATCGCGGTATAAGCGCACAAAACTCCGCAGCAGAGAGAGAGAGAGAGAGAGAGAAGGGAAGAAAAAGAGAAGAGGTATAGGGAACCCGCAAAACACTTTGTATAGGTAGGAGCGCCGAATGATGAGATTGGTGCGCACGCTTCAGAAGCGGTTTAGCCTGCCGCGCGCTCTGAGCGTTTTGGCACTTAGCCTAATTACTCGTCGTGGCGCCTTGCTTTGTCGGTTTTGTTATTTTTTTGTTGCTACTGTTATTGCCACGGAGTGAGGGGCTTACACGGTAAAAGGGAGCGGTCATCTTCTTTTGTCTCTGCGGTGTTCTCCCGTGTATAGTGGATCCATCTTTATTTACTTCTCTTTTGAATGGCTTCCCGTTCCCGTGAGGGCGATTTGAAGAGCAGGTACCTGCACCGTCGCCGTGGTTTGGCGGTGTCCTCAAATTGGTCGCTGCTACTCAGCCGCTGTTCAGCCGTACGCTGTGTACTGCGCTGACGAGGGTCGCTGAATGTTGCTGACGCGAGCGACGGAGCACGCGCGCTTGGGGTGACGCCCTTTCCCTGGCTGCGTACACCAGCCACGCTGACCGCTTCGCTGCCGACCCCGAGGGAATCGCGGTACCGTTGTACAGTTTTTCTCGTAAACCAGTGTCGTTCTGTGTTCCACTGAGAGACGTAGCTCTATACTCGCGTCTTGTTGTTTTATTTCGTTTTCTTTTTTCTTTCAGCCAAAATTGTTGACTGTTCAGTTTCTTGTTCTTGTGGCGTTGGCGTAACACCACTCCATGCTTATTGGTGAGCTTGCAGTGACGTCATGCATGATGTCACTCTGACCTACAATATGGCAATGAGCCGCGGTCAGTGGTTCGAACATAATTGACGTTATACCCACTCTACAAGAAGACGAAAATTACGAATAAAAAAAAAAAGAAGGTACGGAACAAAACCGCAGAAACGAGAGGACAGAGGCAAGACGACAACCTGTAGTTTCTGTGGTTTTGTTCCTTGCAATGTCCTCACCAACTGACCTACAACCACCGTGCCTAAAAAAGTGTTTACTGTTGTACAGCGCTACCGCTCAATATTACTTTACGCAGGGAACCGTCCCGCTAATTTGTTTTCTTTTGTTTAGAGAGTTCCTCGTGCGAAAAAAAAAAAAAAACAGACAAAAAAAAAACGAAATTTTGTTAAGCACAGAAGCCGCAGATGTTGCTATTGAGACTGCACTAGGTAATGAACGTGTCAGAATTATGGTTGCTTAAACACCGATTATAAAGATCGTGGTGAACCTCAGATGCTTTCCTGTGTGCCATATTGCACAGCTTTGTCTATTTTCTCTTGTAACGGCGGTACCTCCTGCGCGCCAGAAATTAAGTGTTTGAGCATATTTGTGGCACAACAAGTTATTGTTACGCTGCTGTGGGAATTGGTGACGTTAGGAAGCGGGTACGTATTTTCGGCTTTGTTGTTTGTTAAAATCTGATAATATGTTGGTGAGGACGGTGCGTCATTGCCCTAAATCGTCCGCCGAAACACCTGCCCATTAATTTTCAGGGCCTGATTTCCATTGTCCTCCCTTCTAGTACAGTCTTCTATGATACTAACACGCGCTAATTTTTCATCGCAAGAAAAAAAAAAAAAACAACGTCCGAAGAAATTCGAATTTCAGATACGGCTGTAGTATAGCTCGAAACCCGACCGAAGTTTTTAGTGTTAAATGGCTCTATGTAAGGTGCATGATGAAATGTATGCCGCTACAGTCGGTTTAGCGCCAGGGGTAAGTTCTAGTGGATGCTTAGTGTCCTCACCGGAGAGAGAGAGAGAGAGAGAGAGAGAGAGAGAGAAATAGAATAGGAAGGCAGGGAGGTTAACTAGGTGACGCCCAGTAGGTTGCCTTACACATGGGGAAGAGAACAAAGGAAGAAAAAGGAAAGAAAGAGCGCCAAGGAGAGAAGGCTGTCACATGCCCACAGATCTATAATAAAATAGGGTAGAGAGTGCGCACTTACAGTCTTAAACTCAACCCCGAGTACAAGCGGCAACATTGTGATAAGCAGCCAACGTGGTGTGTTCTCGTGACGTCAGCCAAGTCTGACCAACCTGAAGCGCGACTCTTTGCGCTTGGTGTGTTACGCCACCGACACCTTACACGTGGGAAACGTAGTGCAAAACAAGCATTGTCGTAACTTCCAGGAATCGGCCGTTCTGCACCAGTGATGCGCAGCTTCGCGCAACGCAGACGCATCTCACCTTGTGTCACGCGCATTTTCGTCGCGAATGACGTAATTTCACAAAGCGTCTTTGCGGCACACAGTGGCTCGGAGCACTTGCCAATGTCGTTGCCCCTGTTCACTTACGGTCATACTCTGGAAACCTCCGGTCTACGTTTATAGGCCGTAAACGGCCTGGAGCAATTTTTTGTAGTTAGGTTAAGTTTTGCGGTCGACAATCTTCTAGCTATAGTGACTGTTCAGGTTTCTGGGAGACAAAAGAGTTCGATGCCACATGGTGGCATCGGTCACCTTTCAAGCAACATCGAGTTCTTCAGCCCTTGCTTCTTAACCGCTCATCATCATCAGCTTGACTATACCCACTGCAGGGCGAAGGCCTCTCCCATATTTCTCCAATTAACCTGGTTCTGTTCTAGCTGCATCCACTCGACCCCTGCGAACTTCTTAACCTCATCCGCCCACCTAACTTTCTGCCGCCCCCTGCTACGCTTTCCTTCCCTTGGAATCCAGTTTGTTACCCTAAGCGACCATCGGTTATCCCCTCTTCGCACTGCATGTCCTGCCCATGCCCATTTCTTCTTCTTAATTTCCGCTAGAATGTCGGTAACATGAGTTATTTCTCTGACCCACTCTGCACGCTTCCTATCTCCTAATGTTACCCCTACCGTTTTTCGTTCCATAGCCCTCTGCGTTGTCCTCAACTTAAGTAGAACCCTCTTGGTTAGCCTCCACGCTCGCAACCTCTCAATTTCCCCACCAGCTCTATGCTCAGAGCTGCAATGTGTGAAATGAAGTGGCTGTTCCGCAGGGAAATCAATGTCCTGCATCGAGTCAGGAAGGACGTGCGTTCTGAGACGATATTGATATTCTTGACTGCACGTCGACCGAACTTTATTCCCCGTAATCTAAATTGTGTGCGCATTCATGTACTAAAGTTCGGTTGGTGACTGGCCGGCATCCACGTGCAAACCAATCACGATAGCCATCGAGACGAGGAAGACTTTAGAGCGAGGGCAGGCACGTGCTACCAGCTTCGTAAACCTTATGTACCGTGTGTATAACAGCAATAGGTTTGGTTTGGTTTGTGGGTTTTAACGTCCCAAATAACAGTAATAGGCCTGCTCCCATCGTTTCATTTTCTTTTTCTATAGCGTTGAAAACTGCCTGGATATAAAGAGGTTTGCTGACATAAAAAAGGGCGAATATTAAATAATAAAAATATATATTTGCCGGTGTAATGATGTCTATGAGAGGACGATGATGTTTTTTAGGTGTGTGGCACTTACTTTATAGTTGTATCGGGACGGGGACATCTTGTTCCTGCTGTGAAGTAGGCATCAGTACCTCCACGCGACGTTATACCGCTGCTTGACAACTTTGTAGTCGTTTCCAGTATACAACTTCTTTACCAGGCAATCATCATTTTCCTTTTTACATGCTGTTACTGCTTGACCAACATGATATCGTTATCCCGGTGACTTTTTGCGTAATAGAAAGACGCGGAGGTCTTTTTTTCCTTCATACTTTCGGGGAAATGCAGAGCAATAGAAGCGTTGCGTTAGGTTAGGTTGATACTGGAGCGATTACCATGCGTACAGTGCTTAAGCCTGTTGCAGGTCTGAAAAAGGTCACGTCAGGCTGTAGCACGGGCAAGGGCTTCCTGGCATCCGGATGGCTATCGGCTCAGTTCGGCCCATGGACGCTGTCCCTAGCGAGAGACACGGGTCGATTATTCCCGTCTTCGCTGCCGCCGCCGGACCCGGGGCGGATATTCCTGGGTCGACGCATGCGCATTGAAGGCTAGCTTCGCAATCGATTAGCGACCCACCGTTTACGCAAGCCTCCTCATGCATCGGCGGCGACGTCACGCTTGCCCGCATCACCTGATTGGTCGGCGCGCGCGCACAAAGGTGTGGTCCGTCTGCTCAGCGCCATTCTGCATGCGCGCCGCGTCTACGGCACTAGGCGTACAAGTGCTAGTGTTTTTCTTCCACGCCCTTTCGCTCTTTCTCTGTCTTGACGTGTTTGCAAGCGAACGGCGGAGGATCACCTTCTGCTGCTTTGATGGCGTCGCGGCGGCTAGCTTGCTCGGCGCTCTTCCGAACGCGCCAAACCCGTTGACTTCTTGCTTTTAAACTAGGTGCCTGTCTCAGCGTTAATATGAGCTGTTTAGGGTAGGTAGGTAAATTGTTTCAGAGATAAAGTTGGAGCCATTTGTAAATAATTCATCACCAGCAAGTGGTAAGGTGGGGCCGTATTCCACAACCTTACATTATTGTTTTGGAATCTGCTTTGGCCCTTTAGAATTGTTCACCGTAGTTGGATGACGAAACCGCGGCAGTCAGGCGCCCTTGGGAATGGACGGGGGAATCGGCCACTCAGTGAGCGCACCTCTGCTTTGGGTGCTTGACGTAGCCAGGGGAGTAGCCAAAAAGATTTTTGGGGTGTGTTATGAGCCGTTAGTCGAAAAAATAGGGAAAAAAGAAGAAAGCAAGGGGAGAGGGGGAGGAGTACTCCGCCACTGACCCCCCCCCCCCCCCCCCCCTTTTTTTTTTTATTACTACGCTCCTGGCCAGTGGTTTAGCAGGAGCGTGCAGTGTGAGGCGATTGCTGTCAGTGACAGTGGAACCCGCTATATTGTGATTTTGATGACTGGCCGTAATGACTCGCCTATATAATGTTCCCGTCATATTGACGTGCAGCTAAATGGAAGGGAAAATGGAAGGTTATATGGAACAGGACCCCTCATTTATAAGTTTTAAAGTTCTTAAAAGACAGTGCTTTCAAAGGGAGATAATAGGTCGGAGTCGTGATTGTGCTTTAGTATCCAGTAGTGCTTTTTCCTTGCTGTAATTACGGTTTTGGAAGATGGCGGCATCGTTGTCCTGCAGTGGGGTATTTAATGTCTTCAGCTGATTTAATTACTAATTATTGAGAGGCTAACAGATAACACTTCGCACAAGAAATGTTGAATGGTAGATGGAAGGGTGGAGTTGGACTAAGATGACTCAAACGCACTGCTATGTCGTTATCTAAGGACTAGCAAAAATAACGACAGACATATTAGGAAGGGTGGACAAAGCCGACGCCCTTTTTTTTTTTTTTGTATTCTCAGTGTGCGCTCGTTTTTCTCGTTTTCATCCCGCCAGCTCGTCATCGTCATTTTTGTTGCCGTACTACCCCCGTCATAAGCCGTTAAGAAGAACAGCAACGGTGGCCATATGCGGCGGAGAAGGGATTCACTATAGAGCGTCGAATACTGTCCGGTCTCGCTACAGTATAAGGCAGACGCAACACGGAAACGACCACCTCGCAATTTCGGCGATTGTTTGCGAATTATGCATGCATATATGTGTATGCCCGGGGCTCCCGATTGATAGCGGAACCTCCCGGCGTACGAGTAACACGATTATCAACTTATGTACAGTGCTTTATAATACACAGGGGAGCAACTAGCGAGAAAAAATAGAAACGAAACACGTATCCGCGCATCCAGCCTCGGAAGAAGGAGCAAACTGAGAGTGCGGGCGTGTCGAGCCAGCCTCGCGTGTCTTCCCCGCGCGTCTGCCCCAGCAACCTGCAGTATAGATAGATCACGACCCTCCTCACTCCGTGCTCTGATATGATTTCCGAAATAGCTTCCGGTTAATAATCCAGTAGCACTTCTTTTGCGGCACACCCCGCGCGTGCCGGTGTATCCCCTCTGTCGGAAGGCGGCTCGGATGGTCCCTATTTCTTTGCTGTTCATTTTTTTTTTGTTTATGCGTGATGGCTTCATCCGTGAGTCCTGTATATGCGCGTATAAGGGAGCCGATGTTCGTTTTCCTCGTCGGCCATTCATTCGTTTCCTCCACTGTATCTCCCTTACGGCGGCACGTGCACAATTGGGGAAGGAAAAAAGGGGGACCAGAGAGTTATGAAGAGAAAGGCTGATTTCGGTCATTCCCTCGCCATCTGTGGTGTGAGTGGCAGATGTGCGCGCGGCGAAATATGGCTGATGCGAGGCGAGACGTTCCACCTCTGAGCGGGGACACGCGTGGTAGCGGGATCGGTTATCGTGCTGCGGTCAAGCGTTTCGATTGAGGGATGGATTTTGAAAGTTTTGGGATGCTGAGCTTTCGCTTTTCGGCTGACAGAGCCCCCTTATTGGTCAATATTGATGTTCACTGTCCACCAATGAATGAATCTCACCTGTGGTTTACTGCGTGAGAACAATTTTGCTTCTTTAACCGTGTCGAGCAGGTTTTTAGGCGTTCGCGGTGCTGTTAATAGCATGTCCATTGCAGCCGAAGACTCGTTAATGTCACCCTTCTCTATTATCAGTCATGGCATCATAATCGTGACACTATAACGACAGGTGGCTTTTGCACAAGCACCGATGGGGTGCCTACGATGTTGCACACAAATTTTCCGTCATCTATATGTCGATGTTAGCTGTCAGCAACGAGCGCGAAGTCATGTTGCAGCACTTTTTGCGGAAGGACTCCGCGTTAAGGATGCCGCGTATGTGGGCCTCCTTGCCATCGTTGTAAAGCCTTGAACAGATACTATCGAAAGGAAGATCGTATTTATTTCAATATTTTTTTTTTTTTTTTTTTTTTTTTTTTACGAATGCTACGGCGATCGCATTTAGCGTTCAGTACTGAGGCGAAAGCAAGCCACCACTTTTGCGAGTGCCGTATGCCCAGGCACTGTTATAATAGTAAGGGTCACTCGTACCATCCGCAAATAAGGGCTAGTCTGCTCTGTGTTGTTATTTCGTCATTCAGTATTATTTCCTTGTTGAGCACTGTCTACGCATTATTGTCAGTGCGACAGTCCAGAAGTATATGTATGTATACGTCTTGACTAACTCTCTGCGCCGCTTGGCAGTTTTCCCACACCGCGCAATGGCGCCGCGGTCGTATACGTGAGTGGCACATACCGCTAGATGTAATGAATATACAATGATAGGGAAACTATAGGGTCTGGTTATGGCATACAGATGGCTTGGATAACATTAATTGGATCCCAGTCCCGAACACGAACGTCGCCATGAGTTTAGGAAGGCTTCCGCCTTAAAATTTACGAAAGAATGATGCAAATTTACGTTAAGTACGAAGAGCGTAAAAAGAAGCGTATTCCCAGCGCAAAAAAAAAAAAAAAAAAAAAAAAGTAAGCATTTTGTCATTGCATTTAAAGGCTCTTATCTTTAAACTGGAAATTCGACATCGAATATTACTAGATTCTACTAAACTACGCGTTGACGGACATGTCGACAGTCCTTCAGGGCCAGTATTAGGCTCTATTAAGGAGGACGCGCACATTATGTCTCAGTTTTGTCCTTCCCTACGCTGCTCCATACATTTACTGCGAAAAGCCTATTATCGAAGCCCTTGCCTCGCGTTTATATATACTCTATTGCGTGCGGAATGGCGCAGCGATACTCTCCACTTCTATCTACTTTAGTTCATTCTTTCATTGTACTTGTTTTGGTTCATTTACTGTGTCGCCAAACAAAATGCGAACATTGAAAAGGTCGAAAATAAGGAATGTGAAATACTCTAGTAGGATAGGATAGGAGATACGTTAATTTCTCTAAGGAGGTCTTGTGCTAGTAGCAGAAGAGGTCAATCTTCATTCGTCTCACAGGGTCGGTGCCCCTATTCCAGGGCTCCGTTGAGCTTCGCTGATTGCTAGGTGTGCTGGATCAGACCTATAGTTGGCAACCCAGATCGCCGCTGGACAGCCGGCTTTCCCACTGTTCTGCACTCGGGTCTTTACGAAAGCTATAGTTATTTCTACATTCCCACTTGATGTGGTATAAGGAAGGTTTGCTACCTCTGTGTTTTTCGTGCTACCTCTAGTGTTTTTGTTATATCTCATCTGAAGGGCGATGACCGCTCTTCCAATTGATAACGAGCCACATTTGCTCAATCTCGCTGGTATGTGCTGCGGGGCAAACGGAATGCAAACATTTAATTATAGGAAGGTGAAACACTCTATTGGTTTATTACATCACATCTAAAGGCCGATGACCGCTTTTAGAATGGATAACGAGCGAGATTCGTGTGTATTTTATTCAATTCAGTATTTTCGGGCTTTTGAGTTCGCGTTCTCTCTTTCGCCTTCCATTGGTCGCCGATAGTAAGAGCCCGATCACGCACACGCATCCGAGAGGCAGTAATCACCTGCATGTGATAGCCCCGAGCGCGACATGTCTAATCGAGAAGGAAGAGAGGGGTGTGATTTAATACGCGACAGTTAATGGAAGATCGCGGCTTATCACAGTCAGGGAGCGATTGCTTGATTTCTTCGCTAAGGAGAGAAAAAAAATACAAAAAAGGTCCTTAACGCCCCTCAGCCGGAGTTTTGGCCAAGAGACAGCTATAGCCGCCAAAACAACCCTGGCACCTGCCTTAGGCCAGGCAGCCAGGCAGCTTCTTAACTGGTCGTGTAATGTCCTTTGTTTATCTCGGATTCATCGCATGAGGGCGCCCAAGGTGCCGGCGTGCGCGTCTTAAGATCAACGGCTTCCTCTGTACACGCTTAGTGCATTAAGAGCAATTAGATTCGCCTTTTGCGAGGCCCCCGTGCACGTCGTCCACACAACTCTTCCAGTCCGCTTGACCGCGTGAGTGTCGAGGGCGCGCGACGCTGTACGGATGCGATAGCTGCGAACGGCTCCTATGGGTATCGCACAGTTTGGTTAATGTCGTTGCTGCCTCACCAAAAAACACCCCGTATCGCGTAGGCACTGGTGTCCTTTACCAGGCCCTTAGTAGGCACTGCAGCCATTTCGATCGGTCCGGCCCGTATTTGTGTGTGTGTTTTTTTTTTTTTTTTTCAATCGCTTCTGAGCTCGGCGGAACGAATCTGTCTTTTTTTTTTTTTTTTTTCTGTGACGTATGTACGTAATCTGAGCGTAATTGCGGCAGGAGAGCGATAGGGGTGTCTAATGTTATTGCTCTGGCCGTGACGAGAAAACGCGGTGACGGCAACGAGACGAAGTGGACCCGGAACGCAGGCGAAGACGGAGAGTGTACTCGTGATTTCCGGTCTCAAATTGACGACCCAGATAAACAGAGGCCACTTCGCGCGCCATGCTAGCCCATTATGCTTCTAGATATTAAAGTACCTCACACCGCCACAAACAATTTGCGGCCCATTTCGGAAACATGATAACGTTTTGTGGAAAGTTATCGGTTAAAACGTCACAGTGATCACTGCTATATGCAGTCTAAATGGCACTGCACCGGTGGTGCAGTAGTTAGGGCGGTCGACTGCTGTGCCCAAGGACGCGAGATCGAATCCCGGTTGCGCACCCCCTTTTCGATGGAGGCGTAAACAAAGGCGTTCGTGTGCTGTGCGATGTCAGTGCACGTTAAAGAACCCCAGGTGGTCGAAATTTTCTGGAGTCCTCCACTACGACGTCTCTCATAGCATGAGTCGCTTTGGGAAGTCAAACCCCGTGAACCGAACCTAAATTAAATTGAAGCCATCGTCAAGCATAAAGTTGAGTGCAGGATCTTCCATCGAAGGTCACGTGGTCAATTGAGGCCAATTCGTTTTTAGTTTTTGCCTCGTTTATGGCTTCCCTTCATTCGTCTGGATAAAATCGTCACCTGTATAAGATCAGAAAACACGTAAGGTGACCACGGTTTGTGTAGGAAGCCTCAGCGCTCCTGCCAGCGTTTCAATAACAGGACTTATCTTCGTCCGACAATCCTGCCGTCCAAACACTGGCCAGCTGCCTGAGGCTTCCTTCCTGCCTCCTGTTCGTCGTTGTTTTATAAGAAGCCTTTCTTCCCCGCTTTCTGTCTACCCTGTATAGCATTAATAACGTATCCTGCTAGCAACACACACTTGGGCGCATTGTACGCTTGTAAATACATGGCCTTTGTTTATTGGTATCGAGAAGATCCGGCACCCTATAGTTATTATCCAGTCGACCTGAGCTGGGTTAAAATTATCTTCTTCAAAAACCTAGCGTGGAAATACAGAAACGTATTTTTTTTTTTTCATTAAAATTCTTGCCTTGCATACTTGGTTTTCATCGGGCCAGATGAATAACTACGGCGTGCCACAGCCCTGCCCTCATGTTCGCAGATGTGAGTGAATCGGACGTTTGAGAGCCCACTTAGCGCTTCGGAGCTTTCGGCCACCACGCATGGATCGACCACTCCTTGGTTGTTTACGGCAGCGTCGCTATAGCCGTGCTGCCCACAACGGCGCGCGCATGCGTGTAAACGTATATACATAGATGTACGCTATGGCGGCCGAGAAACGAGGAAGGCCACTTGCGCTAGCCCGGCTGCCGGCTATGTGAGCGCGATTTACGGTTATCGGCTCCGAGGGGGCCCTTTCGACCTCCTCCGTCGGCGCCGCTCCATCTTAGCGCCGCCGATGGGGCCATTGTGGTCGCCCTTTTCTATACCTCGGACCGCACGATCATCGCGGCTGCGATAAATACATCCCTCTCGGCTCGCCCTTTATTTTTCCGCCGACAGAGCTCCCCCTTGTGCGCTGTCTGTCCCTTTTAACGAGAACATACGCTACCCAGCGGCGTCAGATTTATGGAACGTCGCCGATATGGCGGGCCAATGCGTTTATGAACGGAGTTGCGTGAGGAAAAGGATTATTTCTCGAGGATGTCCGCGCTCTGAAGAGCTTGGTATATAGAGCAGGGTTCCTCTCTCGAACCTTGTTGTATACGTGCGAACCCTGTATGAACACTGCAATGAGCCGAGGTAAAAGCTTTGGCCTATATACTTATTGTTTTTATGTGTACTGTAAACCGTGGCCAATACCTATCTCTGCACGGAGGCTACAAAGTGTTGGTGATGATGAAGTGCTATCATATCCCGTATCTCTCTGTCCGTACGTCTGTCATGACGTACTGCGTACGTGTGCGTATGCGTTGCCTACACCCCTGATGGGGCTGGGACAGGTGGGTCACCACCGCTTGCGGCGGGTGCTAGCCTGCCATCGAATTTTTATCTGTTGTAGGCCGTCATTGCACCCGCCACCGCTTCGTGGTGGACTACGGCTGTTGCGGCGCGCGTCTTTCTCTTCCTTTTCTTTCTTCTCTATTTTCTCTTCTGTCTGCACGAGGCAGCGGAGGTGGCTCAGCTACAGAGCCAGTAGCAGGCCCGTGCATTTTCTTTTCCTGCTTCCTACAGCCACAACAACAGCACTATACCGCGTCTCTAAACGAATGTTTTTCTCAACACCAATTTTCCTATATGCGTAAGCGAAAGATATGGAACGCGACAAACCTTCCGCTCTTGACGACTTTTTTCGCGAGAGGTTCATTATTTGTGGCTTATTTTTCTGTCGAATTAAGAAAGTGAGGTGTTTGCAGCTCTAAGCGCTGCTTGCCGCTGCCACAGCCGCTCAGAGTCAGCAAAGGGGGTTTGGAAAATGGTACTACAAAGCAACGGTGGCACGGGAAACGTCGCGCTAGCAACCCTAGCGGATAAAGTTAGCAGTCGTTTGGTGTTGATGGAACATTGGTGGACTAAGGTAAATTGAAGCTGCTCGTTCTTATAAACATTTTTAGCCTATTATCCTGTCGAGTCTCTCCGCATCTGTAACTAATTATCCATGTCATATTGTGTTCTGTCAATTTTGCCTTCTTTTCTTCAACACCGGTTCCGATGACGTTGTCGATCGCTCAGATGGCACTGCCACCAATTCATTAACCAGCCAAACAATCAGCCGCATTTTGCTTTTCAGTTAGTGTACGTTTTCTCTTATGCGTGTCCTTCTCTTTTGACTGCGCTCGCAAGGCTTTGTATAGTAAAGTAGAGCCGGGCGTCCCAGGCAAATGTTTTATGAAGCACTCCCTTTGCTAGATGCAGCTTCGATAGCATCGAGGGCCAACACCCAACAGATCCGAAGTCCTGACACGGCCTGGGAGTCCATGTATTCAAAGCCGGGGCATAAAACACACGTTGGGTGCGGGTCAGCGCGGTGTTGGGCATATCGCAGCCCGACAGCGAGTCGTAAAACCCGCGCAATGTATACTCGGAGAGGTCTCTTTTTCAATTGCGTCTGGTCGCGGAACGCACGAGTGAACGCTGGATATATATATCCCCCACGGAGCACTTGCCAAATGCGTGGCGAGAACGCGTGCGTGTGATGTATATATTCGCTGTGACTTTGAGGCCGGAATTTTATTGCCCCTTACTTCGCGCGCCCCACTGGTTTTTGCGTCTATGCAGAGTCGTGGCCGCTGGCTTTGTTGGAGCTTTTCTTACGCGTGTGTAAATCGAACGCGCGGGAAGAGTTGTTTACGTTGATAGCGAAAGAAACCAGATTTAATTCATTGCTTTGTTATTTCTCGCCTATAGGACATAATATGTGGAGGGCATTTGTGCGCAGAAAATTAATCGTGGCTTAGCTCAGCTAGGCCAGGACATACGTAGCGAAAACATGTGTGCCTGGCACTCGGCTGCCTACTTCTCTCCAATACAATCTAATCCCATCCAATTCAATGTAATGTAATCCAATCCAGACAAATCTAATCCAATCCAAACCAATGCAGTCCAATGAAGTACAGTTATTTACAGTGAAATACGATCCAACCAATCCTGTCGAATTCAATCCAAACTTGTCCCATCAAAACCAGTCCGAACCAGTCCAATCGAGTCCAATGTAGTCTAGTCCAATCGAATCCTGTCCAATGCTGAGTGCACCTTCGTCCGCAATGCGCCGCTGACTAGCCTATCATCATCACTACTATCATCATCCCTCTAGAGAAGGGGAATTAAGAGGCGCTACTCACTATGTCTAGCTATGATCGTCTTCTTCTTCTGGTTGGTTCTTGAGTGCCAGATGGCGCGGCGAGCGCGTGGCGTCCGCCAGCTGCGGCGGTTGCTAGGCAACGGCTTTGTGTCTTCCGCCTCGCGAAACTCCTTGTTCGTGGCCAATGTAGCTTTCGCCAGAAAAACGTAACGAAATGCACCGATCATAATTAAGTTACTTTGTGAATGAAGCCAACGCAAGCTGCTCAAGACTGGGCATAAATGTAATAACGTTTGTAACCTTTTTTTTTTTTTTTAACTGATTTTACTTCCCGTGATTCGCAGTAACCCATCTCGAAGAAGGCGCGTGTTTGTGATAAGTGTGGCTATACGTGTTGTGTTAGACCTGTCGAGGCCCATGCAGCGCGCAGATGGGAGGGAGGCAGACGACGTGCACGCAGGAAAACATTGTATGTAAACATGGTACGCAATTTGTACGGTTTAAATTCGAAATGAAGATATACCTGTCGTGTTAGAAACAAAGAGAAATAAGAGAACAACACGGCAGGTTTTCGCTATCACAGAGGGAGGAATAGATATGCCCCTTTTCTTAGCGAGAAAGGCACATACGTGCAAAGAATAGTGCGTGCCGTCCATATCTTTCTCCACCGACGTGCGCGGCGCTTTTGTTCTGTTTTCTCTGGCGTATCTTTGTTCCCTCTTGGCCGTCCCTTTATCGTCGCAGAAAATTTGAATACAGGGGTTCCGAAATCGCCGGGGAGCTGCAAAGGCCGGCGCCTGGCGGCATTCGCGCGATTCTGGATGTAGAGCTCGCCGAGTACGACCCGCGCGTTTAAAAATCCTGCCGCTTTTTTATGGAACTTGTTTGGTTGCTCCTGCTTGCTTTTTTTGTTTTTGTTTATGCGCGCTCTTATTTCGGAAACCGCGTAAAAAAGCGAAGCCCGACCTACCTTTCTAGCGTGTATATACTTTTCCCCCCCCTTCTAGATCGCGGGTGATAGCGTTGCATTGTGGAGGGCATGTCCCGAGACACGTCGTCACGTCGCCTCTCCCTCCCCGGCTTTCAAAAGCCGATACTTACTACTTGTCCAGGCAAAACGGCGCAGTAGGGTAGGAGTTGTACCTATACCTTCTTCGAGCTAATCCAAACCTGGCCAATCGAGTCCAATGTAATCTAGTCCAATCGAATACTGAATTACTGGTGAATCATCGGAAGCTTATGACCGCGGTTGTCCATCGTTGAGAGTATAAAGTATTTTTGAAGGGAACTTTGGCTTTTCACAGGCATTCTTTTACGCGTAAAAAGCATTACGATGCTAGCCCAAGTGCGAAAAATAACGCTGCAGGGAACTGCTGAAGCGTGTGCCGCTTTTGTCGCACACTGTATTGTGTAAAGAGGAGAGAAGGGGGACGAGGTAAGCAGTTGCTCGCGCACGGGGAAGGCTGGGGAAAGCTTTCGAAAATGGCTCTTTGTTTTCGCCGAATGCGTCGTTGTTTAAAGAAAGAAAAAAAAATCCGGAGGGAGAGTGTTTTTTCTATTTCATTTTCTTCCACTTATTGCCTTCGGTTTTTAAACGGCCGCCTCGAAGCCTCCCGCTCACACCCAATTTGTTTTCCCCTCGCCCAGCGTGTGCACAAAGCGCGCGATTTCGGAAAGTCATGTGCCGCTTTGTGATAAGCGCACCTAGTCTCTGTGTCTCAATCGTGTGAGGAGAGATGTTATGGTCTCTGCCGTGAGCCTTTCTTATTTTTTATTCACACCGATGACTGTGTGCCTGCCTCTCCGCAATACTTAACGACCGAGTGGGATTACCTTTCTTCTTTTTTTTTTTTTCTCTAGCAACCCCGCGTAATAGAAGTTGTTGCTTGGGATTTGTTTTACAGATGACGCGGCATTTTTGTATATTTGTAAATAGTGAAAAGATTTGTGAAATGTGTGTGGGTAGGCGCGCCACATTTTAATTGGACGAGAAGTTTCAAAAGAGGTAACTGTCGGGCTAGTTGGTATTCTGCCCCAAATTCAACTTATTTAGCGAAAATAATAGAAAAGCAGAAAGAGGAGCAGGCCACTAGAGGCTCTTTCCTTTTTTTTCTGATTGGAGTAGGGCGCGAAGGATGACGACGAAGACTCAAACGTTTGACAAATGATAAATGAATCATAACACCATGGTTATAGGGGCGGCGGACAAAAGTTTGCAGTACTAATTATTACACGGAGCCGCCGGAGTTCTCCCAGTCAGAGGCTTACGACGATAACACGTATTTTGCCTGCTACATGATGGTCTCAAGCCCGGTGACTTTACAAAGGTGCTAACAGCATTTTTTTTTTTACTTTTGAAAACAAAATCCTAGTTTGTGTATATAAATAATAGGTATATAGGATTATTTGTACATAACGCGATGATTCAAGGAAGACTTAGTGATTTATATATATATATATATATTGGTTTCAAAATAGAAAAAAAAAATGCAGGAACATATTCTCTGCCGCGGCGGACACGATATGCTGCAGAAAGCCTCCATTTATCCAGCTAATTGACTAAAACCCACTAACTTCTAAATTATCACACTTTGGTGGTTAGTCCCAATGATGAGTTCGAAGCCGTGAAGATGATGACATACCAGTTTTTCAACAGAAACTCATTTTCCGAAGCCCTGGAGCTCGAAGAAGGCCGACGATTTTTCCATACGCAACCGAAACTGACCGCGAACGATGCGCAGGAAGTTCGCTACAGAAGCGACTTCCGGTGATGACGTGAGCAGTGGCAACGGCGCTCACTTCGAACTGCAAGCAGTATTGCGCCACACCGCGTGCTTACATTCTTTTGCCCTGCAGCTTGATGCAGGGGAAATGCAAGTCACTGCCTGGAGCATGTCCGTCATTTTTAAGAATGACGGAGCGCATATGACGTGGATGACATGTACACGTTACTCTAGAGCAGGTAGTTTGATATTGGCGCCGTCTCCACTACATGACGTCATCAACGCAGGTGGCTCTCCTGGGTCTTTGCGATGTTCTCTGCGGATTGATTGAGTGAATGTCCTTTATTGAATGGGAAGGCTCATGGCCGTGGATGGGGATAAAGGGGAGTAGACAGAATCTTTATTGTTTAGGTCGTCACTCAAATCACATTGCTCCAATCAGGCCACTAAGCGAGCCATACTTGGCAAATATCATCTGTGTGTTAGCATCAGTTGCGGATTGTCCTAAAAGATCTCGACCTGCGTTGTATGCATATAGGGCATCAGCATCCATTTTCTCTGTTCCAGTATCCTCGAGATGCGAAAGGAAAAGAGCCGGGACGCAGCCAGGTCACGGAGGGGCAAGGAGAACTACGAGTTTTACGAGCTGGCCAAGATGCTGCCGCTGCCGGCGGCCATCACCAGCCAGCTCGACAAGGCCTCCATCATCCGCCTCACCATTTCCTACCTGAAACTCAGGGACTTTTCCCAGCACGGACACCGGCCCTGGCTCAGGGACCCAGCCTCGTCGCCCTCCAAGGCGCTCAAAGGTACGCTGCTCACATTAACCCATAAAGCAACGATTGCTTGTCGCCCATAGGAGCTACGCATCCTAAGCTCTCGTCTTGCGCATGTCCTGTTCGGGAAGAGACGTTGAAGAACCCCCTGTGGTAGTGATGGGTGGAGGTCGATGGTACGATTTTCCTTAGGTCTTAAATGAGTGATACGGGCTCATTGCATCCGTGTGAATGAATAGGTGTCAGCTGCGGAGGAGGAACAGGGGATGGGGGCTCCGGCGACGTAGTTCAACACACTCATCGCTCGGTTTTGCTGTGTCTGCTTAACAGAAGCAGCCAATAACCGCGGCGCCGACAAACCCTTGCTTCCTTTTGCTTTTCAGCCAAGTTTCCTACCATATTACTTCATAACCCCCCCCCCCCCCCCCAACCCCCCTCTTTGCGCACCGTTTGTTTCGAGCTCGTCAATCAGCTGTTTGCAAACGGTCCTCTCTCAGTGACGTCTGTCGTCTGCTTCCGCCATGCCTGACAAAACACGTCAGCATCTCCTAGGCCTCTTGCGCCCCTCGTTGGCATCGCATTCGCTTCGCGTTCTGTGCATCTGTGCTGTACCATTCCACGAGGTTGTCCCTAGGCAATGGAACAGGAAGGCGGTGATGACGCAGCGAGTTTTTCGCGTCGCCACACGTGCGTAGCACCGCCTGCCTGGCGTGCGTGTAACGACGCCGAGAGCTGATTCGGCCGGATTTGACGGAACGGCACTCGCGGATAGCTAACGGCTCTGCGAGCAAAACCTTGCCTTGCGAGAAAACGCCCGGATCAGTGTACGCCGCGCAATTTTGCTAATGGCTCCAAGCAGCCGTTCTCTCTCTCTCTCTCATTCGCTCTCTGTAGGAGAGAGCCGATTAGCAGCAATGACCCGAAGGCTGCACTATACAGTGACCAGGCTTAAAGAGGCTAGCGGTGAAGGGGAGGAGGTGGACACTGAGAAATATACGGAGCCAAGCATAGTAGAGAGAGAAAGAAAAAAAAAGTAACGGTGCTTTTGTCGGAGGCCTGCAGCTTCACTACGGAGGAAAGGAGGATTTTATTGTGAAGGCGGGGCTCTCTTTTGGCATATTGTTATCCTTTCTTTTTCTTTTTTTTTTTCTTTGTTAACGACGCACAGGGGCGCGCCGCGGCAGGGTTGGCTGGGCACGAGCGCTGACCAGTCGGACACGCTCCGGCCGGTTCAGGGGTCAGACCCGCTTTAGAACGTGGAGGCGGGCGAGCTCAGCAGTACCCGCTTCTAAAATGACATGCGCGTGTCTGAACGTATACATGAGCGACCGGTTTGCTCTAGGCTCGACATGTGGTGAACCCGCCTAGACACCGCTCCCTTTGTTTCGTAATCAGTATTATAACCACTAGCTCTGACATCACTGAGTGAAACTTTTGCTTTCAATGAAAAGGTTTGCGTGTGGTCACGGTGAAGTTTAAAAAAAAAAAAAGGATGGTAGGCGATAAAAGGTTCGTCACGTAAGGAGTGTAACGGCGCTGCCAGGCCCGTTCTTTTGGCCGTTCATGTTTTTTTTTTTTTCAGCCCATTTTTTGGGACAGCATGAAAGAATATTCACCGATCCGGCGACATCTCTGTTACTGTATAGATGATGCAGCGTCTCCACTAAGTCAGCACAGGCTCGGAAAAAAGCTCATTGGTTCCTCCCCTCCGAATCCCTTAATCCACGATATGGTGATCGTTTAATATTGCTGGATTCCGCTATGTTCTCCCCGTATGTTGGCTTTATCGCGCCGCCTGAGCCGTAGGGCCGCGTGTTAGCATCCCTGGCTCCCAACCCAACCCTCCTGCCCTCAGCAGCCCTGCCTGATGATGACGTATTGGAAATTAAGACCCCATAAACCCATAACCTTTTTTTTCTCTCTGCTCCGTTACTGCATCCATTTCAAGATTTCACGCTTTCAGCTGGTCCTTTGTTGAGCCTTTGTTTTTACGCCTCGCGTGTGCCTGTGCCCATTATCGTTTTTTTTTTCCTCGAGTTACCACATTGGAGTTGGTTTGAACAAAGCACGGCACATCCCCATTTAGGGAGCAGGCTTGAGAGATGGAGCGAAATGTAAATGGGAAGATGAGGAAGCTGCCACCTAGGTTTCCCACCTCTCCCTCGCCCATTTCCCTGTACGTGATTCTGCGGCCTTAGTTCTCTCTTCCCTTGGCTCTATCCGGACCGCTCTGTTTCTCCGTATCCTCGAAGGTAGGCCTGCTCACTGCCTAATCCGGTACGGCGCGGTTCTCTTGTCTGCCACCTCCGCCGCCCGTCCCGTTAATATGGCCAATAACGGAAATGGAGGGAGGTCCGCGCGGCCATCGCCGTAATCAGCGCCATCCGATAGACGGGGCTCTTTTGCCTGCCTGTTGGCCCGGGCCAGTTTGTGCCTTGGGTCAGCGTGTCTCTCTCCGCCTTCGTCCCCTCCACTCCCTAGGCACTAGGCACATTCGTTCGTGTTTTTTTCTTTCTGCCTTTCATTTGCCTCCGTTTTACCATTCTCCCCAATTCCTGTTCTCTTTACGGCCTCTTCAGAGTTTCCTCGGTTCCCCTTTCTTCCTTATTATCCAGCTCTCCCTCTTGTCTCGCTTCTTCGGTTCAGAGATGGGCAAAGGAGGAAAATGGCGACCGCTATTGTGCGTTAGCACTCGGAGTAGCCTTGGTGTGCGGTTCTCTACGGCCTTCCCAAAACTCCCTTGTGGGGACACGACGGCTCCTTTCCTCGCTCGCACTCCCCCGTCGTTCGTGCCTCGGTGCAGCTTTCTCCCTGCGGTCTCCTCTCCCGTGCTTCCCGTTGCAAATCACCGCGAGAGCGGCCAATTGGAGGGATGTGAGAGATGCTATAGGTTTTCTTTCTCACTGGTAAAATGGTAATTTAATATAATGTTCTAAGCATATTGTGAATTGAAGGAAGCGAGGACAAACGTGAGAGGCAGAAGTGTTTCTTGTTCTAGAAAGATTTAGAGCATCTCCTGAAAACGCCATTAATTAGGTTCCTTGACGAAAAGAAAGTCTTCACTTAAAAGCAGTATGTTCTTTTTTGTTTGTTTGTTTTTTTTTTTTTTTGCAAAACATCCACTGAAATGGCATTACTGAACGTTAAATAAAAATTGCTGAATAATTTTGAGCGCAAACTCTTTATTGTCGGCTTGTTTTTAGATTTCAGGAAGGCTTTCGATTCAGTTAAGTGTGATATTATGTTCCAGAAACTCCGGTTTTACGGCATTCGAGGCGTAGCGCTCCAGCTGATACGCACCTATTTATCCTGATGGTTTCAGTGCACATTAGTCAATGGTTTTCGTTCTAAGCTAAAAGAAATAACACACAGCGTTCCGCAGGGCTCTATCTTAGGAGTGTCGCTTTTTATGACCTACATTAATGATATTGTACGTACTCCACTTACCCTAGAAATTATTATCTACGCTGATTACACTAGCTTATTATTATTATTATTTTTTTTTTTTTGCAATAATCTGAGCGCTCTTACATTCCGGGCCAATACATGGTTGCGAGAATTATAATCTTGGCTAAATGTAGAATAACTACAGCTAAATGTTGGTAAAACGAAATATGTCATCTTTAAACCCAGAAATGAACCTGATAATGTGTTAATCAATATTAAAATTAATGACGCTGTTTTAGACATAGCTTTGTTTTTAAGTTCTTGGGTGGAGTACGAAGTGGATACCACATACCAACAGTATGTACGCGAACGTATCTAGATCCGTTGGCATGTTGCATAAAATTAGGCGCTTAACCCCTGTATGGTTAAAGTGCCAGTTGTGCTTCACGTTATCCAGTCTCACCTTAACTACTGCTTACTAGTTCGGGGTTCTACCACTAAGACCAACTTGGCAGACTCATCTCTCTCCAGAAGCGAGCGACTCGATGCATGGAAAACCTTGAGTGTCTGGAACACACGGTCCCTGTATTTCAAAGGCGCAAGGTGGTTAAGGTTCACCAGTTTTATCACCTTCAACTTGTCAAACACATTCGAAATCAAACTCTATGAGATCAATCTATAGCACAACTCCATTGAGCGGGCTCACTACTCGATACAACATGATACACAGTTTCTATAATCTATCCGCTGTGAGAACTATGGCAGCCAAACTCTGGTATACTTGATCCCTAACCTTCTGAACACCCATCCATCCTTCTCAAATATCACGTAGCAATTTAGATCATCTAGGAGCTTTAAAGTAGTCACCACAACTTACATGCTATCCTATTCTTTGCCATGAGTATTTTCTTTTTTGTTCCACGCCAAAAGCGTATACTATATGTCCAAATGTTGCTTGATTGTGTTGTTGGTGTTTTCAGAACAGCTTGCTTAGTTTCTCACGTGTATTTACATAAGGTCTCAATCCATCACATGCCCATCGGCCGTCCTGTGTATGGGTAACAGGGCCCCCTCGTTAGGCAGAGAGCACCTGCCTTCAACCCTGTTATCCGAGATCAATTGTTTCTGAAAGAATGTCCCAAAAATAACAAAAAGTAAATAAACTGTAAAAAGAAAGGAATGTTCTGCCGTAGCTTGCAGTAATTTTCTTTAGTGCAGATAACGGTGTCGTCAGTGATCGGCAGAACTCGACTGATCCGGATCTTTCATCTTCTCCTGAGTCACTTACAGGCTCAAATGCTTAACAGCGGACCAAGTCCTCTCGCTGTGCGTTTCATCTCCCAATCCCAGGCGTCTTTTAAAAGCTGTAGGGTGAGGTGTCTCCCGTTTCTCCTGGCGACCAAGCCAGCGTCGATCGTGTTGATATAGGCTTCTCTCCCGTACGTGCCCCATATATATATATGTACCGGTGGTGGCCTGTTTACATTGGGGGCCAAGAGGGCAGGGGGATGCCACAGATTCTCTGTGGGTTACCGGAGAACCGACCCTCGCGTGGTGTAAAGCTGCCGTTCGGCCGTCTTTCCCTCAGTTCGAGACGATAGCGTCGAAGCCATGAGGTCGCACTCAGGCCCACGCGCGCTCTCGTTCAAAGTGCCTATAAATCTGAGCAGATTAGTGCTTGCTTCTGGGTAGGTTTTCCCGCTAAGAGATGGAGGGGGGCGAAGGCTTGGCTGCCACCATCGCTGCCGCTAAAGCACCGGATTTGGATCCCCAGCCCTTACCCGGTTATCTCTCGCCATTGTCTGCCCATAAGAGGGTCGGCCCGGGCGCGAATGGCACGAGCTTTTTCTGTGCTGGGAACGGAACGGTGCGAAGCCTCTGGAGGTTCGCTGCTCTTGTCTCTATTGTCCTGAAGCCTGGCTGTGTATGGTCGTTCGTATTTAGCTTTGTGGAGGTACGTTCTGAGCCGGCGTCTGGCGTCTTTATTTACTACTACGTTTCTATGGCTTCTTTTAATGAACAATAGAGGTGTGGGAACGAAAAATATAAAGGGGGCATTTGTTTGGCTAGGCACTATCAGCAGGCCCGACTTTAGTCAGTCACGCTAAAAGGGTTACTTTTGGCCCCACTATTGAGGTCAGAATGCGGGAACTGATTTGTTTTAAACGATTGTGGATTCGTAGTTAGACCATGCAGGTTTTCGACTTTAAGGTTTATGAGCTGCTTTTTCTGTACATTAGTGAAAGTAAGTATGGGGGTGGCCTGTAAGGATTCGATAAAGCCAAGAGATATTGACCCTGATCTTTTTATGTGTTCTTTTGGTACACGAAATAACGCAAGCGGGGTGCGGCAGGTGGATCATTAGGGTTTTCAGGTTCTTGTATGCTGTCCTATTAACTGTCTCTGTTTACCAACAAATAGTCTGAAACAGTTCAGACGTTTTAGCATGTCACTGTTCTCGATGCATCCTACATAAAGAGCGGACGTGTGTGTCGCAGTTTTAACGTCTCGTTATTCAGGCATTTCTAGTCCGCTATGCTATATAGTTTAGGCCTGCATGTATTAAAATACTATTGACCAGCGAAGTTTAGAATTTATGGAGTTGTTTTTTGTTTTGTTTTTTAAAGTAAAGGCCCGTCTTCAAAGATGCATACCCTGAAAATTTGAAAAAAATATTGGAAAAGATTGAGTTCTTGAATGTTATTTTTTACATATTGTAATAACTGCACCACAACAATAAATATATCCGCGGAGCCTCTCCCTTCAGGCTTGTAGTTTCTTGATGTTTATTTTCCTAAATTTACCCCATTGGTTTTCTCTAGGAGACTTTTACTGCTCGTTGGGAGCGCAATATAAACTTAGAAGCTAATATGGATACACGTCGCAAGCTTAGATCACTTGTGTATATATATATATATATATATATATATATATATATATATATATATATATATATATATATATATATATATATATATATATACATACAAGTGATACAAGTATATACCTATCTGAGTATGAACCAACTAGCCCCACAACGCATATTACTGGATTCCCCTGTATTCAAGAACATCCGGCGTTGTAAAGTTTATTTGTGGCGGCCTCCGGTGCCTATTTGGCGAAGAGATTGCAGAAACAAAGACTTGCGACACATGAGTCATTGCAATGGTCATGTTTTTCTTACGGTTTATAAAGTGCGCATATCCCCCTTCCCCCTAGCTCCCCCCCCCCCCCCCCCCCCCCACACACACACACACACATTTTCCTCTTGCGGACGTCAAACTGCTCGCGTAGGTGGGATGTCAATGCCGTCAAATTGTTCTCGTATGTACGAAGCATGTGGATGAATTCGAGGCTGGATGTTGTGCTAACACAAGGGCTGGGATCAACACGGCGAAGCGGTGCACCCTTTGTGTGATGACACAAAAGTCGGCGATGAGAAAAATATGAAGAATATAGATGGTTATAAATGCTTGGCCAGCTGCAGCGGGAGTATAGGCCTCTGATTGATCAAGAACATCGAAGATGTGGTGCGCAAACAACAAAATGTTGGAAGAAAACAAAAGAAGAAACAAAATATTGCGGTCTACCGAAAGGGAAGTGGGTCGTCTACACTGGCAGTGCAAAGGGTTTCTGCAGTGGTTGTAAGATTGTGACAAATGTTTTATTCAAGACACTCTCAGTAAATGCATTGACGCCAACAAAACGCACTATTTTAAAAAGTGGACTGATAGAAAGAGAGAAAGAAAGAGAGAGAGATAGCCACTTAGGGTTTCCATGAGTATTCGATCAAGAGTACCACTAAAAGCCGTGGCTCGTATGTGATTTAATTTATATGTTTCAGCGGCTTGTGCGTCTAGGCATCTATAATTGCTCAAATATTTTGTTTTAGTATGTTGTCGACACCTATTCATTTCTCGTGGGTAGGCAATATATCGTTCAACGTCAACTCCTCATTTCATGTAACAGCCCAGTATGTACTGTGGCACCTGGCTACTTTTCCCGCTGCCTGTGGCATCCGTTATGATGAAATGACTAGTTTTGGCCGGGCACGCCGGAAGTATGCGGTTTCTTTGAGTAGGTCTCGCAGCACTCAGCACATTTTAGTGGCGCCGTGCTCAAAATGATGGGAAGTAAGAAATGGGCGCAGTAGACACTTAACGCCTGGTGACCCCGATTCTCACAGTACGCATGTACAGCTCCTGTCAAAATTTTGGAGAAAAGAGAAGATACTGGGAGCCTTACCGTGTGCCTTGTATAATGCAGCCCCGGTGTTCCAAATCTGAAGGCAAGGAGAATTTTGGTTCTGCTCCTCCAAACGGTACGGCTTCTTCCACGAATGCTACAGGTGCCGGAATATACGGCTTAGAATTAAGCAACCACATGGGATTCTAAACATTTAACAAAGGCTGTATTCATGTGCAAGTAATTCAACATCGACATCTATCAGTTGAGCTGCAATAGCAACCAATAAAATTAGCCCAGCTTTTTTAAATCTCGGATTGGGTGGCCGTAATTATAATTCAGCCAACATAAAAAACAGTTTATTATACTGCCTCTTTGAAGTATTGAGAAGTTCGGTTGCCATACTTTGCGCCAAACAACGGAGTTACGATTACGTGGCACTTTGTCGTGTAAAGCTCCTGTTTTTACCATGTGGCGTTAAGGACCTGTTATCCCGAAAATCGGGCGTCGACTGCGTCATCGTTTTGAGCGAAAAATCATGAGTGCGGTTTCGATAGGTTGTAGTTGTATTAGGTAACATGCTAGCACTGATTGATCGGCTGGTAGTGTCTCATCATGAGACAAAACAACATGGCAGCTGCCAGCTCATATCCCGCCAACTCATGGTAGTCAGCTTATACCAAAACGCCTTCAGTACCAAATCTGCCCCTAGCGAGCCCAACGCGAATTTTTGGGGAAGTGTGGCTCCCATCATACCGCGAAGGTCCGCTGAAAACGAGGGTCACGCCTGAGGCACAGAACGAAGTACCAACACCACAGGATGTGGCTGGTCTCTCTGTTCCGTCGACGACCATCTGGTCTGTGCACCGGGCCCTGACGGTCCGCCGTGATTCCACGCGTTCCGGTCGCTGACGCCGTTGCCGCCATACGGCTTTCGACACTCGCCGAAGCATGTCCGAATCAACGAGGATTGAAATGCGCTTTCGCGACGCGCTTCGTCTTCTGGACGCTGTCGAGGATTGCACTGAATAAGTCTTGAATTGTTATTACGGTTGTGGAACGCGAGGAACGTTATCTGTTTTTGGCACCATTCGTTGGCGCACATTCGTTGTGCGCAGACTATATTTTTATGTTGACTCCGACCTATATTAAGTTTATTTTTAGCGTACTGATCCAGATGTATTTTTTTCATGTATGTGAAAACAACGAGGTTTAAACCGCGACGCCAATATCAGTACATAGAATTCGTATATCTCTATGTTTCTATTTGACCTTGACATTCAAGTGATATGCAGAAGCTTACACCTTATGACAATCGGTTGTCCGGTACCTCTTCGGATGCCTGTAGAGAAGGCACATAGATGTGGACCTACTAATTTGAGTATGTCGCTCTGCGAGATTGCATCTGACGCGCCGCTATCTGCAGGTCAGGTTTACTGACGTGTTCACTCATAAGGATTTGCTCATGTCAGTTGCGTGCATTTTGCATAGCGTAGCAGCAACCTAGGTACGGCATACGCACTACAGTCACTTCGAACTTCCGCCTCCGTACTTATGAAGGTCGATTAAAGTGCTCGGATTATCTCTTGTTTTGATCACTGCAATATTCTTTGTCTCACCGTTATTCATCGAAACCGCCCACCCTGCTGTGTTATAATGGCGCGAATGAGGCAGGCGCTGCGCCAGCTCCTAGCTTAGCATCGACACAGTCGCGCAGTTTATGTCGGCCGACTGACTTACGGCCTCGCTTTATGAACCGGATCCGGCCCCGTGCAGAGAGAGGTGACCGCGCCGAGACACAGACCTCTCTTCGAGCTGCGAACGAACGCCCCTCCTAATCTGATCACGTCTACGCGGATCCTGAAGCCGGCTAAACTGACCAGTCTCGGACTTATCGCGCGCCGACCGCGTTTTCGCCACGCGGTTCCCGAGCTCTGCGGGATAGCTAACCGCCCAAGCTCGCTGACCGGCCACGGTTTTATCCATTGCTTCCCCTTCCCCTTCCCCACCTTCGCTGTGTCTGGTTTCTCGGTAATATCCATTGACGCGTCGCCACTGCGTCGTTGTCTCCCATCGCGAAAGATTTGTGGCCAACGGGGTTCTCAGGCTGCGGAAATGCCACGTGGTGCAGTGTCCGGCAGCGACCCTTGGCTTTTAGGGATGGCGGGAAAGGGGGGAGGGGGGAGAGGGGGGGGGGGTTGTAACAGTGAAAGGCCGTAGGCCACCGCATTTTGGGTCCCGGGGTCATTTTCTGGTTCATATGCCCCCACGTTGTTTCAACCGACTGGAGGGCGTTCGAAGTCCCCCGCTTCGGTGTGGCGGCGGTTAACTGACCGTAGCGGGACACGAGGCCCGACTGCTGACCCCTTGGCTTTTGCACGTGTGCCCGTTACGGCTCGACTGTAACAGTGCTCGCGCTTTTAATCTGGGCGTTCCCAAAGTGGATGGGACGGTGGCATCAGTTCTCCTCAGGAGTCTTACTGTCATCGGCCCTTACCGTCGGGGGTAGAACGATCGTCGCGCAGCGTGTACTCTAGCGCTCGATGGCCTGGAACAAATGGTGCTCCGTAAAGACCTCGGTCTTTTTTATACACGGTGACGTTGGCTCGTGCCACCAGCTATCTGTGATGAAGAGCCGCTGTAGGTGTTGTGCTAGCGACGTTAAGGCTAAGTGGTCCTTCTTACGATGGCTAGGCAGTTGAGTCCGCGCAATTACTTTTAGGCCCCGGAAGAAGGATTATAGTTTGGGCTCTAATTAATGTCTATTAAGTGTTATTTTATTCTGATGAGGCAGAAAACCGCGGCTTCTCGCTATCACTGCTAGCGAGATGGTGCACTACCTGAGGTCTGCTGCCTAAGTGGACAGGCTGCTTCCGTTGACCTTAGTTGTTCTAAAAAGCAATTAGGCGTACTCAGACCATACTTGGATATCATCTTAAGCACAAACGTCACTCTCCATCTTTTTAACGTGTTTTCAGACTTCTCGAAAGGAAAAAAAGTGCGACGCCGAAAAAGTTGCTAGGCCAATACTGGTCTGCTACCAACACGCATACGACCCCAGCACTAGAGTTTATACATTGATCTCGTTTTATAAAGACCAATGAAAATCTGACGGCGGGGGGGGGGGGGGGGGGGGGGGAGGGGGAGGGCGGGGAGGGGGAATAAATCTTTATTAACTACAGCTTCGTTTCGGCAAGTGAAGCTTTGCGTAGCATTAAATGAGTATGGCTAAAAGTGACTTACAGCATCTTGCTTCGTGCTCCCCTTCTGCAAAGTTCAGAACTGCAGCTCCTGGCGTTTGTGCTGCCGCCATGGGACTTTCTAGAAGCTGCCGCCACGAGTCGGCGAAACCAGACGACAAAACAAGACCAAGAAAAAAAAAACGCAGACGAAAAGAGCAGAGCACCACTTTAGGCCCTTTCTCGGCTCACGCGTGGCGTCGCGGGGGTCCAATAAAAGGTCCTGTGCGAGTGGTAAATAATAAACGCGTCGCTCCCGTTGCCGAAGGGTCAGACAATGAACGGACGCCTTGTCTTGTGACCCCAGCCCCGTCTACACCCCTCCCTTCCTCCACGTTGCCCTCCCGCCATCTTTTCCTTCGCTTCTCTCACGGCACTAGCTGATCTATCCCTGACGAAGGTGGCGGCCGGTGCCATATACAGCGCATTGAATGGTCACTGCCCCTGCGTTATTCCCTTCCCTTCCTTTCCTACGTTATCCCTCGTGGACCCAAATCGGGAAGCTACGGCGAAGAAGCCCATCAGAGCGGCCCTAAAGAGCGACCGGTGGCGTTGGGGCGCAATTGGAAAAAGTGGCCTCCCGTGTCACGGAGCCGCTGTTGTTACGCGGGAAGCCTGGAATGAGCTCTCTCTCTCTTTTTTTCTCTCTCTCTGTGAGGGTGTGGATCTGTACATGCTCCTGTGCACTCCCACCGGCTTTGGCTCTCCTCCGGTAATGTGTATAACTGCGGGGGGAACGGCCTCGTTAACTGCGTTTCGCGTTTGTACGCGCATGCGTATAACAGAGACGCGCGTTTGTAAAAGCGAGCGGAATGAGCAGTTTTGCTTCACCTGCAGACCAGCCACGCCCAAAATGCTAAGACGTGAACTGTTGTTGGTTATATAGAAGAAGTAAAGTGCGGATATGCAAAGCATTTGCCGCACAAGGACCGATTCCGTAGGAACTAAATGCGGCGCCGGAGGTGTTCCTACACTCTTAATCTGGTTCCACATACGTTCCGCTTATAAATGGAACTTTTAAAAAAGTTCCACTTATTAAGCGGAACTTTTTTTAAAATTTCACTTATAACTGGAACCTATGTGGAACGAGATTAACAGTGTACGGAAGTGACTGCATTGCCACCACTATTACACCCCTAAAGGTACGTTCACTCCCTCAGCACATTTAGTGTGTGTTCGATAGTTCGTCGCAGAGATTAAGTTCTCAAAATTCTGTTTTACGCGGCTTTCGCACGGTGTGCACCAGTGAGGCACTGCGTGCAATTCAGGGCGTGGAGTGATTAAAATGGCCTATTTTTCAGCCGTCATGGTGGCTTGCTACCTGTAACATTCAGCAGCCGACTAAAGTTTTTACGCAGGTTCGACCATGATCACGCCAACGTATCCGTCCAATGCAAAATGTTTGAAAACAAAATACTTTCGAGAATAACGAGTGCTCGACGCTACCGGTTGTCACACAATATCTTGTGCCTCGCTGCCGAGAGTGCTGTTGGCTCGAAATAGGCCTTCGTTAGTTGACACGTATGTACAGTCTTTGTCAAAAGTGTAGAGCCCAGGAGGTCTGACTCTGAGCCGCTTCGTGTGGCTTGTAATGCATGTCCAGTGTTCCGAAGCTCTTGATGGTAAGAAGATTTTTTTGTCCTACCCTCTCCATTTGGAAGGACCTCCACTAACGCTAAATCAGCGCCCCTACATGGTTCCAAAACAGACCCCACGGGCTCTACACTTCTGACAAAGGCTGTACGTACGCGTATTACAGCCAAACTTTCAAGCAAGGCATTGGCGGTACATGAAAATTTAAATAAGGTGAATTTCTCACTTCTGCCTATATGTTTCGATAGCTGATAACAAAACGCGGTAACTCTTCTCAATTGCAATGTTTCTCGGAATATGGGGCTGAATTGTGCGATGCTATAGTCGATTGATATGCTGCCGTGATGCAATGCAGAGGACAGCGCTTTTCTTGTTCTTCAGTAATCGCACGGAAGGCGGCGAAATACCCAGCGTAAGAGAACTCTTCAGCCGCTAACCGAGGGCGTTCAGAATGGCAAAATAAATAGGCCTCGTACTTACTACGGAACAAAATCAATAGAGTACCAAATCATGTTGTTGTGCAATTCTCATTCATTTGTAATAGATGCCGCTAAAAATAATTTTACACCCAGAGGTTTTAAACGCATCTGTTCGCCTTTCCTTTCTGTGTAGAGTTGTGTCCTATAGACGACAAAATGCTTACTTCTAGTTCCGTTTGATGTGATGTTATGTTTACGGTTCGAACAACCCTTTTGTATTGAATTTCTGTATCAATTTTGTATATAATTTAGTGAGTGTTATTTCTCTTATATGTATATATTTACAAGAATTGTTTATGATGTGTCTGTTGTGTAAATGACGGAGAAGATAGCGTTTTTTTTTTTTATAATGCAATACCGCTCTTGCTGATGTACCCGGGCGAGGTCAAGACCCAGTAAGGAGGTTCAGCACCTCCTTTTGTCTTACCTCGTGGGCAATACCTGTATGTTGCCTACAGGAGAAATAAAAAAAAATGTATCGCTGTGCGTAGGAGATGCTAGATGGAGGGCCAGCACAAGTACAGCTAGAAGCAGTATGAAAGGGAACACGGGAGCTCGTGGCCTCCACTATTTCAAATGCACTTTCACCGACAGGTGATAAGAATCAGTGGTGAATACGCATCCAAAGTAAGCTTGGTCGGCTGGTCTTCCCGAGCATACCCTTGGTGCCACCCATTCTCGTCTTGCGTTGGTGGCGGCGCTTTGCAAAGCGCGGAGGCCACGCGCTCCCGTGTTCCCTTTCATATTTCTTCTAGCTGTACATCATCTAACGTTCGCAGAGAGCATGGTTGCAGGCTAAAGTTCCTGGTCCATTTCATCCCCCGTGTCAGCGAAATTGGCACGAGACACTTAATTTCTCGGTGACCAAACTCGATTAACAGCGCCACTGGAGAAGGCGTTTCCGATTGAGCAGCCTCCCTCTTCCTCTGATTGCCGAATCATGTTTCTCGCCGCTCGACCTTGACTTCTCATCGTATACGAAGCGCACGGCGATCATTCTTGGGTGACAGACGTCGGCCGAGAACCAATTCTCACGCTCGGTTTGAGAGATGGCTCGGTATATACGCTCTCCGAGCTCGCGCGGAGAGGCCCGTTCTCGCGGAAGACCATTCATCAATGGCCTCCGGTGTCACGAGACGATTTATTCTCCGTATATACAGGCAGTGACCGGTAGAGAGCAGGACAGGCGATTCCCGGGCTCGCACATGTGCCGCCCCCAGATTAGCCGAGGTGATGAGGACTGAGGTGCACTCTCAGCATCGCATCCTCGTTGTTATTCTCTAAAATTTCTTTAGCTTTCTCTTTTTGCTTGTCGCATTTACGTAGGTCTTGCTCGTTTTTTTTTTTTTTTTTTTTTTTTTTTTTTTTTTTTTTTAGTTGCCGAGTCGCCAGATGAGCCGAATACTGCTGGCGTACGCGCAACAGATAAAGCTCGTCCCTCTGACTCGAGCCTTTCGCGAGCACACATATACGCGCAATCGTGCGACACGGTGACAGTCTGATGGATGACGGTGACGGAGATTCGTTCTTCGCACTTCCATATTTACTTGAGCCCAAACATCCCCACAGTGGCAATTTCTTTTTTCTTTTTTTCTGTTAGGCCCATTGTTTCGCGGGATGAGCTATACCGGTATTCCATTCGTTATATCCGGGTGGACATTATTTTCCACACAGCTGTCTTCGAGTCATCCCTCCCCTGCACCTCCGTTCGTTTCTCCTCCTGAGATTATTTATGTTTTTTTTTTCACTACCTTTTTTTATTTGTTTCGACGGCAGGCCTGAGCACTAACTTGGGAAGAAGTGACAGGGGGAAATGTTGATGATGCAATTCCTGTCGTGTTTTCGTGTTTGGAACTGCAGTTTTGATTGAGAAGCACCACCATCGCGAAAGGTATGCCTTATGCGCAGTGTGCACTTCATATACCAAGCGGAGGGAGGGGGTGGGGTGAGTTCTGAAAGATAGCCGCGTTATGGCGTTGGTCGGCCGGAGGCGTGAGGAAATTAGCTGCCTTTTCACATCCGGACTGCCCCCCATCGGAATCCATGCTCCGTACGTATCAAACAAAGACCGTATGGTGTATTGTGCACAATGCATGTTGTCTAAGAAATCGCCATGGTCGCCTAACGTGCTTTGTTTCGTCTCTTCGAGTGCAGCATGCGGAAGGTCGCTCATGGCAGCCGAAATGGGAGACGGGTACAAAGAGAGATCAAGATGTTAAGAGATAAGGAAATGTAGCACCCCGAAGGAAACACTCAGTTATGTATGTATGTCACGGTAACCTAATGAGTCTAATTTTAGGTTTTTCGTCTTGTTGTTCTTATACCGGAGGGGGGAGGGTGGGGTAGGTGGGGGGGGGGGGGGGGGGACGTTGCTCTGAAATTATCACCTGCGTTATTATACAGGATTATTTGTTTAACGTTTCCAGTGTTTAGTTCAGAGCCTGTGAGAGATACACCGATGGGGCCTGTTCAGGTGGATTGCGCAGAAGGGCGGAAAAAAAAAAAATTTCGAAACTGGGCTCGCCTTCAAAGTTAACAGCCTTCACTTTCGTGGTATAAATTTGACCCTTGAAGTTAAACAAAAATTGATTAATTTATTTTGATTTGTTAATCACCTATTTATCGAGAGCTGTCGCATATATAATATCTGCCTTGCTGTGTGACTCAAGTGCACAGGCCATACAAACTTATATCTCACAAGTTTTTGAATAAAAATCTATTAGCATTAACAAAAACAAACAGCGCCCAGTATATGAGGGGAAAAGCCTGAGAGCGCGGTGCCTGAAAACGTAATGTGTATTCATATTGTTTTCCTTTTTTTCCCTCCCTGTATGCTCTGAAGAACGGATCTGCTTGACTGAATTTACTGATTCAGCTCACTGAGCTCGCTGACCCGGTAACTCCGAGAGTACGTGTGGCTCAGGGCAACCTCAACCTTGACTGTGATCTGTTCTCTTCTTAATTAGTGAAAAAATACTCAAAGATCAGGACTTTCGTCATTTGACCGATGTGTTCAGTTCTGCAAAGGTTGGATAATTAATTACCGGGCCTATATAACACCATATATATTTGCGGTTGATTACATATATCTAGACAATTAATCAGTCCTTTAATCTCAGTATATTCAATGAAAACAGTGATGAGGTCATACAACAAGCCACTTCATCAAAATTGGTATCCATTTCCTCACACAATTTCCTGCTGCAAAGCCAGGACTGAAGTTCCCGCAAGACAAAAAAAAAAAAAAAATGGCAACGAAGCGCACGTTTGTGTTTCTCTCGTTAATTAGTTAGCTGTCAGACCATGTCAGCTCAGGGAAAAAGGCTCTGGATTAGCATATTTATTTGCATGGTAGCGGTGTTGCGGATTATAGCCGTCGCACAGAATCGTAACTGAGCACACGTGCTCGCTGCTAGCTCAGAAAGCAGATTGCAATGTAGTGGCTACCTATAAGTCAGTAAGACAGCCAAACCATTGCTTAAGCAGCGGCTGTTGCTGAGCGAGTGTTCAAAATACGTTCTTCAAATAGCGAATCCAGATCATGATTCTTTCCCCGATGGTAAATAACACGACAAAGTTAAATTCGCGTCAATGTGCATCATCAGACTGTTCAGTGTTCACATTTGTCAAATCGTCATTGCATTACTCATTAAAACTATTGTTTCATTTAATACCTGAGAGACATGTTCGATTATTTCATTTCTGCTGTCTGTGGGGCATATGCGTTGTAGTGACATTGGCTTGCAACCACAATGACAGCAGCAACAGCAGCAGAGAACTGACGCTAGTTCGTGAGCTTGACTGTCCAGCGTTTAAACGATCCGGAGTCCCTTCACATCCGCATGAAGGAGAAAGTAAAAGCAAGTCAACTGTTTCATTGGCAAGCGGACTGTGGCAATCGCGTCTCCACATGCCGCTGCATCCAACGCACGCGCGGGTGACCATGAAGCCGGAGGGGCCCTTCTCATTGAACAGACGCCAGTGGTCATCACCGGCCCTCCCAGCGCGCGGCCGGGCTCTGCGTCGATTGTCCGGCGCGTTCGTGCGGCCGGCGTCACTTGGCTGCTTCCATCCGTCAACGTCAGATTTCCGAGCGTGCTCCCTCGGCACTCCCCCACGCTCTTCCTTTCGGCACCGCTGGTCACCGCTGACCACGAGCTGAAAATGAAGTGTATATACACCGCTCTGCCTTGAGCCGCCGACGCGGTAGTGAAATCGGCTTGGCCGCGTCTCCCGTCCCCGAGACACACCTCCAGTCCGAAAACAGACGCTGGCGTGTGCGAGGCGACAGAAGCTTCGATCGCCGCAAGCTTCTACGACTCAGTGCGTCAAAAGTAATTTCCTCATTCTGCGCTATTTTTAGTTTTTTTTTTTTTTTTTTTTTCAGTTTTATCGCCATGAAAGGAAATGATTGCCTCTCGGCCCATTTACTGTTTCGCACGCTCCAGTTATGCCAAACATTTTACAGACATACCCTTTTGCTCCTAAACTTTTTGGTAGAACGTTTCAACGTTCTGGGTAGCATTATGCACGTTAAGCTGTTACACTGTAGCCGCGCATGCTGTTGGTAGCTTTGTAAGCGCGCGTACTCATTCCTACTGGAAGGTGGTATATGGGAGAAAGGTAAAACTGCGCTCTCGGAGCCTGTGGTCGCCATCCGCCATGCATATGAGGGCTGTTTATCTATAATCTCGCTGTCTCTGTATTCCAGTTTGCCGCATACAGTTATTGGTTAGCGATAACGGCTATATAATAGTATTCGCTAAGCAATGCCGAGGCTCTCAATGTGAACCGGGGCTGTATCAAAGATTCTCTGTTCATCATATTGTCTTCCATATGGGCATGAATCCGGCGTGCAGACCTACCTAACGCGCTGCATCTAATTTTCACCAACTGTACTTATTTTGTCGTCTATGAGGTTTTCTGTATATGAAAAATTTGTGCTTTTTACTCGGCACTTCCGGTGCAGATTTAAGCTATTTCCCATTTACGTTGGAATGGGGGGCAAAAAAAGTCGTTGTAATCCATTGCCACAACTGGTCGAACAATGCTTTCGCACATAGTAAACGGTTTAAACGGAGCCCGGATATATATATATATATATATATATATATATATATATATATATATATATATATGTGAAGAAAAGAAGCCAACAGTAGGTGAGGCCAAGGAAAGCATTGGGGATTGTAATTTATGTCTTTTTTTATTGTTATTTCGATAATCACATAATATATATATATATATATATATATATATATATATATATATATATATATATATATATATATATATATATATATATATATATATATATATATATATATATATATATATGGCTCTGTTTAAACCGTTTATCATGTGCGAAAGCATTGTTCGACCTGTTGTGGCATGGTTTTGTTTGGAAGTTCCCATTTGAGAGACTTGCACAGAGCTTGGCAAAGTGTTGAACGTCTTTGGTTGGTTTGGCTTTGGTGAATATAAAAACCGGAGCATATTTGTCTTACTTTTCAACGGACAGCTACACTTACTCTTAATGGTATACCATTAGAGGTACATAGCGACGTTACTAGAACGTATATATGTCGTCGGCTGGAATCCCTATCGCAAACTAGCCTCTAAGTTGACTAGCAGATGGATGCTAACTGGGAAGACAAATGGTGTGGCATCACCCTGAACGCTGCACAACAGACGGTTGCATCAAAGTTTAAATAAACAATCACGTGATACTTTTTTGCTCACGCCATGCTTCGGGAGGGCTAAGATTTAGCTCGCTTCAAAAAATGGCTTGGATTCATAAAAGGCTCTCGAGATCCAGGTGATATCTACACGCGCAGTTGACCATCGTGCTATTAAACGCAGAGCGCATTTACTACTGACGCTCTGTGTCGGAACAGAGTACGCGCCGATCTTTAAGTACTGTGAAAGCCGCCTTTTTTTTCCTTTTCGTATTTATTTTCAACGTTATTTTCTGCCGATTCGTTTTTAGCGACGCGTACCTATAGACGGTCTCCTAGCAGACATCGTCTGCCGTGTCATATCCCTTTGCCTTTCTGCCTTTTTTGTATGTATGACTGTGTGATGCGTTTAGTAGACCAAATATTGAAGACAAAAAAAAAAAAAGAACAAGTCGTGACACGCGTCTTATGCCTACACGGCGCACAAATCCAGCAGGAACGAAGGCGGGTGAGGGGTAAGGGAAAGCCGCCTTTTATTTGCTTCTCCCGTGGGCATCAAGGCGCACGATGGTATATAGCGGAGACACACACCCGCGCAGAGCCCCCAATACATTCCATCATTATTGTTATTATTTTTCCTTCGCCGTTGCGCTTATGGTCGGGGGCCAATAAAAAAACCGGGGTTGGCGCACCGCCCTGCCGACTGAGCGGAGGTGGCGGAGGAAAGAAAGAGACTCGGCGCACGATGCGACGCGGTCGGTGGCTGCAGGGATCCCGGGTGGCCCTAATCAAGTTAGCCATGAGGCGGAATGGGAGCAGCCGGAGAGTCGCTCCCGCGGGAGACGCGACCGGGAAAGTCGCCGCTGCCCCTGCCGTCGACTGGCGAAGGACGCGAGCGCTTTGCGAAGCGGTCTCCTCGTCGCGGTGGCGTACACGAGGCCTCATACACTGCCAGCACGGTGTCACGTCCGAATCGCGAAACCCGCTGGATTATGGCTGGCAGGCCGCAGTTGAGCGCAATGCTCCTCTGCATCTTCGCCTTTCCTTTCTCCACGTTGCCTCTCCTTTACGTCTTTCGTTCCGGCCTCTGATGTAAATAAGGAGGACGGTGGTCCGGTAGTTCCTCTTACGTTTTTTTAGAACATAAATGCGTTTACTATACGTCTCCGTGTTTCTCGGTGGCGGTTATTTGTTGTATTTTTTCCTGCCGGAAAGCCGGTAAATATTCGCTCTAGTTTAAAAATTTTGCCGAAACTATAATCTTCTACTTCCCGTCGCTAAGGCTACGTGAACGTGCCACATATAAAGCAGTGCAGTGCTATGGCACACACTAAAACTTTTTACACCCTTAAAGGTATAAAGCTGTCCCAAGGCTAACACCCAATGAGTAGAGCAGCACTGCTTCACCGTGGAAAATCCTCCGTTGTACAAATACCATTTGTTTGGCGTCGAAAAGCGGATACTTTGCTTTGTTGAGGCCGCAGCGCCAGCTCTCACAGTGCTCAGGACACTGCTGCAGCGGTTTTCGGCTTTCAGACCGCATTTATTCTCTTTTGGTTTTTCTTATATGCCCCTCTTCCATTTTACACAGCGCAGGGTAGCCAACCGGAAACCCCTGAATGTTAACCATCGAGCATTACCCCTGCCTCGCCATTTTTCCCGTAGGGTGTTAACGCGGGGTCACTCGAGCCCCATGTTTTGCCCCAAAAAAGGTCTAAACATGTTTAGTGTACATGTACACCTGGCTCTTCATCTTTCCCTGATTCACAACAGCGAGAGCGTTGTGCCGACGGGGAAAAATACAAAAACGCGGCTGCCCTTCAACGCAGGTCAGAAAATTGCTAGAGTCACACCTCTAGGCATTGTTACGTTGCATCTTGTAGGCTGACCAGGTGCAAGCTATGCGACAACGTTTGGCCAGAATTCCAACAAGCGCTGCTGGGCAGTGCAGCGGACCAGAAAAAAAGTATACCTCCGCCTCCTTGTCGCCAGTGTTTTCCCATTTTTCGCTCGCGGATCCAGCGTTGGGAAGAACGTTCGCGAATCTCAAGAATGCGCGGTGTCCGCTAGTGCTGTACTCTGCACACCTTCTCTCAGCTTTTTGGAGCTGTCCGCGGCACGTTATTTATCGCCCGCTTTTGCCCTCTTTACTTGGCCCTTTGCTACGGGACTCTGTGACCGTTGGAGAGTTATGACCAGCGCCGCTCAGTGGCGAAGCCGACGCAGCTGGCCCTCTCCTTCCCTCCGAGGGCGCGAGGAAAAACAAAGCGCGCCGACGACGCGAGCGGGGTGGCTATTTGTTAAGACAGCGAGTGCGGCAGCCCGTAAAAAGAGCCGAATGGGCAGAACGTGACTTAGAACTCGCTGGCTGCCGCTGTGCCCGTCGCCTCCCTTCTCGACAGTCCTGCCGCCTGTCCGCCGCTTATCTCGCGCCTTCGTTCGCTCCTTATTTTCTTTCTTCCACGCTCTCTGTCTTGATCACATTTCTCTCCGTGTCCTTGCGAACGCGACACGTGCGCTTCCTGCAAGCGCACCACATATCTGCTGCCGCTGCTGGCGCCGACTATGCAGCCTCGAAGCTGTGATGCCCCTGCGAAGTTTTCTCTGCCTGCATAACGTCATGCTTGCGGCAGTGCACGCTTTACAGGGGCACGATTCGACAAATGTCAGCTTGAGAAATTCTTTTAGTCGGCTTCTTCGTAAGGCGCTTTTGCAACCAAGAAGTCTCATCCACAGACTTCCTTTGTACCCATTGCTATTAGCAAAGAGAAAAGTAAAAGGTAAGCCCGTGTCCCCCTCCTCCTCTCCTTTTTAATGCTCATATTTTTTGAACTTCTGCTGCAGAAACAGTTTCCAAGTCTCCTTTTCTGTTGCTGTCACTAGGACTCTCATTCCGATGATAAGCCAATAATTTGTGATTTTCTGAAGGCTTCAAAACTCATAAAAATAAATAAAAATATGGCAAAAACTGTACCGAGCCTGTGTTTCTAACTCACGGCGGGGGGAAGAGGGAAGCCTCAACCGATTACCCCTTGTTTTTGGATAACGGCATATACCCAAGAGAGGATTGGCCACACATGCAAGCGCCAGGCTAACTGCCAATTTCTTGCGCTGGGCACTGCATGTCGTCCTTTCGTCTACTTCAGTTCGTGGGCTGAGGATCTAGAGTTCACAAAGACTTTGCCGATCTTTTCCTGAAGCCTAACCCTGAATCCCTAGCCTCAAATTGAAATCGAAATGACCTGATTTTTTATCGCACATTCTTCGCAATTGAGTAATTTAGCTAGATCGCTTCAAATTTTATATATTTATTGAAAATAAGCTAGATACAGGAACCATTTCTTCTAAAAAACTTGCCGTACTTTTGCCCCTTTCTGACCTCTTTAAGTGAAACCTTGGCGGCAGGAGTTCGCGCATGCTAAGGATGCACCTGGGAATTCTTAAAATGGGCTCGCGCATCACGTCTGTGTACAAAACGTTTTCGTTAAAAGATAGCATTGCGGAGGAGCGGATTTTCAGAATCTCGCAAGTTGCCAGAAAAGGAGGAGGAGGAGGAATTGGCGAGCTTTTTAACGGCGCACGAAAATACGTCATCCGTGATTTTCATCTCTCCGGTCGAAGACAAGCGACAGCAGTGCAGCATATGATTTTTTTGCTTCTGCCACCAACTTTCAGTTTTCCGAAAGCTTTCTGCAATAGATGCCACTTGGCAGCCATTTTGAGAAGCCCTGCAAGACAACACCTCCCAACCTGCTTCTTTTTATTTTTTTTCTCCCAGCGCACCGGGCAGGAAAATACATGAAGCAAAAGTTTGCTTTCACGTCTCAGGTTCCCATCAACACTCGACTTCCCTTGCGTTCGCTCCTATTTTTCAGGAGAAATTGAATTTGGTCCCGGACAGAGTACGGTGGTATCCTGTTTATTTTTATCTTCATTTCGTCCTTTTTCTACTCACCCTTACTCCTGTACTTGTTCGGCTGAGTTTTTTTTTTTTTTTTCAAGTTGTTTGTTCCTTTCTTCTCCACACGTTGTTGATGACGAAGCGACTCGGTGACACGTCGTTGTTTGTGGCAGCATCGTGGTATTCCAGCACGCCTATGTTGATCAAGACGACGAGGCTGTAGACAGGGACACAAGGCTATGTGGTTGTATTCTTGGCTCTCCAGTGACTTCTTTTTTTTTTTCTGTTTTTCTTTCGACTTGATTACCGTTGTCTTTCTTAGTGGGTTGTTTTTTTTTTTTGTTTTTTTTTTCACCTTAGGGCGCATCATCCCTGGCCGAGAACCCGCATTGTGCCTCCGGCGTTGGCTCGCCCTCCAGTTCTTGAAGCGACGCGGGAGACCTTGATGTCGTTATAGACACCGGCTGTCTCATTTCTTTTATTCACTGGCTCGCCCCACTTCCTTTCTTGACACCTCTTTTTGCTTGCGAAGCTGATTCCGTTTATTCTTCGCATCCTGCCTCTCGGGGGCGCCCTGGAACTGAGCTCCATTTCTTTTCTTTAGCAGCTCACTGAGTTCCTTTTAATTTCCTTTTTTCTTTCTCGCCACGCTGCTTATCGTGATCATCCCAGCACCTTTTTTTTGCATTCGTCAGCTAGGCATTCGTGCTGTAAACAGTGGTTTCGGGCTCTAGATGTCTTAAAGCAAATCTTGTGTTCTTAATTTTGCTCACATAAAGGAAAGGGTAATAGCGTAACAAAAAGACACTCACAAATAGGCACAAATAAACACACAGGACAGGCGCTGACTCCAACTTCTTTCTCGAAACACCACATACATACAAACTTCTTCTACATCCAAATGCTCCCACAAAGTCAGCAACAAAGTCATCATAGCATTTTAGGCCTACCCTACCTAACAATATTTAACAGTCGACCTTCACTACTATGCAGCGAGAGAGATAATTCACTAATACATTTTGAACCAAGTTTTTTAATATACGAGGCTTCTAGCAGCTCACGGGCAAGATTATCTCTGCTCCTGCCTAAAATCTTAACTTCCTCTAATGTCAGTGCTAGGTTTTGAGAAGCTTTGTTTTTCCCAATGCCAAGCCAGATTACATAATAATAATAATAAAAAAAAAACGTCTGAGTTCTATCGCCCGGGTAGTGGCAGAAAATCAATGAATGGTTTTCAACAAACAGACTCACCTTGCCAAGACTAAATATATAATATTTACATCCCCCTACAAGAGGTTTCAGAACAGCTGCTTCGCAATGTCGAAAGGAGATAACAAAATTGAAGAAGTTAAAACTATTCAATACATTGGAGTAACATAGGCTCTGTACAAAATTGGGAATCTATCATCGAAAAATATCGCAGCAAACTTTCTTTTGCATGTTTTATTCTGGCTAAAGCTCGGTGACATGTTGAAATACACGCACTAAAAACAATATACTTTAGATTTTTCCAGTCACAATAATTTACTGCACAGAATCATGAGGATTAATTTACAAACTTATATTGAATCTGCTTTACGATTGCAGAAACGGGCATTGAGAATGATGACTTCCACAGGTCCGAATATGCCCTCTCACTCTTTGTTTTATAGTAACCAAATAATGCCTGCATTACAGCTTAGAGATTTGCGCGTCGCATTGCTCGTACTAATAGATCTGTCCGGCACCTCTTCCTTTTCTTTGAGCACATTTCATACAGTCGCAACTAATTGTCGCTCAGCAGCACAGGTAAAAATTTTGGTCCTTACCTCTCTCAGCGACTATGGCCAGCGAAGCCTTCAGTATCAAGATGCAGAAATATGGAATAAATTTCTGCCATTCAATGAAAACTTTTTTTCTGTCAATAATAATCACCCTGTTTACAGCGTGAATGGTTTTGTCTTCTATTATCCTCTGTACTGTCGAAGATGGGTTTTAAATTTATATTAAGGTGAAAGCCTTTAATGGCTCATGCTGTCGTGGACAAGATGTGTCCCGCTTTTGCGGCGGCTCTGATTGTCGAGGCGAGATGACGTCATAGAAGTCTCGACCAATCACAGAGCACCACCACAGTATGCGCGAATGCGTGCCTTATATGGCCACATGGCAATCAGCAATCAATTATTAATCACAGGCTTAATTAATAATGATTAATTAATAATTATTGATAACAAAGTAATTAATTAACTATTCAATAACTAAATAAATTAATAATTATTAATTACTTATTAGTACCAGTTGCCTAGCAGAATGCGGCACTCAGGTTTTCGCCTGTCACTACTTTAGTCGCTAAAGTCCCTCGTCATTTTTTTATCATCGTGTATCGCTTCTGAGGCAAGGGTTTTTATTTTGTGTAATGAATGGCACTTTTGTTTTGATATCTTTGTTTATTGTCATAATCCCTTGCACAATTTTCTAATTTGTATTAGTTTGTTATTACTTATACGTTTGTAATTTCTGCAGCTTTTGCACGTCTGTGCTATTATGCTATGCAGTTATTGGCCCTTCTTTACTTGTGTAGTTTCAATTAACCAGTTTGTGTGTAGCCTTTACATTTTTGCACAATTTGTATATCTGTATTATTTTGGCAACATTTGTCCTCAATAATTTCCTTCCTTTCAGTGATTGAATCCAAAACTAGAATTTTGCGATGTATTATACCAAAATAAATAAACGTAATAAAAGAAAGGAAGGGCAAAAAATAAAAAGCGTGCACAATCGGCATCAAACCAATTACGAACCAATAAACGTCTTGCTCTAGACGCACATCATCCATCGATTACTTCTTAGTTTTGAAATGACAGCTAATTTGTTTATTCTGCGGTGTGTTTGTTACTCTTTGTATTATACCTTTACATTTTCCTCCAGTCGTAAGAACCGGCGATTGGCTTCGATTGAAATGTCCTCCATGAAAGTAACAATAGACAATCTTTTTTTTTTTTTTTTTTTTTTTTTTCACTACTGCTGCTGCTACCAAAATATATAACCTGGACTGACCAGAGCATGGAGGTGTCTTCGAGCGCCCAGAAAATATGCTCTCATCACATTTTAGTGCCTGAAGAGATCGCAGATCGAACGCACGCGAGACATAAGTGAACTGACCACACGATCTGCTCAGTGCTTCTTTTGTATTGCAGTCTTTGATTATGTCCAGTTGGATGCGAGGCGGCACTCTAGTTCTTTACGCAGCGTTGGGAGCGACTCCCTGGTGGCGATAAAAAGAACCCGAGGCCCGCACCCCAAAACATTGCCGGACACAGTGGGCTGATTTTTCATCGCTCGGCGGCGCGTGATCTGCGAGAGTGGTGGTAGTAGTGAGGTAGCGCTGGTGAACTCGGATGTGTGTGTATGTGTGTGTGATGGGGGGGGGGGGGGGGGGGGAGCACTTGACCGTCGACCGCCGCCTAGCGGCCGCCGGTCCGCTTTAATTGGGAACCGAATCCCGTGGGAGCCTGCCGGCTTTGCCGTCGGCCCGGCGCCGATTGCAACGCCTCCCGCGAGAAATGTGCGGCTGGACACGAAGGCAGAAGCACCACGAAAGAAAGAAAGTAAAAAAAAAAAAAAAAAAAACTAATCATGAAAGCGCGAAGAAAGTCGAACGCTTGGAAATACATAACACGAAACTCATGGGCGATTTTTGTACTAAAGAAAAAAAAAGAAAAAAAAAGAGCGAAAAAAGGTACTCCAAAACAGCGGATGAACGATAAAAGAAAAAAAAAAGAAATAAGGGGCACATATAAGCGCAGAAGCCTGCGTGAAGTGTCCGTCCGTTCGTCGTCGGCGCGGTGACCGCACGCCCATAATGCGGTTGCGCCTGAAGTGGCCGGCCACGACAGCAGCTGTAAACGTACCGCACCAGCTCTTTGATCTCCTCGTCTGGCCATTTTCGTTGGACTGTATATATATCTAGTCCTGTTCACTATTTTTTTGTATGGCCGCATCTCTTTATGTCGAGTTATCTACTTTTTTTTTATTATTTGGCTTCATTCGACACTATCGCCGTCTGGTGCCCGTGAGGAGCGGTGTTTGGGTGTAGCTGTGCGTTAGGGCGAAGTGTGACCGTTGCCTGAACGTGCTGGGCCGAGAGAAATTGTGCGGCTCCGCCCTCTGAGCTTCCTTTCGTTTTTTTTTTTTTTTTTTACTTCGCTTTGATTCTGTTCCTGGCTTTTCTTTGTTGTTCCTTATCTCTTTTTTTCTTTTCTCTCTTCTTATCTTCTGCACCCGGGCGTGGCACGGTTGCTAACTCGCCGCCGAGACGTGACCGCTCCATGCCGGTCCACAACAAAGTCGGTGTTTGTTGTCGCCCGTCAGCCACCCGGAGCGTATGTCTGTCCCGCCCGCGGCTTCGTTTATGGCCATGTTCTTCTGGCCGCACTAAGCGGCGAACTGTGATAAACAAGCAGCTTTTTTTGCGGAAGTCAACGAGTTCTCCCTGTTTTGAACCAGATTCCGTGACCTCTGGTATAGGGACCCAACATGTAGTAGTGTGTTTACTAGTAAGTGGTTGCCTTGACGCCACTGGTCGGCTTTGTTTAGTTACCGAAGGCGACCGCTCCATGCGCAGGGTCAGTCAAAAGTTATCAGGTCGCAGATTCTACTCTTCAGCAGTATAATGGGCAGTTACGACGTCTTCGTGTAGCTCTGTATGTGTGTAGATTAGAGGAAAAATATCGTTATCACATCTGAGATCCCTGGTAATTTTAATGACGCCTTGAGTACCAAGAGATGCCGCTGAGAAGCAGGCCTTCTGACTTAGTACCATTTGATCAACCAGGTGCGTAATGTTAAACTCTAAATCTCTCACTAAGCTCAGACCTCAGAGGAGCTTGTCTGTAACATTTTGGTAGCTTCAAAGGCGAATGAAACTCCTAATGCTGAAGCTCCTGCCGTCGGTATTGTAGTCGTCGCCAACGGCTAAGACCGAACCAATTCTAGCCTTCCCGCTTATAAGTCGCATATTTATTTCATCAACAGGCGCCTCTTCGGAGCCGAATCACGCTCGCGCAATTAGCCCGACTCCGACAACGCTAACGTCGTCCCTGTTGCGAAGTGGTCCCCGGTCACCTCGATGGCGCGGGGCCCCAGCACCGCCGACTCGGAACGCCGGCGGCGCGTAAAAACCTGCAGGCTTAGAGCCCGCCAGCAGAGCGGCTGCTGCTGAATAAGTAAAGCCGGCCGAAAATCGTCTCTACCGGTGCGCGGGAGCAGCTGAGCACCGAGCGCGAAGTGGCCATCTGTGTAACGCTTAATTCGCGTCGTCTGGGCAGTTGTCTTTCGCTTTGTCCTTTGTTGCTGTTGGTGTCGTTGCTGGGCGTGCTTTGTGCTATCCGGGGCCGGTAGACGGACGTTTCCCTAATTAGGAGCTATGCTTCCCTCCGCGTGGGCGCTGGCACTTGAGGCTGCTGCTGCTGCTTCCGTGGAACCGGCAAGATTGTGCAGCAGCTTGGGAACCTTTCGTCGTGGACGTGCTTCTTGCGCGCGTGGTTAAGCCTAACTCGACTTGCTCGTCCAGTTGTAGAAATTTCTGGCGTAGAAGGGAGCTCAGACGGTTAAGAGGACTCGACTATACCTGTGCTTGAGAGCTGTATATAGCTCAGGTGAGAAGTTACCCGACATTCACGCTTGTTGGCCCCTGGAAACGCGGCACCTTATTGTGCGCCCATCACGTGGTGCATGACGTCACACTGTGGTGATGGTAGAGTGTCTTGAGTGCCTCGGGGGCTCATGCCAAACATTCGAAGGCGCACAATCTTTCGTTCAGCGCATGCGCGAAAATGAGAATAGTCGTGAGGATGAATTGGAGCATAATAAAACCTTCCGTTTCATTTGCTCCGTTCTGTGTTTCATCCAGTGACTTTAAGTTCCGATACAGACGAGCCTGGAGGAAAGAACCGTAAGTTTATGGACCGTACCGTCGCGCATGCGCAGAACACAGGGTTTTGCGCTGTAGAGTGCACTGTACCGTGGTGGACGAGCAAAACTTAACATGTGCCGGCGAATGTTATTGGTGCGGGGGTGGGGGACGGTTTAGGCGACTTGCTTCATTGCACCTGTGCCTCACTGGTTTCCCTGGAATGCCCCCTTAGACTCTTGCAAAAAAAAAAAAAAAAGAAAATCTCAGGACAGTTACGATTTTGTAAGTCGGATTGTCAGCTTCGCTATCTGCTGGGCGATTGTGAAATGAGACTTATTATAGTGTTCATATATTGGAGCAGATGCGCTAACTTGGTCACCGGTACTGAACCGGTGACCTAGTTGTAGGAGCATTGGTTCGTATTGGGTCCACCGCTACATTAGGGAAGAGCTAACTACAGCTGACGCGCCCGAAAGAGAACAACAACAACAACAAAAAAAAAAAACGAATTCAGGCACTTTTGGTATTGGCGATACCCAAAAAATATTTATCTTTCTTTCTCTATATGTTCCGTTTTATTGTCACCCCTGCTAAAATGTTTCCTCGCATCCGTTTTTCAGGAGCTTCGCTTCGGGGACGGTCTATGCCAAACTTCGCCGTGGACATTTTCGAGCAGCACCAAGGCACGCACATTCTACAGGTGAGTAGCTGTTAATTTATTTTCTGCTTATTATTTTTTTTTCATGCCCTAGGCCAGGGGTCTCAAGCGCGCAGCCTGCGGGCCGCGAAGCTGTGTGACGCGACCTGCGAGCTCCACAAATTTCAGCCTTTGTTCCGAAAGCACGTACTAGCTTCATAAGTCAGCTTTATTGTTAGACTTTCTTTCGAACTACAATCAGCTAAAAGGCCTCGTCGCCAGACTGTATGCTTTCTGTTGGAAATGAAAAGGGGCATTGACTTCTTAATCTGCGTGACCTTCGGTCGGACGTCAGCTGCCTTCAATAGCGAGGCACCGGACAACCCGCCCTCTGCCTCATCTCCAAGTATAACTTTTATTTTGAGGCGAGTTACTGTGACGTCAGCCGACGTTCCCTTTCAGTAGATCTCTCCGAGCATTCCTGAAGAGGCTATACTGTGCGGTGTTTAGGGAGAAAGGAGCATGCACCATTTTTATCCCCCCCCCCTCTCCACACACACAAACAAACAAACAAACAAACATATGCGAGAGTGGCCTGGGAACAAAACGTTTAGGTCTATATTTATCCTTATAAAGGAGGCTATGAATTTATGTTATTGTTACGCGTACTTTTACGTGTTGTTTGTACTTTTGTATTCTTTCTATTGTTATTTTTTAATGTTCCGGCTTATGGCTCGCGATGGAAGAAATTTTCTGAACGCGGCCCGCAAAGCAATGTTAGGTTTTAGATCCTTGCCCTAGGAGCCACAAAAAGACATTGCACTGGGAAGATGGGGGGGATGGGGGGGGGGGGGGGGGGTGAATGTTGCGTCACAAGAATGAAAAGAGGTAGAATACGAACCTTGATGCATGACCGGTGTACCCCAAAAAACAAGATTTTCGTAGATAAAACAAATTAGACATAACCAACACTACCTCCCCATATGACCTGTTCGAATTTCCTATAGACATCGGGAAAAAAGTATACTTTTACGCGTCACGCTTCAGGCCTGCTGAATATTTTCTTTACCTTTAGGGAATGGTCAAGTTGTAGCAAACCGCAGGTGCATGAATAAACATGTAACACGGTTTATGCCTGTCTCGCAGTGAAAAATGTCATGAATAAAATTTTAACTGCAAAAATATCTGCATTTTTTTTTCAATGACTGCCATTCTAGAGAGTTTTTCACTTGCGTCTTTCGCTACGAACATCCAACATGCGACCGAAGCTAGGTATGCAGCGGCCCTTGCATCGCTGGCATCTGCGTCGCAGCATGCTTCAAGGGCGTAACGCTGACATGTCTACCAAGTGGTAATACATATCGGAATCGGTGCCATTTGAGCAGAACTTACTACGAGGTAGGGTGCTTATCTCAAGCCCCATGCTGATTCCTATTCTCCTAAACATCGAGGTCGGAAAAACAGAGATTGGAAAAATGTTTTCTTTAACCGCTTCGCTGACCAAGGTTGGGCACTTTCAAAAGAGGAACGCCAGTTATTTCAATGCCCCTCTCTTGTAAGTGGGCTCGTTACGTTTGCTTGAATCTCATGCACAGTCTCTAGTCTGCGTGATTATCTTTTTTTTGTTGGCAAACTGTTCGAAAACTATCACGGACTCTGTAACGGCGACTTTATTTACTTGGGCACGTCTTGACAGCACGAGTTGGCCTTATGGATCTCGGCCTCGCATTGTGACGGAAGCTACGTGCGACCCCCCCCCCCCCCCCCCCTTTCCTTCCGCTTTTATCTCCTATAATGTTAAGTTGAGATGATTGCAACTTATTCAAAGTCCCCACTGCAGAGCTTTTAAAATCCTGGAGAGCTCTTCTCGAGCGAAAACACATCTTTAATTGCAATTGTGGTTTCCATCCAGTTGCATTAGACCGAAATTAACTGCCGGGATGACCACCTACCTCGCAAAACAAGCAGTCGACATGACCGCGCTTCCAGTTCTTGAAGCGTAGCTTTCGAAGCTAAGATGCTGCGCAGTATTTCGAGTACAATACTGATGACTGTAGCAGTTCGATTCCAGGGAGCGCGTGACCAGTCGAAGTTTCAAACTGTCACGAAAACTCGGCGCGCTCATTGCACTTATGCTAGGATAGCTGAACGTGCACGCGGTAACCGCGCTCGCCCCCCCCCCCCCCCCCCCATCTCCCTGTTTGTGTTGTTTGTTTCTCGCTTCTTTCGCGAATGTTGAAGCTGCTATGTACGAGCATACTCTAAACTCTCGCTTGCGTTTCTAAGATCCCCACCTCGGAATGTTTGTCAAAAAAGAAATAAGAAAACGAAGTGATAAGATGCCGGGTGCATCGCACAGCCCGTGCCGATGCACAACGTGACCCGAATTCTTGTGCCTCGACGGATGGACTACGAGACGGGAACGGAGAAAGCACCCGCGCCGGAACGAACTACCTTTGTTCAGCTCGGTGGCGCTGTATACGAACGCAGCTTCGCGTAGCTGCCGCGCTGCCGCCTCAATTCGCGTCTCCGTCTTTGAACTTCTTCAGGCATCTCCATTCGTACTTTCCCTCGCTCAAGCGAGGGACCGAGCGTATCCTTCCCACTGTCTTCGCCTTTCAACACACACGGCGCTGATGTCATCTTATCGCTTGGCCAGAACAGCGCCGCCGCCGCCTCGGTGTTTGTTACCCACCCTGCTCATGCAGCTCTTTCGAGATCCCGCTGCCGGAGCGGGAACAGCGGCGTTTGAATCCCAGATTGGACACCCAAGCCCGCGCTTCGTTTCTTCTTCATCCTGCAGAATACACCTTTTCTTGTCTCTTCGCCTTTTTCTTTTCTTTTTTTTCTTCTCTCGTCTCTCCCGGAAACGCAAGGCTAGCATAGCAGCGGAGAAGAGTAGGTACGACTGCGGCGGCGTCAGCTCGCGTTATTGCCAGGAGCCCTTCCTATCCCCGTAGACCCGAGACCCAAGAACTGGAGCTCCGGCTTTTTCGCAAGAAGCGGGGACTTCTCGGCAGAAAACAAAACAAAAAAGTACTACCGAGCTGGAAAGAAGACACAAACAACGGAGAAAAGTAGTAACAGGAATGCTAGCGCAAAGTGAACAGAGAGCGCGCGCAAGCTCCTCCTGCTCGCGGACGGCGAAGGAACGCGCCAACTGCTTTCTTCCTCGAGGCTTAGCTTGCGAGAGTCGCGCCAGGCATACTGAGCAGCTTCGGGATCTCTTGCTGCGCCGCGCAGCTTCCTCTGTGCCAGTAGTTCGTCCGTGTTGGGCTGTCGCCCAGCCCTGACGCTCGTGGCGCTCATCGTAGTGTTTTTGCTGATAGCGTGCGCTGGAACGGCGGCGAAAAAGAGGTGGCTGGAGTACACACTGCGCCCGCATAATTCCCTTCAGCGGATGCAGTTGGGGCACTGAAATCGCGTTTGTGTTTTCCACTCATGTTCCGTGGACTTCTGGTCAAAGCAGCAGCTCAAGTTAGTTACCTAGGTTATTTTAAGACCTCATTCGTACAGCGGATGCACAGTACGGGATTCCACGTTGGTGGAAAAACTTGCTTGCTTTACTTAGTGGGCAAACTACGGCATTTACGAAAGTAGTGTAAACCTAACTTTGGTGTTAGTGACCAAAGTTGACGGCGTGCGCGATGAGAAAATAAACCACACACTACAGTTGGTTCATGCCTTACATGGCCTCAAAGTCATTTTGCTTCTGATTAAACGTGTTTTAGCAAGCCTCTCAATTCCCCTATTCACCTTCGCCCACAATCGCTTGCAGTTTGTTTTCTGTTGCTGTCGTTGCTGTATGCGCTACTATAATTATCGCAAGAGTATGACAGCCAGCTTCGTGCTCAATTTTGGGGCATAGTAAAAAAATGGAGCGCTCGCAGTGGCCATGTGCTCCAAACTTTGACGTCGAACGTCTCACGGGCAGTTGGTGAGTGCTTGGGTGCCAGGTATGACGATGGGAAGTAAAGAATAAAATTTTGTGTGCAGATTACCTGTTCTTCTAGCACAGTTTCTGAGGAAAGCACGCAAAACGCTAGAAAGAGCTACTGTCGGCCTCGTAAACCATCTTTCCTCTTCAGCGCACCCAATTAACAGACAAGCTGCATGAAAGTGAATTCAAAATCCAGACCCGCTGACATGGCTGAATGCCCACTTTTTTCCGTTGAAAATAGATAAAAATAATTTTATCGTGCTATTACTATTTTGTTTGCAACTTATTTGTACCTGATATATAATCATACCCGCATACGCTCTTCAGAAAGGTTTCTACTTGGGCCTCCATTTTCTGAATAGCGTCTATACCACACCTCCAGGCAACCGAACACAGACTACCACCATTTCAATGCATTCAGACTCTTTTACGAGAGCGCAGCCTTCTAGTTTTGTGTCTAAATGAGCCTGGAAACACCATTCCTTGGTTAAAACGTCCGTTTGTTAACCCGTATGCTCAGCAACTGCCCATGTTGTGTCCTCACCATGCTTTCTTGCGTCAGTATCGACGCTGGCTTTTCATACCCGCCGAATATCGCCCGCGATGCAAGCGAAGTGCTAAATCGGCTTACCCCCCACCCCCCTCCCTTCCCGCCAACGCAACATCTCGACGCATCATTTATGGCAGCTTTGTACGCGTGCATTTCCCGAAAGCCAGTCGTTTTTTCACCATCTTCATCCGGACCTCTAAATCCAGGTAGGGATGCACAGGTCAGAACGCTTTCTTAGAAGGGGAACCCTAGGGTGTTCTGCCGACGCAGCGTACTGTACGCTTGCACACACTCTCTGGTAGCGAATGTCGCATTCAGTTCACTTAGTAGCCAAATGTTGGAAAAGCTATTGGAAAGGGTGGAAAAGATTAATTCCTGGTAGATTTTGAGGTCGTGCTTCTCCTACTGCCCTAGCTTCCAATCGGGCGAAAATCAGCGCTTTGGCCAGACAGATGTGTTGGAGCAGATTGAGTGCATTCCTTTGACGTTTATCGTTACATGCTGCCTTAATGCTGTCCCTCCTCAAGATTAAACACGACAGACAGAACCGCTGATTTATTTCAGTGCGCATTTGTGCGTCTAGGCTCCGACTGTCCCTCCACTGTGTCCATTGTTTATACATCAGATTGCGCGGAAAGGAGAAAAAAAAAAAAAAGCGACGTCGCATAGGTGTGGAGGGTGACGATGGAGTTTTGTATACATATTTCTTACGGCGTGATAAAGCTCTAATAAATACAATATACTAGAGGCTGCGTTACAGTTCGATCATATACCACTGGCGGCAGATGAGGCAGCAAACCGTATACTTATTGTTGGGCCATTTTTTTTTTTGTGTGTGTGTGTGTGTGGGGGGGGGGGGGGGGGGGGAGAGAGAGAGAGACAAGCGCTTTAGTTTCGCAGAATGTCGCTGAGCTCGGTAAGTTGGTATATCGACATGATGGAAAGCGTAAACGACAAGATCCTGTTGGTAACCGACGCACAGCCGGCGTCGTATGGTAATCCTTTGATGCACAGTTTATGTTTGTTTGCTTGCTCTCTGTGAGTCGTTTTGTATGCGTCTTTTTCATGCGCTGTTTAAAAATGACAACATGCCATACGGACAACGCACTTGAATGTAATGTTTGATGTACTGTAACAAAACGATGTCCTTTCTTTCTTTTCTTCCTCTCCTTCTCTGCATTTTCATCCCTGCAGTCACTAGATGGTTTTACCTTTGCGCTGGGAGCAGATGGCCGCTTTTTGTACATTTCGGAAACCGTGTCCATCTACCTTGGGCTGTCCCAGGTAAGAACGGAGTCCGGCTCCTGAGGCAGCCATTTCATTTTCTTCTAGTTCTTATATTTTTCAGCCCTCTCGACCTGTTACTTAACGGGCATGTCTGCCAGTCAATAACGAATCATGTGTGCTGTTTCACGGTGTTTGATTGTTGCTGTGGAAACAACCACAGTCGGAAATAAAACTGAAACCCACGTCAAGCTTATAATGTGGTTCAAGCTTTTAAATAAGCGCGCCACTGTGGGCATTACTTATTGAAGAGTTTGCGTTTTGGAAACTGTCTTTGCTTCGTGCACCAAATCAGTAACTTGTCAAAAATTTAGTATTGTCTTTGGAAATGAGAATTAGCAGCTTACTGATCCAATATTTTTGTCCAGGGTAGGTTACTGAGAGCAGTCAGTCTGCTATTCAGTCGCTACAGCATACGCACGTACCAGTTAGTCCATTTCAACATCTCCTCGTGTGCTCATTGGGGGCTGGCTACGCTGGTGCGTGTGTTTTAGTGCGCTGCTGTCGTATTAAGCTTCTCGCCCCCGTGGCCCTCTGGCGGTAGGTGGAGATGACGGGCAGCAGCGTGTTTGACTACGTGCACCATCAGGACCACGCCGAGCTTGCTGAGCAGCTCGGCATCAACCTGTCGCAGTCGGTCTCCTCGCCCTCGGGAGGCTCGGGGGGCTCGGACGACGGATCCTCGACGCCAAACTCCCTCGACAGGCCAGGTATACCTACATAAGCACTACCTCCTTGTCAGTATGCACGGATTTTGCGCCATCCAGTGCTTATTCAGAAAGGTGTCTCCTTCCGCGTATAATTTTTTATCTCTCGTTTTCCAACAAATAAAACAAGTTGACTGACACTTGCAGGCGGAGATAGCGGTCAACTGCTGAGATTCTGAAATATAAGTGCAATTAAAGCTGACAAATTTAGTACACATGCCAAGAATTAAATTGTTTACAATTACGTTTACGTTGTTGTTGTGGCGGGTTGTAGACCTTTCACGCGTCAGAGGTGTACTTAAGGAAAACCGTTATACTTATCGGCTAATTCCTTCGCTGAAGGATGGTCAAAACCTACTCCGATACACCATGAAACATTGTTTCGCTTTGTTTAAGCTGTGTCCTCGTAGATTTCGGCAGTGTTCTAGCCTGTTGTGTGTATTTACCACTTAAACGTTGTTGTTTTTTCGCTCACCCTCCTGAGGCGGCGGGCTGCGTTGTGATCAGTGATCGCCATCCCTCTGGCTTCTCCTTTCCGCAGCTCCGGTGATGACTCTCAGTAGCAGCGCAGCCTACAAGGGTCTAGAAAGGTCATTCTGCGTACGCATGAAGTCTACTCTTACGAAGCGAGGCTGCCACTTCAAGTCTTCCGGATACCGGGTGAGTGCTACGCGGAGTGGGTGGTGGTTTAAACATTTATTAACCATTTAAATGGTTACAGAGAGGTGATTGGGTTAGAGCCTTATTGGCCTCCTTCCCTCTCAATACTAGGCGCAATAATGCTTCGTCCACACGTTTCGGTGGTCGGGTGTATTCTTCTTTAGTTCATTTTAGTACGATGTAAATTTACACTCGGAGGAGAATCGCCGCGATGTGCGAGGCTGTTAGTATGTAAGCCACTCTGTTATTTAATGAGGCACGACGTATGTGAAAATAGTCAGCGGTGTTTTCTTTATAACTTTTTCATAGTTTGCCTATATCTTAATCGCCACCGTTTCTGATGTCCTTGCGGTCAAATCTCGATCATACAAGACAAGAAGCGCTGAGAAATGCTGTAGCGTGTGTTAGAAATTGTGCTTTTTCGGCCACTTCAGGACAAACATGTTTGCAAAGTACACGCTTTCCTGGTGTGGCTTCCTTCTTCCCGTATCACAGAAATTTAGTTAAAAAATATCGTATAAAAAATGCTCACCTTGAATACTTATTTTCTATTTGCTACTACACAATAAAAAAAAATTACCATTATGGTGCTTGTCGTCATAAAATGTGAATCTTGGTACTCTTCACTGATATTTATCCTACTGGAAAAATTGTATGAGGCAGTAACCTCACATTTTCTCATACACTCTCATAAAACTCGCATAAGAAACCCCGTACAAGTCGCATATAATTGCATAGGACCTCATAGTTTCTTGTACATTATCATAAATTATGGGATATATTTTATGATAATGATGTGCACCGTATGAGAGTATATGCGATTTGATGAGATTGTGTGAGGTTATTGCCCCGTATAACTTTGACGCTTACAAGTGCTTATTGAGGTCGTACACATCGCGTGTACAGCCAATTAATGGGCGAAGCATCGGACCGCCTTTGCAATTTGATTTACACTCGGAGAAGAGGAGTGGATCGTCTTTCAGAAAACGCAAAGCAAAAAATCAATCTCCAAATCTTGCGACCGACGTCGTCTGCTTATATCACATCTAAATGTCGATCGAGAAAAAAAAAACACGCCAGGTGAGATTTCGAGCTGCTAACCAGCAACTTTTAGCCCCCGAGACCACACAGAACTTTAAGAAGGAATATTAACAGGAAAATAAAAGTGGAATCTAGGATTCCTGTAATTCCTCTACCTTACAGTCAGAGACAAAAGTTTGTGGGATGCGGATTTGTGGAAAAACATTTATTTCTTCGTTGCCTCGCTAGTTTTTCTTATGGTATTTTTCTCTAAATTAGGCGTGCGCGTGTCCCTTCGTGATTTAGCACATTTCATTCACCATGTTTGCCCAGTCGCACAGAAATATTTTCCCACGAACTCAGGTCCCGCCAACTTTTGTGCCTGTTTGTTCATAACCATTGCTTCGTGGCATTTGTGGAATTCATGTATAGGTGATGAAGCGATCACGTTCATTCACAAGGCAGTACAGGGCTGCTTTAAGCCTGTCCTAGCGTGTTTGAACATAGTTCTTGGCCTGTGTTTGTCCTTTTCATGTTATGCTTTCTCCAGGTATACAGAACCGATTCGCCAAGCAATGTTTTACTGACCATGCTTCTTTTTTTTTGCTTGCGACAAATATAACAACACTAGTCCTGTTTGTTCATTAATGCGCTACCACCGCATATAAACAAACTGTTGCATACGTGCTTACCGTCGCGGCGGCTCATCGCAGGTGGTCCTGGTGTTGTGCCACCTGCGGCCGCAGTACTCGTTCTCGCCGGGCCGCTCCAAGCAGCCGCCGCAAATTCTCGGAATGGTGGCGATGGCCATTGCGTTACCTCCACCCTCGGTGAACGAGGTGCGGCTAGAGTGCGACATGTTCGTTACGCGGCTGGGCTTTGATTTCCGCATCGCGCACTGCGAGCCCCGTGTCGCCGACCTGCTCGACTACAGCCCTGAGGACCTGGCCGGACGAAACCTGTACTCGCTGGTGCACGGCCAGGACGTGCAGAAGCTCCGAAAGTGCCACGTGGACCGTGAGTGGTGCACTGCTACTTCTTCTCCTATTCTGCGCCAGTGAGGCGCTATTTCCTTATTCCCGGTATTCGGAAGTAATAGTAATAATTGGTTCACAGGAAAGGAATGGCACTGTATCTGTCACATGAATGTCCTGTGAACACTTTAACTGCGCCGTAAGGCAACGGAGAAGGCGGGAGTGAAGGCAGAAAGAGAAAGATGTGCCGTAGTGGAGGGCTATGTAGTAATTTCGGCAACCTGAGGATCTTTAACGCTCATCGACATCGCACAGCACACGGACGCCTCTTCGTTTCGCCTCCATCGAAACGCACCCACTGGCGGTCGGGTTCAAACCCGAGTACTCGGGCATATCGTCGGGCATCTTAACCACTGCGCCACCGTGGCAGAGTGGGTCCAGAAAGAAAAAAAAAAGATATTTGAGCTATTCAAAAAGAGCATGAAGGAAAATGTTGAGTATGGTTTCGGACAAGCTTCTGTGCAGTCCTGCATGTTTTTTTTTTCTTTACTGCCTCCTTTTATGCTCTGTTCCCAGCCGATTTGGCTAAATTGAGGCCCCTGTTGGGAGAAATTAATTAGCAAATAGCAGCACCAGCAGTAGACGCCTTTTTTTTTTTTGAAAATTTTAATGCGTGAATGGGTGTGACGTTCGAGCCTATCACTCGACTCGTGAGTTGCCGAGAGTGCCTTGTTATATGTGGACAATCAAGGCTTTATTTTGCTGTCCTTCGAGGCTGTACGAGGCAAAAACGCAGCTGAAAGACTTGTGTGTAGTTATGTAGTGACGACAGAAGAAACGGTCGCTGACGCGACAGACGCACTGTAGACTCGGATTGACGTTGCGGTGTGTGCCTCGGGCTAATCATATGCCGTGCTGCCGTCTGCAGTGATGAACAAGGGCCAAGTGATGAGTGGCTACTATCGGCTCATCAACAAGAACGGCGGCTACACCTGGATGCAAACCTGTGCCACGGTCATCTGCAACAATAAGAACTCCGAAGAGCAGAGCATCATCTGCGTCAATTATGTTCTCAGGTACGCTGCCGCACAGGTGTCCCGCACAGAGAAAGCTCTTTCCTTTTAAGAAAATCTGGTAGAGTGGCGACACTTATATCACTATCACTTCACTAGTGACATCAAAAATTGTTTTGCTGTTATTATTTTCATAGCCTTTTATTTCCTGTGTACATTGTGAGGTGATGCCAATGAGAAGTCTCAAAATTCTACACGGTGTAACGAGGGATATCACTCAAAAGCAATGGTACCTGTTTGTTTTTGGCTCAACACTTTATAGAAATAGTTCTAATGATGACATTTAATATTTCAGCACGTGAACGCACATTTTTTTTATCATGGCCGTTTGTTGTCTTGGTGCAGTGGCGTGGAGTACGAACACTGCGTGATGGACTGCAGTCAGATGCGCGGCATCGGAGACATCAAGCCTGACGACCCAAGCAACTCCGAGAGGGGCTCCACGCCGGACAATGAGCCGCGGGGTGAGCGATGTAGAGAAAATGCCTCCACCTCGCCAAACTCATCGGGAGCGGCAGCGCAGAATTATTGGCAAATACGAGCCTGATATAACTCATTTCGGAGAGTTCTGCTCGTTGCTTTGTACTCAAACGTTCGCAATTTTATCTAAAAAAGTGCCTTCCTTTTTTAAGCAGTAGAAAAGAAAATAAAGGAAATGTTATATCGAAATATATGATGGAGGTTAGCCTGATACAGATGCCTCTTCTACTCTACCGTATAGGTGGGGAAAGGGAGAAAAAAGATTTTAGCATATAGATGTTTATGACGAACAGAAAAGAGTGTTGCAAATCTCAAATATGAGTTCCACATTTGTAGCAAGAATGACAGAAATCAGAAAACTAGGAAAGAAAGCAAGTATAAGTAAAGGCTGGGAAATGAATTCTAGTGCCATAACATCTGAGAAAAAATGACGGAGGCTCCAGGAAAAATCAGCTTTTCAAAGCCATTTATGCAACTTGCTGGTGCAAAGTCCGCCTACCCTTTGCTAAACTTTGGACCAAGGGCAGAATCCACCATTTTTAATGGGTCTTTTGGCATTGCAGTTTTTCCTCCGGCCCTTCTTGCACACTTCTCTTTTCTGCCTGCCCTATCATATTTCTAGGCTCCGGAAGCTGTTCAGTAGCTCAGAAGCAGCAGAAAATTGAGAACGCGAAAACGTCTGTTCATCTAGCTATGTTCGCGCCCCGTTATCATTTTCCAGTACGCTGAGCTAGTTAGAGGTGGTTCATATCGATGACTACCACAGAAGAGAAAAAGGACCGAGGAAAGAGAAGGCAGTGCGCATACACCAATGTCCCTCTATTTCCGAGCTAATCAGAAATCTGTACCCTCTGCAGAGGAGCGGTCTCCTGGCCGTGCCACCGAGCCGTCTCCAAAGAATCACGAGCCTACGCCGTCTTCGGCGCTGGGAGGGAGTCAGGACGTCCCATCGGCCGCCGACCAGCAGCAGCAGCACCTGACGCAGCTGGGCGCCGTAGGGAAGCTTGACTCGCTCAGGAACGCCAAGGTTGGTCTCCTTTGAAGCATTCCAATTCACTTCCTTTCCTGGGAACATAACTATATTTTCTCTTTGTGAATGGCACATTTGCAGGTCAAGCTAAAACTCTTTTCACGTGTTTATCTGGCCAGTGTGCAGCTTACCGAGTGAAGTCACACAGGCATTGCCGGCGAGGTGACCAGGAATGCCTGTATGCCTGTATGCCTGCTTATCAATTTAAATGATTTCAAGAGACAAACTCCATCTCTGCAAGGCTTTTCAACTCGCTGGGAGCAATCATGCAATAACTGATAGCGGCGGCTGCTGACGTGAATTTCCTCAAACCAACATTTGCAAAAACTGAGAAACCTCTGTTACTCAAGAAGTAGTGGAATTGGCAATTGGTTCAGCTAGTGAAGTGAGTGAGTGAAGTGAAGTGAAATGAATTTGGCATTTATCTTGGCCAACTACATTGTAACCATCTTCAACAGGGCTCGTGCATAGAACTTTATGTTCTTGCTCTGTAAAGCATGGTCGATGCGCCACTGACACTTGGTGCTTTTGTGGCATGGCAGATTGTACATGCGTTATGTGACCAAGTGTATGTTCGATACTCAAGCAAGCCTTAACTCTAAAAACCTTTTTTTTCTTTGACTGCTTGTAAACCTTATGCAAGGAAATGTTCGCGTCCCCTTTTCGACGGAAAAAGCAAGACGAGAAAAGAATGCATCACATCTCCTTTTGAGGGCACCAGCCATAGCTTCTGCGCATATGCCCTAAATGGATAAAGGAAAGAAAATTCGTCGCACTGGTTTTGAATTGTGCTGCTATACAGATGTATGGACGCATTCTTCAATATTTTGTTTTGCTCAACTTGAAAAATTGCCTCAGACGAGTACTGCATTTGATGTGGTCATTGATTCCCAAAACTTCCAAGTGATGTCATCAAATATTCATTATCATTTTATAATACCAGCAAAGCTTAACTGAACACGAGGTAAGGGACGTTTTGTAGAGTTCTTAATGACTGAAATGTTTTTGTTCATCTGCGAAAACGGTTCGAAACGAACTGGTGATTTTATCGCCTGTGAACGTAAATAGCAAGTCTGCTAAATTATTACTAACGCGTTGAACTTGTTGGAAGTCAAGATTGTCACACCTTGTCTTTGCTCCATGCTGGCTGCGCAGATTCGGGGCACGAGGCGGTCCGATTCGAACTACGTTCAAATGGCCTGCCACGCATACGTGGACGCCTATCAGGTCAGAGGGTGCCGAGAGTATTACTACTCCCCCAACACATCACGCACAACACTTTCACGCCCGGATATCTCCCCCTCTGCAGAGCACGCCACCCAGCACCTCACATATCCCTCGCACTTACATTTGCTAGCCCCAAAAGAACGGCATATGTCAGTGTGTTTCATTCATGCTTTTATTGTGATAGCATTAGACTGGTCAACACACCAGAATTCTGCCACCGAATGGAACGACATTCTCTGTCTGGTTGAGACAGATGGTGACAAAAGACCAATCACAAAGCACTGCAAAATTTGAAAGTGCTCTTCCCAAAATTAGATGGCACATCATGAAGGTTCATAAAATGCACCCCAAGAAGCCATAAAACTGGTCAGAAACAATATATTCACCCCCTTGGAAGGCGTGGGCAATTGAAGATCTGCAGGGCAAGTTATTTTTAAGGTAAAATACCTCAAAGCTAAGTACCCTTAATGCACCTTAGGGGTAATTATCTCAGAAATGAATAATCTGTAATAAATACTTTGGAGACATAGGACGTTTGGGGTGCATGACCTTTAAAGTAAAGGACACTTGTGGTAGGCACGGCAGTGATCAACCCTCTAATGCTATCGCACTGCATCATAAGAGCACTTAGGAAGCCCCATAATTGTTTTCCAGTTCCTTCCACTCCTTGTTGAAACACTCAAGTTAATTTTTTGAGCTCGTGTGCGCTCGTATGCAAGAAGCCCTTGAACTCAGCTGCATGCTTAGAACCCTAAGTGTAACCTCTTGTGCACAGAGTGCTGAGGTGCATGTGTACTAGCGGGTAGCTAAGCATGCACTGTTGGCTACTGCAAGTTTATCAAGTGAGCGTTGCTAATTGCGTGTGTTTTGGTTGCTTTACAACTTTTCCTTCTCATAGAACCTGTGAAGCTTCACCTTATGTCTCGGTCAAGAATAAAACCTGTCAATACTGGATGCATCATGGGACCAACAGACTTTTTTTTAACATCTGATCACATTCAGATGTTACATGCCATATATGAGCATTCCCTCAGTTAGACCCGAAATTTTCTATTTCTATCTTGCCTAGAGCAGCTTGAAAACATTGCAAATTTAGAGAAAGTGAGACCATTTTGGTACTTTTGAAAAGTTCCTCAAAACTCTGTGAATGTTTCTTCTTTTTGTCCAAACCAGCTTTTGTAGAAAGAAAAATTCCACTGAACTTCTCTGAATGCAGTTTCATCAGGGAAGGAACCACTCAAGCTTGAAAAAGTTTCCATTTTACTAAACGCGCATGAGTACAAACAGGCAAATTTGCCACACTGGCAACTTGCAGAGGTCTATGCTGTTTGACACATTGTGGCCGTTCTGCGTTCATGATGACGGGAAAATACCGTAAAAGCAGGAAAGTGCTAGATCAGTCATTGAAGGATGGTTCTAGCTGTAGTTATTTACCTCTGAAATTACAGGAGTGGAGCTTCGTTAACAAAAGCATTGTTCATTTGACAAGCCAGACTCATGAGGGAATAAAAAGATTGCTTAATGATCAAGTGATGACTGTTCATTAATGCTTGAGCATTTTATGGCTATGTAGGCGGGTTTCGCAAGGGCGTGACCTTGTCAGAGCTGTAAACGAGGAACTACTTGGTATATCGGAAAAATGGTATCATTGGATAGTGCTTAAGGAGAGCTGTGCAACTGACAAAATAGTTTATGTGGGTTAGTTAGGTTATTGATCAGAGCCAATTAAGTGTGTAATTTGGAGCCAAGATGGCCGCCACACAACTGCCGGTTTCTGTTCTCAGCTTCCAGTCATGGTCGCCAGCCAACTTCGGGTTAGTTTCTTAGATTCCAGTAACGTGTCTCAGTGTAAAAATGCAAAAGCCTGAGCGTTGCATGCTGCACACGTTACATCACGTGCCCCTTATCGAACATAACCAGCATTCCGTTGAACGCATCAAAGATCACCGACGTTCTGTGATTTGTTTACAGGAAAGACAAGGCGCAATATCTGTCACTTCCCGAAACCCGCTAACACATCTTTCGAACACCAACGCTTAGGCACACGCATTTCTCCAATGCATATTCTGCAGTGATCTCAAAAATATTAATTTCTTCAGCGCTGCAATCGACCGATGCATCGTATTGTTTATTTGTTGCGACAGAACCCCGGCATAGCCACTGGTGTCAAATATTATCTGCAGTTTATCTCTGGTTAAACCTCGATGGAAGTGGAAGCTTCTATTGCGCCTGCTACATTATTCCCCTATCACACCCTATCAGTGTAGGGTACTACATTAATGGGGACACTTAAGTTCAACCTGTGCCGGAGTTCCCGGGTTCGAACCCGACCGCGGCGGCTGCGTTTCGATGGAGGCGAAACGAAGAGGCGTCCGTGTGCTGTGCGATGTCAGCGCACGTTAAAGATCCCCAGGTGGTCGAAATTACTCCGTAGCCCTCCACTACGGCTCCTCTTTCTCTCTTTCCACTTTCATTCCCACCTTCCTCCCTTCCCTTACGACGCGGTTCGGGTGTCCACAGAGCAAGTGTGACAGTTACTGCGCCTTTCCCTTCCTGTGAACCAATTTAATTTAATTTTAATTTAACCTTTAAGGGTATGACTCGAGAGCGTAAGCTACCAGCCCATATATAAAGTCCCACTTTAACCAAGCCGCAAGGACGTGCCTGCATGTCCTTGGGGTAACGTGTATGCAAATGGTTCTGGCAGGCTGATTCTGATATCACCCATCATATAAAAGGAGCGACGCGAGTTGGCAGCTCCTGCCCGTGGCACAGGGGTAACGTGAATTCAAATTTCTTGGCAGGCTGATTTTAATGACACCCACCCACGCGAAAAGAGAGGCCCGAGTTCGCGCCCTTTCAGGCACCACAGACGCTGACACTGAAGGCTATAGCTGGCTGCCGTAGTGTAGACAAACCATGCCACAGCGTCGAAGAAGTGACTGCTATTCATTTAGCACATGTGGAATATTTTTTTAGTATTTTGTCATGCAGGCTTTTATGCACTTATCTCCTGGTGAACAGCTCTGTGAGGCAGGTCATGACTGACATGAACCATATATATCCTCTCACCGACCCCTTAACACTACGTCTGTTTCCTGCAGGAGGGAGCCGAACATCCATCGGCATCGGCTAGTCCCGCCCGCTACGAGGTGACCGCCGCCGCAGCGCCGTCCAACACCAAGGGTTCGCGCAAGCGAAGCTCGGACGACGCTTCGCAGCACGGCTCGAGCCGCGCCAGCCCAAAGTGCTCGCGGCCGGGCAGCCGCGCATCGAGCCTGCAGCCGCCAAGCCCGGCCCGAAGCCTCCCCCCGGCGCCCGACGGATTCGGGCGCGCCTCCGAACCGTCGTCGCTCGTGGTCGTCGATGACCCAGCGTCGTCGTCAGCAGGCGGTCGCTCGTCCGTCGGCGCCGTATCCTCCGTTCCGGGGGGCACGGGTGACGACTCGTGTGACGGCCCCTGCGACGGCCTGTCGCGGCCCTGGAAAGCGGGGGGAGGCGGCCAGGTTTCAACCGGCGAAGGGCTCACCGTGCGCGAGCTCGAGGACGCCATGAAGAAGCACCTGCCAGAGGTGCGCTCGGCGCGCTCAGCGGCCATCCAGTGGATCGGGGGACCCCAGTCGGGGGTCACCGGCGCCTCCGCGGCAGGGGCATCGCCTCATGGCGGGCCCCTGCCGGCATCGACGCTGCTTCGGCAGCTGTACGTCAACCGCGAGTCGGTGATACGGTCCGGGTCGCACGTGTCCGCGGCCGCCTCGCGGCCGACGTACTATGGAGACGTACCGACGCCCCCCGACGGGCCGTGGACGACGCCCGACGCGTTCGTCCTGCCCCCGTATGCTGGCTATGTGGAGCCCCCGCCGCCCTTCTCGGCCGTCACGCCGCCGTCCTCGGTTTCGCCACGCGATAACAAGCTGGGTCTGACAGAGAGTCCGGCCTTCTCCGAGGCGGCGGCCGTGGCCGCGGCCGCGGCCATGCCCCACATGCGACACTACGTGTCGGCCGCCGAGCTGCCCCTCAAGCCACAAGTGCTCGTCCACCCCGGCAGCCTGGACTACGCGACGCCGCAGGAGCAGCAACTCTATGCGGGCGGTTTTCACCTGTACGGCAAGCCCAACGGCGCCTGGTACTCGCAGCAGCCCAACACGTAGCGCTGTGGGAGGATACGCGCCAGTTTGGCTCCTTGTTTTTTTGCTGCTCCGACACCGTTTCTCCACGTGTGTGTGTGCGCGTGTACATGATGGTGAGACTCGATTTCATGAGACTGCGGCGCCCTCTGCGAACAATTTCGGCACAAAGACCAACGGGCGTACGCCGGTTCGCGTCAGCGGAGGGCTGTCATATTTTGCGCGAGTACGTCCCGGTGGCGCGGCAGACAAACAAGAAAAAATGGTGAAGAAAGTTGTTTGTTGCAACTTACGTGAGCGCGTACCCGCGTTCGCGATGACGAAAATGAGACAAAAAAAAAAAAGGAAGATATCTCCCAGTGACGCGGCTTTCCCTGCTTACATTTCTTTATTTACTTTGGCAAGCCTCGTGTTGTAGTATTTGTTGTTGCTGTTGGTCTCAACCCTTTTGTCCCTCCCCAACAACCTCGCCTTCAATCCAGGTGTTGTGTGCTTGCAACTCTACAGAGTTCCCTCAACCTGCCTTCTGTGTACATAGGTGTTTTCGTCTTTCGAGACCTGAAAGCTCAGTCGGCGTCATGCTGTGACACATTCCAATGTTTGAGAGGGTTTTTTTTATTATGGCGCATACTTGTGTGATTTCGTGCGAGTCTATTGTCAACACCCGCGAATGTGCTTGTTGTTTGTTTGCATCTGGTGTGCATCTTGTGTGCATCAACTTTGTCACTGTAACTAGTTTACTGAATTTCTTCTTGATTCGTTACAATATTTGACCACAAAGCTCTGAGACAAGCTTGATATCTCAGCTGGTGTAGACACTGATGTGTTCTTTTTTTTTTTTCTGTGTTGACTTTAGCAGCTCACCATTTCCGGGTTTGTGTGTATAAAAATAGCTCACCTTTGACTGGCAGTGCACATCAGGAAAAGCGATCAGAACAAATAAATGCTTCATGCACCTATAGCTACCTGCATCACTAGAAATAAGCAGCTAGCATTTTAATTCCGATTATGTCTAGTGCTGTGGTGGATTCAATTATGAAAAAGACCAGGCATAAAGCTTAGCATGCTTCTTTGTGCAAACACCTCAAACATACTGCAGATTTTTGCAATACATACAGGATGGAGCTTTGACCACACTTGAAACAACTTCTCAAAAAGCATCGACATCACTATATATTTCAAGAGGATGCAGGTAATGCAGCTTATAAGCAGCACAAATAAGTGTTCACTTGCATCTTAATGATCTCGCAGAAATATTCTGCATAAGCGTGGTGTAAGAAATCACTTCGATCATAACAGCTGACGAACTCAAAGCTCACAAGCTCAATTTTCACCCTCAGTCTCGGAGCTTCGTGGGCAGAGGTTGTACTTTTGCGCAGTGTTTTAGTGTGTCTGAAGTGCGTGCGTTTTGTGTGTACCGGTGCATCCCCATGGTTATTGCCTTGCTGTGCTGCCCACACCTCTCTCACCTTCCCACTACTCCCCCCCCCTGCCTCTGTACCTTCTTCTTCTCCCCGAGGCGCTGTGTGCATAGTGGGCATGCGTGCGGGCAAGCCATGATGGCGAATTGTGATACAAAATTTATATAGATATAAGATATCTATATATTATATATACACTTAATATAGCATAGAAGACCTTATAGAAGACGAGTCAGCGTCTACAGTGGGATGGCAGTGAACGCTGCATCGTTTTTTTTTTTTTTTGTTTTTTTTTTCTGATCCCGGTCCCTTTCTGCTCCTGCTACCATCTTGGGCTCTGTACGAAGGTTAACATAAGAGCAAAGTTTTTTTGTTTTTTTTTTCCAATAGGCTCCTTGCCAATGCCTTGACCTCTGAGCTGTACAGTCAGTGCAAAGCAATGAGGATGCAATGCCTAAGGTCTACAATTTAGAAAAAAAGTTGACCTTTTTTGTGTTATCTTTTTTTGTTGACTGGAAACCAAACATTTGGCACTAGTGAGCTGGCTACTTTTACACTGCGGTCGTAGCTGACTGCCTTTTCATAATGAACGGGTAATGCTACATTTAACCACCAAGATGATGCATTTGTATCTTTTGCAGCTCTAAAGCAATAGCTTTATTACAAAACATAGATGCAATATGTTGATGATAATTTAAGTGCGGTACATTTACTGGGAGAACATACTCAAAGAGTCAGGGTAAATATTTCATATAAATTAATACAGCAACTGGCTGCAATAATGCTAAAAACTGAGTTGATTTACCTTTCCCTATTAACGGCTTTATCCTTAACGAATTCCGCACTTTATAACGTAGCTTACAAAGTTTCAAAATATTTTATGCACTTTGTCAAAAAGTCTCTTGCATAACTTCATAAACTCATCTGGTCGCCGGAAACTTCTCACCCACTCGAGAATGTCAAATTTTAGGTTTCTAATAAACTATGTCCGGAAATGCCATGCATTGTATTTGCTATAGTGGGTCTTTCCTAATACATCAGTGGAAACATTTTTTTTATATTATACCTTACATTTTCAAATGCCGTGATCTGCTCAGAGTGGACTAACCATGCAGAGGAGGGAGAAAGCAAAATACAATTCATTTCCATGTACGGCATTACGCAATATATCATGGCCATTTCGTAATTTGTAGACCCTTGGTTTCTTTTTAAAGCAGGGCTTACGAATTCATCGGTGCTTGAACTGTGTACGATGTTCAATGTACCACTTCTATTTGGCAAAAATAACTTCACGGCATGCTCTTTTATTTATCCTGTTTTGTCAGGCACCTGTTACGACCGTAGTCTGAAGAAAGCGTATGCCACTGGTAGTCATTGAGTGTCAAGTCAAATCCATCGTGGGTCTCAGCTTCGCGCGGAACAAGCTTCCTGTTTTTTTTTTTGTTTTTTTTTTTCTAAGCTATGCAGGTTCAGTGTGTTTTAGTCCCCGCGTTCTTTACCGGGTTGTGCATCAGTTCATTGTCCCTGGGACATGCTTTTTTTGAACGCGAAATCCACATTGAGAATACTTTTCGTTCCCTTTTCCTAGATTTTTTTCGAGCACAGTTGTAAAACAGATGAAGCGAGAAGAAAATAAAAAAACGACTGAATATGTCAGCGCAGTGTGTTGTGGTTCTTCATGTACAGCAAAAGCTCGTTAATTCGAACTTCACGAAACCTGAAAAAAGTTCGAATTATCGAACGACCACGAATAAACAGACAAGGATCATTTGCCTTACGGTAAAATTGCTGTGTTTACTCAATAAAGATAGTAGTGATGATAACACTACGGTTCGTGATAATGATCGTAGTAGCAATGATAATGGCAGTGCATTAGTTGATAATGATGGTAGTAGCCCTAATGATGATTATAATTATGGTAGAAGGGATGAGTAATGACGATGCAGTTAGTGATAACAGTTTCTTCAAAAGCGCGGTAACTTAATGCGACCCCGGAAACCAAAATGCCTCCTTCGAAATTGCCGAGTTTCATGCCACGATGTCACTCGGTGGGTCAGAATTCCCTGTCCACAGCAGGGTGCGGCCCCTGGTCCAAGATACTCTTCTTTGCGCAGGTAAGAGTAGTAGGCCCATCTATAGTGTCGAGATCATCGCTCTAAATTCTAGATGAAACGCATCCTGACAGCACGTGAGGTTGCTGCAACATATAGCCATACCTAAGTTGTCTTTTCTTGCACAACGTTCAACATGTCGCATTGTCGCAGCAACACTGCCAGACTTGATGTAACATTACAGCACTTACAACAATGTTGATTATGGATTAGGAAAGTAATGCGACGACAGTGTTATAAAACCACATCACTGCTACGTGTACGCATGCTTTACACCAGTGTTACACCGTGGTATGTTTATGCAGCTAAATATTGTAAAGTATATATTTCCGCATAGTGTGCAATATATATTGGTTGCGATCAATAATGCGTTGTTAAGCTGAACAGTGCGTTCGTTTGCAGCTGAGGAAGCACATATTTTAATCAAGTTGCTCAAGAAATTGATAAGCCATCAATTTATAAACACTAAAAGCTACGGGGATCGATACCTAGCGCATATCCACCGCACCTCCACCAAATGCACAAGGTCGCTTTGACGACGCCAAGTTCGGCGGGCGAGGTTCTCGCCCTGCGTGAGAAAGTGCAATAGAATGCGTCTTCTTCGTCAGCGTCTAAGAGCGGTCCCGTCTTCTACTTCACAACCTGTGTTTCAGCGATACTTTCATAAAAAATTTCGCAAGATTCAGTGTTGAAATATTAATTTCACTAAAACATAAATAGAATGCTGTAAAAGACTTTCAGCCCGTGATGACGTCTGCAACTTCGGAAACGACCAGCTAATTAGCTAAGTTACTATTTAATTTAATTAGGACGATATATGGCGGCTCCTCCTTCAAGAGGAGGAGCGGAGATGTCTCAGCCCCGTGACGTGCCACGTGACTCGCCGTTACTTGAAAAGGAGAAGGCGCCGCTCGCCTACGTTTCTAGCTATTAATGAAACGAGCCGGCCGGAACCTTCATCGTTGTCGGGATGATCGTATGACGACGAGGTGATTATGATCATCCAGCTCATGTTGTCAGACATGCTAAGGATGTAACTAGAGCTAAAGAACGTAAACGTGCCACGCTAGCGAAAGAGACTAAAAAAGAATGGGAGCGTCGACTGGCTCAACGGCGCTTGAAGGATGCCGAAACAGTGGAGGTTACCATAGATCTAGTCTTCCAGAGAGAAAGAGACGTTGATGTCGACCTACTGTGACGAACATTGAAACGACAGCAAACTACTTTACCGACCCCCAATCAGTATTTGCAGTTATAAAACCAAACAGCGATTCAACGATACTAAAGAATACAAAAATATGAACCTAATCAACTTAGCCATACGCCATAAACAAGACAAACAAATGCTTCGCTTGCGTAACCGGGCTTAGCCCGGCTATGCAGCAGCCATTTTTTTTTTCTCTGCGCACCCTCTGTGTCAAATTCGTCGTCAACACAGTTCTGCAGTTTCTTTGTGAGACAGTCCCATGCCGATAATGAGCGAATCTTCATTTTTATCAAACCGAATTGAACCGAAGCGATGGCCTTGTGGTCGCTATAGCATCCGTCTCGCATTCAGGAGGTACCAGGTACGATCACTGGCACCACCACCGGTACTCACCGATTTTTGCATGGATACAAGATTTCCCCCGGCCTGGTGCTCGGCTATTCTGGGGGAAAATGCTTGGGCAAGGGGTCATTAAGTGGTTAATTAGTGTGCTTATTTTTAAAAAATACGTTATTTACTATTTTCGCACTATACGATTCCACCGATCTACCAGCTTGCCACCTCGCAGTTTTTAAGCCACTCTTGAACGTCTTCATCGAAGACGCACACAAATGACTGTCGGGTCGCCGTTCTCAAGCATATCCAACCGAAGTGGTGGTAAGCCTAGCTGTCAGCGGCTGCGTCAAAGGCTCAAGGCTCCATGTTGGTACTCAGCACTCCTCACCAAAACTATTTAAACTCAGCACGTGCAGAGCGCGTACTGACAATTTTATTTAAAATGCTATCACGAGGGCAGAAGGCTCAGCTCTATTGTGATCGGACATACAAACTGCGGAGACCGTCCCTCCAACAAGTTGATGACAGGACAAAGGAGAGGAAACAGTTTCCGGTCCCTTCAAGTGTTGAGCAAGGAAGCTATGGTTGAGCATACCAGGAGTCCCGCCAACAAGTCGAATGCCGGACAAAGGAGAGGAAACGACTAATTTTCGGTCCCTTCAAGTGTCGAGCACCGCTACGGAGCGCGGGCGTGCATTCTTCCCTTTCTTCCCGTGATGGGTCCCGGGGACAGCTTTCGGCTAAGTTGCCTCGTTGAATGCCGCCCAGCGACGTCGGGACCGATGAGCCAGCCCAGGTGCAAACACGCACGGCGGCCAGGACCAGTCAGAGGGACGTGTCAATGAGTGCGAGCAGTGTTGGTGCGTGTGTGTGAGAGTGCGGGAGAGGGAGGTGACACACTCCCTCATAATCTGGCCTGCCTCTCATCTAGGGAACCTAGGGATTCAATCTTATAAAACAGGCGAGAAGTGTGTGTCGTGGGTCGTAAAACGGAGACTTTCTCTAGTCAGTCTCCCACTAACCAATGCTACCATGTAAATACTGTATATAAAGTTCCCATCTCACTTCAAAGTCTGTTTCCAGCCGCCTGCTCCGACAACCAACCAGGACTACAACACAAAACCTGGGTCATGACAGCACGATGAACCCAACCAGCTTCTTCTACCTGTGCGTAGCTCACCATATCCTACGTTCTGTCGTCTACGTAATCACGTGAAAATATGCTTACGTGGTTTCTGACCTTTACTGTATTTTCCCGAAAGTATCGCAGCAGTTGCGTTGCGGTCGCCGTCACTGGCCGCTGCTCTGTGGCTGCAAGCCTAAGCTGGTTCAACATAAGTGTGCTCCCTCGCTCTCTTTCTTGGGATGCTAAAATGCACGCGGGTAGCATGTGCGGCGTCAGTTTTCGCACCTTCGGAGCTCTGTTCGAGTGAGTGAATGAGTGTGTGATACCTTTTTGTTCAACAAAGAATTGGGGAATTTATGCCCCCGCCTAGACGACGGCCAGGAACTCTTGAAGCTGAGCCCAGCAAAATTTACTCAACGCTTGTTCTTTGGGTGGCGCCGGGAATTACGCACTTTGTTGTGCACGTTGCGCACGTTGCGCGTTTAATTTCAGTGCACAACTACCGCACGTCAACGATTAGGGGGGAGAGGACGGAGCGTGGCTGCTCCTGGCCCTGATGGAGCTGGGACAGGTATGTCACTGCCGCTTGCGGTGGGGGCTAGCCTGCCACCGAATTTCTTTCCGTTGTAGGCCGTCATTGCACCCGCCACCGCTTAGGTGGTGGGGGACGGCTGTTGCGGCGTGCGTCCTTTTCTCCCTCATCTCTACTTTTTCTCTTCTCTCCGCACGAGGCAGCGGAGGTGGCTCAGCTACAGAGCCAGTAGCAGGCCCACGCTTTTTCTTTTTCTTCTTGCTACAGCCACAGCCACAGCAACAACAACGATTAGACAAATAGGTTTTTTTCCTGCTTAATTGAAGTGTTGGCGGCGTAGGAGAGGAAGAGGAATGGGTCTTGAAATCTTGGTGTGGTTTTTGCTACTGTGCCTGGTCTTCTAATGCGACATTCAGCTGATGGAGAGAAAAGTGAGAAAAATGAGCCCATTGCTGTAATGAGCCGAATCAGCCAGTACTGCACTTCCCGCCGCTTCGTAGCCCATAAGCCCCGCCGCGGTTGTGCAGTGGTAAGACGGCCGGCTACTTTGCCGGATGATGATGATAAGCTCTTTATTTACTCCTAAAATAGGGTAACCAGCCGAAAGTCTGGTTGCACTGCTTAGAGAAGGTCAGCAGGGATCCCTTGGGACTCTGCGGCCTCCAGTGCGTGCAAAATGAGCTGGCGCTGTTGGGCGAGCTCGGTGGTACGCAGGAGGGACTCCCACGCATCCACTGTAGCTGTATTGTCTGCGTTGTGTCGTCTACATGTCCACACCATGTGAATGAATGTGGCCGGTTGTGAGCAGTGTTTGCAGCTAGGTGCAATAAGATTTGGGAAAAGTTTTCTATATAGCCAGGATTTGGAAAGGTACCTGTTTGTATTTTGCGCCAATGGACGCCCTCGTGCCGGGATAGCTCCCGTTGTGGAGGGGGGTATGACACCGTTCAAGCCGATAATGCGGGAAAATGTCCGTGTACGTAACAAGGCGTAAATGAGTGCCTTGGGGAATGTCAGTGAAAGCGGCAGGCTGAGATGGGTGCTCCGCCCGGTAGCTGAGTTCTCGGGCTAGAGCATGTGCCTGTGCGTTCCCGCTGAGCGCCTCATGGGCTGGGGTCCATATGTGAAGACGAGGTGTAGACGGTAAGGGAAGAGATCGGAGGATAGTGTGCGCCTGTCGGGATATGCGACCTGCATCGATGTTACGAATTGCTTGTTGAGAATTGCTAACGACTGCTTTGATGGAGGGGTTGGTCAGAGCTATACGCAATGGCAACCTCTTCCGCGGTGGTAACAGTTGCGGCGTTGAGGATGCTGCAGGCGTTGTGCCAGTTTCTGTGCGATGCCAATGCAACCGCAACCATAGCGGGGCCACGATGTACCCGGATTCGATTCCGACGCAGGCGGCTGCGTTCCAATGGAGGCGGAAGGACGCGGCGTCCGGGTGCTGTAAAGATCTCCAGGTGGTCGAACTTACTCCGGAGGCCTCCACTACGGCATCCCTTTCTCTCCACTTTCACTCCTATCTTCCTCCCTTTCCTTACGGCGCGGTTCAAGTGTCCACAAAAAAAGTGTGGCAGATACTGCGCTTTCCCTTTCCCGTGAATCAATCATCATCATCATCATCATCAATTATTAATATTAAGGCGGAAGCCTTTAATGGCTCGTGCTGTCGTGGGCAAAGTGCGTCCCGCTTTTGCGGCGTTCTGATTGGCCGAGGCGGGATAAGTCCCTGCCATCTGCAATGCCACACTTGAACGCGCGCCAAAGAACGCCACACAACAGAAGCGATGTTGTACCGTCCAAACTCACACTTGCCGGAGAAAGTGTGATAGATACTGCGCCTTTCCTTTCTTGTAAACCAATTGTAAAAATTATAGGATAGGAAGGGTAGGCTTTCGCGATTCACCTCTTAAGAGACATCTAAGAGACCCTCTAATTTTATTATTATTATTATTTTTTCCAGTTTCCTCCCTCATCAAGAACTCCTCGTTTCTTCTTTATGCTGATGATATAAAAATATTCAAGGTCATACATTCTTTTCAAGATTGTTTGTTGTTGCAATCGGACGTCTGCTTTTTCTGATTGGTGTGCGAAGAATCGACTTACCCTCAATTCTTCCAAAACTAGGGTTGTCTCATTTACTCGTAAAACGCACAGCTTTCTCTACCATTATACTGTGAATTATGTGCTGTTGGACAAGGTTGATGAAACTAATGACCTTGGTGTACTTTCTGACCGCACCTCAGCTTCTCCTCTCATACTAAACGCGTTGCTCAGCGGGCTATGCGGACACTCGGATTCGTCTGCAGACTTTCGAGAGAGTTCCGTACTCCACTTCCATTCCTAAAGCTGTACCTGTCCATATGCTTGCCGCTTTTAGAGTGCTCGTCGGTTGTTTGGAGTGGCACTTGTAAATTGAACTGGAACAAGGTTGACAGAGTACAGCAAATTTTTTACGGATATTTCGATATCGCTTTCCTTGCTCAACTTCCTCCTCTCGCTCCACCAAGAGTACCTCACTGAATCTTCCTTTTCTTAACTACCGCCGTGTCAGAGTAGATATAATTTTTCTGTACAAGCTCCTTCATGCCACATTATGTGCCCTCAGCTCTTAGAGTGCATCCTACTGCGCGTTCCGCGAAAGAACATGAGGGAATTCAGATTGTTTCAAGTTTCTCCGTTTCTTCATTCCCATTCCCCTCTTGACAGAATGCAGATGTTGTTTAACTCTTTTTGTCTTCACCGTGACATCTTCCAAAACTCGCTCTCTTCATTTATATTGGACGTTCGTAGCTTTGTACTCTAAACTGTATCACATATAACTTCCATAGCCTAAGTATTGTATTTAATTTACTTCACGTTTTGCTTTTTCTCCTGTTCAGTGCTGTTTAAAGTATCTTGTACTGCTTTTTATCCGTGTCTTATTTATATTTTAACTTTAAAGTTTATTTTCGAATCTTACTCTCCCGCGTTCAATTCTATTTTTGATTGTATTTCCCTGTATTTCTAGCCTGTGTTTTAAGTACCACGCACTTGTTGCGCCTGGAATGGTTTTTTATTTTATGTATATTTCTATTACTATAATCAATGTCAATTATTTGTTGTTTTTTCGCTATATATATTTTTTTCGTGGTGTGCTCTAAAATTTTCTGTTTGTGTATATAAGACATGCTACTCATTGATTTCTTTGTTTGCGTGACACTTTTCGTCTCAGTTTCATTTCATGTGTTATTTGTTTCTTCTTTTGCGTTCTATCTGCGTGTGTAAAACTTGTGTGTGCATTTTCATTTTGTGTGTGTGCTGCAGCACGAAGACCACATGGTTGTTCCTGCACACATTAAATAAAGATTGATTGCTTGCTTGATTGATTGATTGATTGATTGATTGATTGATTGATTGATTGATTATTTTGCAGTCGGCGGCGAGTGCCCAGCCCTACGCAGATACTCGTATTTCAACAGGCGGTGGTCTAAATGGTGTTGTGTGTGCCCCGAATGCTGCTGTTACCTTCATCAGTGCCGTCCATCCAGCTGTCCCTGGCGCCAAGCGGCCAACTTGGCTGAAAACCAGGATTCGCCTGCAAACATGCCCAAGCCATGGTAGACAGCGGGGAACCTCTGCAGTCAGCGGCGGGGGCTCAGCCCTACGCACGTGTTTCAACAGGCGGTGGTCTGCATGCTGTTCTCGTTTGTGCCCCGAATGCTGCTATCACCTTTATCAGTGCCATCCATCCAGCTGCCGCTGGCGTCAAGCGGCCAACTCCGCTGAAAACCAGGATTCGCCTGTGAACTGCCCAAGTCATGGTGGACAGCGGGGAGCCTCTGCAGTCGGCGGGGACTGCGCTGACACTTTGTATTTCAAAAGGTAACGTGTTCCTTTTTGCTGTTATCACTCAAACTTGAGTTTGCCGCTAGCTGCACACTGTATACAACAATGGCAGATTGTATCACTTGTCACAAATCGCTACCCGATGATGGGAAATTCATGACCTGTACTGGCTGTAACTTTTCTTACCATTTGGGTCAAAACTGTTCTGGAATCGCGCCAAACACATTTCACACAATGGGCACAGCAAAACGGGACGTATGGGTATGCAAGACATGCAGAGCGGAAAAGAAACGCGCAGGTGATTCCAACTCCCAGACGGATGCTGCCGATGTCGACGAAAGTAGGAGCGTGGAATCTGCATTGCTCTTGCAACTGCAGAATATCAGACAGAGCCTAGAATGCTTACCGGTTCTTCAATCGAAGGTTCATTCACTGCTGCTTTGAGAACTGAAGTGACCGCTCTAACCAGCACAGTTCGAGTATTGGAGAGCTCAGTGAGTTTTCTGTCGGCAAAATATGATTCCATGATGAATCGAAAGCAACGAAAGAACAAGCAAGCTCTCAAGAAGCGGAAGTATGCGCAATGAGCACAACTATCCATGCTCAAATCCGTATAACTCGTGCTGTGGTCTTTCCAGTTGTGATGTATGGACGCGAGAGTTGGACTGTGAGGAAGGTTGACCGCCGAAGAATTGACGCGTTTGAATTGTGGTGCTGGCGGAGACTCTTGAGAGTTCCTTGGACTGCCAGAAGATCAAATCAGTCGATATTGTAGACCATAAACCCTGACTGCTCATTGGAGGGTCAAATTCTAAAGTTAAAGCTCAGCTACTTTGGTCATCTGATGAGAAGAGAGGAGTCGCTGGAGAAAGATTTGATGTTGGGAAAGGTTGAGGGTCGCCGGAGAAGGGGTAGGCAGCGAACGCGATGGTTAGATGGCATCCTCGAGGCGCTGCAGATGAAATTGTGATGTTAGGAAGATAGTGAGAGACCGGAAAGCGTGGCGTGATATGGTCCATAGGGTCACGAAGAGTCGGACACGATTGAACGACTGAACTGAACTGAACTGATCCATGCTCAAGCCGAACAACTTGAGCAGATAAAAACGGAGGTAAATGACAGCGAGCAATACAGTCACAACATAAATATGGAAATTCACGGTCTCGAGGAAGAAACGGACGAAACTCTGAAGGAGGTGCTACGATAGATCGCTGAAAAACTAGAAGTTCCAGATTTTTCGCTATCAGAGGTTGAAGCGATCCATCGTCTGCCCGGCAGGCGGGATTCTATCCCGAGGTAATTGGTGCGCTTCGCTTCCATTGTTTCCAGGTAAAAGTTATCAGAGGCTCGCAGGAAGCTTGAAAATCTTTGCGAACTTGAAAAGCGTCAGACGATATTTTTCAACGAGAACTTGACAAGACAGAACCGAAATCTATTCTGGCGCCGCAAAAACAAGGGCCAAGCAAAATGGGTACAAGTTTGCGTGGTTTAAACGTGGAAAGGTCTATGTGAAAAGGACCAAGAACTCGTCTCTTCAGATAATTAGGCCAGCTGACCTGGATCAAATTATCTAACTGCAATGGATAACACTTGCTACCAGTTGCCAAACCTTAGGTCATTCAAGGACACATTCGGTCATAGCTCAGAGAATGAATTTACCATCGTTAACACAAATGACAGAAGTGTTCGAAAATACTGGGAAGAATTTAAGCTTTTTGCCACGTCAGTAATCGGATTTGTTGGCGTATTCGTTTTGACAGAAATTGTTTCAGACGCTTGCATGAACACGTTTTCAGTACTGGCCTATCAGTGCCGTTTTGTGACGCGGCCTTATCGACGAGAAGGCGGAATCGCTATCTTCATAAGATACACGTTTGATATTTCACCTGTTGACCTGAACTTCTCTCACGCGGAATGCCTAGCGCGGACGATAACTTGCGGCGCCCGATGTTTAAATTTACAGCTCTTTATCGGCCACCCTGCAACAGTGTTACCCGTTTTCTGTTAGAGCTCGAGGAAATGTTGAAGTCATGAAAATCAGTAGAATTATGTCTTGTGGGAGACCTGAATATAAATACCTTATGCCCTACAGTTGGCTCTGCATCTATTTGTCCGTCCTATCGTCGTGCGGTGTTGCAAATACAATAACAGCTCTCACCCGTGAAGAAATAGTTGGTGATCATTTAACAACGCCCTGTCTAGACCACATCGCTTTGCGAGCACCTAACTACTCCCTTACTTCTTGTGTTATTCTGCAATGTTTTGCGGATCACTACCTGGTCGCCTGCCGATCGTCTCCTTCTTTTCCTTTGCCAAGTTCACTTCTGTCCACCCCACCAAATAAGGTCTTCTACAACACTATAACTGGCCAGAGGGTCTTAGATAGCCTGATCAGTAGTTTTCACTGAATGGCCCTAACTAGTTCTAATTCACCGCAGATAGTCTATGGTGACTTCTGCGACCAAATGAAGAAGTTCGAAACTAGTTCTAAGCGTGTTGTAATAAAGAAAGGCAGAAAGGATTACAACTGATTGACTGAAAACACAATGCGTGCCATTTCATACAGAGACATGCTTTGGAAACGTTGTAAGCATGCCTCAAAAATAAAAACCTATGTCTCGAGTACAAAAAGCAAGGAATCGAGTAGTCGCTTTGATAAGATCAACGAAGCGCCAGTAGTTTTTCGCCAGTCGTCGACGAATGCCGCTAAAACATGGTCACGATAGACCATCTTCGTGGCAACAACACTGCAAACATTTCCCTGCATTCCTTCTTTTTTTTTTTTTTTCCGGCGATTTGGTCGAGGCCGCAGACAAGTTCAACCATTGTTTTGCACGGGCTTCTGAGAACTCATCCTCGTGTCAGCTATAGGCTACTCAATGCACGCAGGGGAGACGCGGGTCGAAAATCGCCATTATTTTGAAATTTTTCGTTTTTTTGTTTTTCCCTGTTTTAGCATCTTTCAACATCCTACTTTTATGCAGCAAAATATGAAAACAAGATTTCAATGGAAAGTTAGTTAAAAACGTGTCTGAATGACTCGCGGTGACTGAAAAAATCGCGAATTAAATTTTGGCCATTTTTGAGCGGCCGCCCCACGTAGCAACGGCGCAGGCTGGCATCGCGGCCATTTGCAAAAAATAGTCCAAGCCTTCCGTTTTCGATGGGCGCGTCTGTCAGTTTCGTATTCTCACGGGAAAATAAAGAAAAAAGCAGTATTCCCGCGTCTTCCGAGCGCTCCCACTGGACACGTGACGAGAACGCGGAATCGCCATTGGCTGGCGCCGTGCGGTGGAGCCAGTGACGCACAGTTTCGTATCCGGCTGCATTTCATCTCGTCTGTGTATCAGCCGGCGTTTCTTTTCTCATCGAAAATTTGACGCGATGAACGACGAGTAAACGCGTAACTTTCGTCTCCGCAAGAAACGTATACTTGCGCCTATACAGGGGAAAGCGCAAACAGAAGCGAAGGTGTGCAACGAACGCAGCGGATGCTGCAAGCTCCGTACGCCAGCGGAAAGGCAGCACGCCATCAAGCGCTGCGACTGCTATGCAATCAAGCAAGTCTGATTTTATCAGCAACACTTTCGACTTCGTGAGCGCGTCGGAGCTGGCAATGTTCCAAGATGATGAAGCAGCTGATAGTGGAAGCGGCGTAAGCACCGTTATCTGCGAAGTTGACGCGCTGACCCGACTCGTGAGCGGTGCCATGTGCGCGACATGCGGGAAGTGCGAAGTCGCTGTTGTAGAGGTCGTCAACAAGTGCAAGGGCCTCGCTTTTTTCATAGAGCTCAGGTGTGCGAACGGAACATGCCCGGCGGCAGTTGTTTCTGCTGCTTATTCATCGCTTAGCACTGCTACTGCCGCGCGTGAAGGCTGCGACCCAGAGCGGTGCAATGGTATAGTTTTGCGATATAGTTTTGCGATCAACGTGAAAGCAGTGCTTGCAGCGCGTTCGATTGGTGTTGGCCAGGATCAGCTGTCGAGGCTTTGTGGCATTCTTGGTCTACCGAAACCACTTCAACCACAAGACATTCTTCAGCATAGCCAAGAAAGTGCACATCGCGGCCACCAAAGCAGTCCCCAACAACCTTGCTGAAGCGAGGCGAGTAACTCGTATAGAGGACTCGATTCGCAAGAACCGTGAGGGTGAAACGTATGCAGCAGCAGAATTTTAGTCTTGTGATCCAATGGTCAACATATTGAAATATAGTATCACCAAGTTTCATGGGATTTGAGTCAGAATTTTGGCATTCAGCATGCAAATAATTCACTTTCAATTGCTTTTTTTTTCAAATTGTTGTTTTTGCCCATTTTTATAGTTTGTGCACACAATTTTTCCCTCTTGAACTTGTTGAATCACAGTGAAATTTTGCACAGGTGTTCCTTGGGGTGCACAGAGTGGGCAAATCTTGTTTTTACAACTGGTCTCAACATATGTTTCCGAGAGTTTCATAACAAAAACTAACACACAATAGAAAATAACGTTATTAAAAACATTTTCTTGAAAAACAAATGCGCATAAAATTATTTCAGTTAGATTTGCCCACTCTGTGGTCTATAATGAACTACCCAGGTTGTTTTAAAATGCTCAGTCATAATAATTAATAAGCAAAATTGTGTGCACAAAAATGTGTTAATTATGCATTTCATAACTCATAAAAATTTACCTACTATAGATATAAAAAAAATGATTGCATATTTCATAACAGAAGCTCACTTTATACCAGCTGTGCAAATTTCAGCACTCTAACTTCGTTACTAAAAAAAAAAGTTTTTTCGAGGAGCGTCTCCTCTTATTAAAGAATCGCGTTCAGCATCTGCTTTTCTACCCAGGATATCAGAAAATGAACTCTATCATATAATTTTCAGCTTTAAGCGCAATAAGCCTCCTGGTATTCACGGCTTATCAGCCAGTGTGCTACAAATGAACTTTGCAGTTTGATCCGGTATTTTTCTGTTTATGTTAAACGGCTTTCTTGATACCGCGTGTAATCCAAAAGAGCTAAAAACTGCTGTAGTTCAACCACTTTTCAAGGGAGAACAAAAAGACTATATGAAGACCTATCGACCCATTTCTATTCTTCCTGTACTTTCTCATATTATTGAAAACTTCTTTTTTTTTTTTAAATCAATGTCTTCGCTTGTTGAAAAATTTTGTATTTTGTCTACTCGTCAGTTTAGTTTCGTCTCCGGTCGTTGTACGGTCGCCCTTCTAGGGGAATTCTCTGATGAAGTGTTCTCAGCTTTCGATAAAAATTTGTTTAGCCTTGCTTTGTTTATAGACATATCTAAAGCTTTTGATACAGTTCATCACGGCATTTTATTACAGAAACTCTATTCCAGTGGTTTCAGGGGTTCGTTTTTCGATTTCCTCAAAAACTACCTTGCCGAACGATCACAAATGGTTGTCTTAGACGACATTACAAATGCAAGTGGTAAACTTCCTGTGAAGGCCGGAGATCCTCAAGAGTTAGTCACCTCTGCTTTTTAATATCTTTATTAATGATTTCGCCCAGGTAATTTCAAAAGGTTTAGTATTTCAGTACACTGATGACACTGTTTTTAAACCATTTTTTTTTTTTCTTATAATGTGGCCATCTCTAATCTGCAGAATAATATACATAAAGCAATGACTTGGTTCGCTGATAACTGTCTAGAGGTTAACGCCTCAAAAACGCAGGTGGTTTGTTTCAGACTCCTCTAAAATTAACAGTAATATACGCGCCAATTTTTCTCCACGGTCACAATTGCCATCCCTGTCGATGCACGCTTGTCACTTACATGAACTCGGTGAACCTATAGGAGTATCTTTCGACAGTGATTTGTCGGGGAACACTCACTTATCGCACATATGCAACAAGCTTAGAAGAGCTGTATGGTTATCCTTTCATATTAAATTATCGTTCCATTTCATATAAAAAAAAAACCTATTGCACATGCTCTTGTCTACAGCACTCTGCAATATGGGATTACTGTGTTTGCTTCTTACCCCGCGATGGAAAAATCGGGTTGACTCTTTGTTAAATAATATATTAAGAAATAGCCTACAACACTCCATTAGCTACAAATTGCAACATCTTCTCAGCATTTGGCTTTCCGTGCTTTTGGACTCTGTTTGTGCAAACTGTGGTGCCGCTACGGCATTTCTGGTTTAGCGATTTTTCAGATATGTTACACAGCCCCTCGAAACCTTTGTAGTAATGTCCGTTTTGCAGTTCCGCGCTCTTCAACGAGATATGGAGAAGCTAGACGTAGTGTTTATGTGCCGAAAATGTTTAATGATTTGCTGGATGAGTCATTCTCGGCTACATCCAAAACTGTATTAAAGAAAATGCTTGGCTCTTTGTAACACGAAAAATGTATCTGTCTGTAATATGTACTCTTCAGTTTTTTGATGTTCAATCTTATTTTGTGATTTGCCCCTGTTGATATATTTCTTCCAAACTATTACATGGCCTTTCTGTATGTTAATATTGGTTATTGCACGCTCGTTCGCTGACTTGTGCCGGGCCTAGTCCCTCTAGCCATTGGTGGCTTTGACAGGACCGCTTCTGGAACATTGTATTCTTTTTGTGCACTAAAACAATTATTATTATAATTATTATATAATTATTATTATAATTATTGTTATCGTTATTATCATTATTATTATTCTTAGCTCACAAAATATTAGCGATTTAACTCCAGAGCAAATGTTGGGAACTTGCGTAGAGCTGAAAATACCTCTAATGTTTTTCTATGGCGAAGACTCGACGTAAAGTGTCCCTCTGGTATGACCTTGTGAGAAAACCTCACTATTTTGAAAGATGCCCACAGCGAAATACATTGTTTTTTGTTCTATTTGCGCTGAATATTTGCAGAACGTCTTTATTTTGCGACCAGGGAGTTAAGGAAAGGCGGGAAGTCTTATGTTCCAACCATCATCTTGGCGTTGCACTCGAAGACTCCGTCCAGCATATATATACATAATGAGGCATTGATGTCACAATTCTACCAGCGGGCTAAAAATTACCGATAAAATGGCTATAGCTAGGAATGCAAAATAGTTTGCAGTTTTGATTGCGCGTGGCAGGTTTTTTTTACCTATAGAACGTGCTGGTATTTGGTTTTCCCATAAATTAACAGTAGTATTTATTTTTAAAATCAATTGTGTATGCTAGAGGTGTGAGAGTGACTTTGTTTCAAAGGAGTTAATTGATAAAACGAAGAGACTGCTGCAGGCCAAGGTAATTAATTACCACGGGAAAACCATTTCGTATTTCTGCGGCGATAAATACTGTATGTAGCAAACAGGCCTAGTTTAAAGAGTTCGAAACCTTGTCTCGTTTTTTTTTCTCCTCCTGCTGATTGAAGAGGGTATAGAAATCGAAAGAAAAAGTGAGTCGAGTTTTCGAGATCTTTTTCCAATCTTTACGTTACCGATACTTCAAAAGAGCCAACAATATGTATTTGCCCACTCTTCGAAGCCACGATAGCTGCGTTATGATATTAAACGAGCCAGGTATTTTACGAACAGCGAATCTTCATGGCTCCAGCCCCAAAGGAGCGTTGAAAATATTTTGCTATGCACAGAACTCTTCCTCAGTAGCACAGCGCACAGAAGGCGCTAAATCAGACGCAGCATGCGCTACTATTTTAGCGAAAGCTCCACTAATGCATGAAAAACGCAGAGTTTCGCCTGTCTCCGACTCGATAAACTTTAAGCCAGACCAAGTTCAAACAAAGTAGAAGGGACTGGGACAGGTAGGTCACCACCGCTTGCGGCGGGGGCTAGCCACATAATTTTTATCTGTTGTAGGCCGTCATTGCACCCGCCACTGTTTCGGTGGTGGACGACGGCTGTTGTTGCGGCGCGATTCTTTCTCTCCCCCTTCCTTTTCTTTCCGCTCTATTTTCTCTTCTGTCTGCACGAGGCAGCGGAGGTGGCTCAGCTGCAGAGCCAGTAGCAGGCCCGCGCAATTTCTTTTCCTTCTTCTATACAGCCACAACAACAACAACAAACAAAGTAGAATAGCTTGTGGAAAAAGAAAACCGTAGTGACTGCAATACTCTTTGCTGGACATCTAAGCCGCACTGAAAGGGAAGGGAGGTGAAGTGAGGTATGAAACTTTGTGAATAGAAAAGGGGAGATCAGGTTGGTCTGCTCCCCTAGTAAGGGGAGCCGATGCATGACTTTTGCTGCTTCACGTACCAGGTGGACGATCCTTATGTGGACATCCAACTATGTGTCGACATGAAACTAAGTGTCATCCCCATTCTGTGACGTAATTAGTCGAAGCCGCCCCTCGAACCAGTTGAACCAGAGCCTATTGTATCTCTAGTCCGGAGCTGCTGAGCAGGCCGCCTCCCAGTACTCTTGAGTAGGGTGGGGAATAGGGGATAGTTTAGGATTTCATTTGCAGGCCAGTCCACGTGATAGACATCTGCCACATCACCAAAGTGTTTGCATTGCACACTGATTTCTTGGTCAAAATGCTTTTACCATAGCTGGCGCAGTGAGAGCAGCGTACGTATTGGTTTAGAGGCGCCGTAGGACGCGTTCTTCTTTCTGTCTTGGATAGGCCTGCCGCCGGTGTAGAGCTCATATGTAAATGCTCACAGACGACAGTGCTTAGCTTAGCATTGCGCTTTAGAGAGTGCGAGTTTATACCCTGAGCGCCGTTACTGTATTTCTATGCTCTGCCTGAAAAAAAGAAGCGGTGTTGTGTTACTGTTTATAAGTCGTCAATCGATGCACGAGGCCATGGCTGGCAGACCCCGTTAACAAGGCGGAATACCCAAAGCAAGGGCAAAATCATCCAGTCTAATGAGATCGCGCATGAACTCGTAAAACAAGAGAGACCCGAAGTATAAATTTGCCGTGTCATCGGTAAGACACGGTACTTAGGCCACGAAGACAAGTTCGAACGGCATCGCTAAAAACGGGGCTTTGTATCTGTGTCGGATGGTCTTTATGTAACAGGGTAGCTTACGACTGTATGATAATGATATGTGTGACACAGAGATGCCCTAATTAAGAGCTATACGCGAACAATGCTTGTATGCGAACAACGATCTCCAAGGGAAGCCGGTAGTCGGAAGTTATCAAAGCTGTCGCGTCGTACCTTCAGAGACGGAGAGATCCAAGTTTTTGTTATGAAGGTATGCGTTTTATTCCAATTTTGCCCGTGTGAACGACTAGTCAGAGATGAGCATGCACAGCGAGATTGGCCTTATTGAAGCGAAAATGTAACTCCCTAATGTATTTACTAAAATAATAAAAATGTAGATTCTCGCGCACGCACTTCTGCAATGGAAGCAGTAGAAGTAGTAAATATAATTGGAAGTAAAATGAAAAACCTCCCCGAAAACATCGATTCGTTTGTTTCGAAACGTTTTCAAGCTCACTTGGGTAAACACAATTTAGTGCGAGGACTTAGAAAAAAAAAAAAAAGTAACCTTTCAATCATTTCTCGTCCGCATACAATTACTCAGTGCTTGCTTTGTCTCGCAAAATGAATTATATTTTTTTAGTGAATCAGACATCAATGAAGTGAGCCGAACCATGCCACTGGATGAGTGTCGCCATCTGTGCGAATCAATTGAAAACAGCCTTGGCGCTAAAATTTTGGATCGATCCATCGCATAACATGCTTTCCTAACTTCGCTCCTGCATGATTCGTTCCACAAAACCGCCAAGGTTGAAGGAAGACGGGATTGATTCCATCAATGCTTTCCTTGAACTGAAATTAAATCAAATAATCAAATTAGGTGATAAACAAAATACGCACAACGCCCATACCTTGTCAAATATTTAGAGACTGAGACGCAGGAAGAGCTCCTCAAAAAGAAAAGGTCATCCACAGGTCCTCCATAAAGTAAAATGCCCATAATGAAGCGTGTTAGGCAAAGATGCATGATCTCTCCCATACTGTGTAAGATAGAAGGCTCTGAGAGAGAGAGAGAGAGAGAGAGAGAGAGAAGCTGGCAAAAGTTACGGAGAGTATATTGAAGGGCAACTAAGGAGGTCGTCGAGCTCAACGAAATTAAAGGAGTGAAACGCATGGAAGCTGTAAGTCCAGCCCATGCCATGCCCTGTTGCGCTAGCGTTTCGCGTAATCGATGAATAAAGCTATTTCAGAATTCAAGCTTCGCAGCGTACAGCGGTGAGTATACAGGCAGCTCGATAAAGGCGTCATCTATAAAAAAGGTGCATTTCCAACCAGGAATCGCTTGCCTTGAGCCAGAAACCAACGTCACCGAAGGTAAATTTCACGTAGCGTTGTTTCACGTCACCGCACAGAAGTGCGTGGGCGAAAGCAAGTGAATTCTGAAGTCACCGACAATGACGTACGTAATCGTCGAGTTTCATTGCACCGCTTTAATTCTATAAGAATGAGACTAAACTTCATTGCCACCTGAGCAGCAGATTACGGCTTATCTTCAAATGGTAACGCTAAACGATTTGGTAAACGCAAGCTAAAAGTTTGATGCATTCTAATGCTTGTATCCCGTCGAATTCTCCGAAACATGTGCCAGCTTCCTTCTGCCTCCTTACACGCTGAGAAGGCGAAATCATTCACTACTTTTTAATTCACCCTCCAATCGCCTCTGATCAACCCTGAATCCACCGTTATTTGCCCTACGTCAAGTAAAACTACTTTAATAACCTTAATTAAACCTAACCCAAAACAATATTTTTTATTCCAACATAATCCATCTTCATACCTCAATGCATGCCAATCCAGCATAATACAACACAATCCAACCTTAATTTACTTCACGAATGACCAAATCTATTTAATCATAATCCACACTAGTCCTACTAAATTTAGCGTGATCCACTCTTTTATCCCCCTTGATATATCAATTCTCTGTTACCATCTGTAATTAGGGTAACAAACTGGATTCCAAGGGAAGGAAAGTGTAGCAGGGGGCGGCAGAAAGTTAGGTGGGCGGATGAGGTTAAGAAGTTCGCAGGGGTCAAGTGGGTGCAGCTAGCACAGAACCGGGCTAAGTGGAAAAATATGGGAGAGGCCTTCGTCCTGCAGTGGGTATAGTCAGGCTGATGATGATGATGATGATGATAATGACGATGATGATGATGATGTATCAATATCTACCCTTGCTGAACCACAATCCACCATGTTCCAACTTATGCCGTTGTAATCCACTTTCATTCAATCAGAATTAATCATAGATCCGCCCCAATCCACAGTAAATCGACTAATTCAACCACGATTCACTCTACTCTAACTTAACTTCAGCGTTCAGTTCAGTTCAGTCGTGTCCGACGCTTCGTAGTGTAGTGTAGTGTCCTCTTAATATGTCGCAATACATCACGCGTGACGTTTCCTGAGCCAACTCCCAGCCGCTTGGATTGATGACCTCGAAAGGACTTCAGCAACGCCATTGCTCGGGGTGTCCTCCCCGTACAACCCATCCTTAACCCAGTGAAATCCACCGTAACCCACCCAGGTCTAACGAAGTCAAACATAACTCTCTCAGTATCCCGCAGTCAAGAAGAACGAATTTTATTCTACAGGAATTCACATAAATCCGCTTTAGTCCAGCTACTCCAACGTTATCTACACACTGCGCCAACCTTTTCCCTTAATCTTACGAAATCCACCGTAATCTACCATAGTCCACCTAAACTCCAACTTAGTGCAATGTAATCATATCTTGATCCACCTCAATTCACCGCGCAAGACATTACGTGGGTCAAGTCCTGGCCATTTTATTAGCAGCCTCGGACGGGCTATACAGCTGATCGACGAATCAGGGTGTGCTCTGAATAAAAACTCACGCTACAAAAATTATAATGTAATCTTTTCCTCCATCCTTCTACTCAAAGTGGAGCTGAGGATGTCCTGTTCCAGATGGTCCTTATCAAAGCTTTGGAGAGATGTTTCGTAAAAGTCAACAGGTGTGATGCGAAATGTTTTCAAATCAGCATGTATTACTTTCATCTGACAATTGTAGTCCCAGCTCCACAAGAGGCAATTTTGCGGGTCGGCCTCAAGAATCCGCCTTTTTCACAATATGTGGCGCCCTCTGTGAGTGGTTTAAAATTCGTCTGCTACTGGGTGAAACCGTCCTCGGGAGACGCAGCCGCCAGCGAAAGGACGGTGTGTGTTCTTGACGGCTACCGCCATCTATCGCATACGCTGTCACCAATATTAACTACACATGGCATCCGAGATTCACTACAGCTGCACCGATCGCGGAGGCCTACGACTGCGCATGCGCAGCTGGGGTTGATGGTTTGTTTTCAACCAGGGAAGTGGCGCGCATGCGCAGAGCGGCCTTGTGTAAAAGGCGGATTACATTATAGGGCATCACTGCCAGTTGTTTCATTGATTCATTGATACTTTACGTCTTGCTACGCTCACATTTTCCCGTAAGGTCGGGCAACCACCATCCCTTAAGCAGATACTTCATTACTTTAAGAACAGCAATCGGAGGGAGGAGTCTGTTTTCATGGGAGTATTCCTCAGGATTGTCTTTATTGAGTCCACGCGTGTACGCATACCATGATAATAGGGACAGTTAAAGATTTGGCTTCTCGTTCGCATCTCTCTTCACAAATATTTTGCAGCGGAACTGTATCTTCCTCGTCCAGTCCGGGACCGTTCTTTCCAAGATTAGGTTTCATAACGTGGACGAATAGCTTTAAAGGATCGACAACACGCGACAACACGAAGTAGAAACGGTTCGAACATAAAGTAATAACTTCGTTTCATTGCTGCACAGAAATGCCGTTACAAAAACAAAATGCAGTTTCTACTGTTTAATATGCTAGGGACTAAATACAACTTTCCGACTAGCATTTTGTTTTAAAAATTACATATGTGAAAAAGTGAAGCAAAACTGAACCATTCTGTGAGCTAGTTTTACTACTAAGACTGAATGCATTTGACGCCATTTTTGAATGGGTGAGAGCGCTACTCCACTCTCGTCTCTGCGCTGATTTGTTCTTCGTATTGGGTGTAATGTTTGGTAATGCAACCAAAAAATCAATTTTGGTTAATTTGCCCTCCAAACCCCATTAGGTGTTGTGACCACGTCCCTCTTCTTGCTTCCATGCATGGGCATATTCTGCGAGGCGCTGAAAGTGCGTGAACGTCGTTACCACAGCTTGGACCGCGGTGGCTACCCGCGGCTTGCAATCTTTAAAGGGTATCGCAAGCTCGCTAGTGTATAGTGTAGGAAACTGGTGGAGCTACATTTCGAACCGAAATGATGACGATAATAATAATAATAATAATAATAATAATAATAATAATAATAATAATAATAATAGTAATAATAATAATAATAATAATAATAATAATAATAATAATAATAATAATAATAATAATAATAATAATAATAATAATAATAATAATAATAATAATAATAATAATAATTTATTGGCAACAAATTTACAAAATAATAACCAGCCCGTTTAAGCATATGCTTGTGAACGGAGCTGGGCAGTATAGCATCATTGCACACGTGCCGAGCTATGCAAAAAAAAAAAAAAAAGTCATGGTCACACTCGGGTACGAAGTTGATATTAAAAATATGTGTCTTACGACTAGTGAAGTTTTACTAATGGGGCGGCAAAATATAATCAGTCATCACTATTTTTCGCGCAGAAATATCTTTTTCTGTTTAACTTCCCCGCGCTTAGACACAAACAGAAGCACCAGAGAAATGCTTGAATATAGTGCGAAGCAAAATAACTGCTTCACTTGAAAAAAAAACGGCTGCATAAGGTCATGCTCAAGAAACTTAATTAGAAAAATATGAATCATCCAAGAAAAATAAAGGAAGAACTAAACAGTTATTTTGACAACAAAGCGGTCCATATTCGGTCTACACTGAGAGTAGGATCAACTAATAGCACACAAAGACGCATTTGTGAACATGCGTGCATCTATAATGCATACGACCGTCAGAATGTGCCGTTGAGGTACAGTGACAGTTGCAGGCTGTCTGGGCAGTATGTCTCCGCTGCCTGCCTGTAGGCGCTGCCGGGCTCTGAGAGGATCTTGGAGGTCACCTTGCCGTAGACGTGCATCACGTAGCTGCCGTTGGCCAAGTTCCACGCCTTCTCGCTTGAGTTTGCGGCGAAGAATACGCGGCTCTTGTCGTAACGCACCGGCAGAAACTTCCGGTGGTCTAAAACCTGCGCAGGAAAGCGCATCGAATGAGAGAAAATATGCTTTCATTGGTGCTTGCGCAAAGGCTGTAGGACTATAAATTCATCTCGCAAAATAATTAATTTGCTTCTTCGCGGTGGTTCAGGGGTTAGAACGATCGACTGCTGTATCTAAGGATGCGGAATATATTCCCGGCCGCGGTGGCAACCTTTTGATACAGGCGAAAAAAAAAAAAGGGGGGGGGGGGGGGGCACGTGTGCTATGCGATGTCGGGGCACGTTAAACAACACCAGGTGGCTGAAATTTGCGGAGTCCTCCGCTACGGCGTCTCTCATAGCCGGAAACGACGTGGGATGTTAAACCCCTTAAACCAAACCAACTGCCCCCCCCCCCCCCCCCCTTTCTTACCATATTTTGTTTTCGTCGACCTTCTGTACCACTGGGGTGAGAAGAAATCGAAGAAAAACAGGGACAGGCACCGCCTTCAAGGGTATATGAAATAATAAAGTTACAGCTCCCCTCCGCGTCTCCCCTTATGTATTCTCGTTCTGGTACACTAGCTTTGTAACTCGTCTAATCACTAATCTCTTAATTTGTGCTTTTACTGTCTCCCACATACAGATGTCATGGTAAAACTGCCCAAAAGTAATAAAAAATAATAGGTCTCAGCCCGTGCCACTAAGTATGACGGGCTTAAACCAATGGCGAGAAAAAATGAATAGGCATTGCTGCAAAAAAAAAAAAAAAAGAATTTCGCATCGAAGAAAAGGTAAAAAAAAAAGAAAAAAGGAAGAGGGAAATATAAAAATAAATAAATTCTACTATCCAGCCCAGCCGCCGCCACGGGAACGGACTAGCTCACAGCGGTTTTGTTTTCTTTTCATTTTTGTGCTGTTCTTTTGATCTCGGATGTGGTGTCGCGCGTTTTACATAGTTTAATTGCTGCTAACATATTTCGTTAAGTAGTTGTTTTCCGGAGTTTGATAAAGGAGTGGATGGTGGGACAGGGCTTGTGTCAGATGGTGGTGGTTGGAGGTCTTGTTGGGATTGAACTTGGCCGGGGTTTTTGTTCCCTGGTGTGGTGGCTGGTCAGTTGTTGGCTTGCTTGGGAATCTGGGAATTCTGAAGTGGAAGTACGTCCCCCGAACCCCGTGTTTTTGTCCCCGGTTGAGCGGTGTTCTTATGTACCACCCCACCCCTAATATGGTTCCGGTTGTTGAGCGATGCTTTCCTTTTTATCGTCTGTGGCTTAACTTAACGGTTCTGTGCTAACGGTTCTGTGCCCGGACCTTTCCGGGGAACAGTTGTTAGTTATCACGTTATGTGAAAGGCCATCCGACATGAATATACATGCTTCACTTAGCCTTTCGAATATGCCTTCGTACCGCGGGGAAGCATGGTCCGTGTCGGACTCGATTCCCTTCAGCCGCTCATCTGAAATGCGAAGCCTCAGTTGGGAGCTCCTGCCCATCGTGGTTGTCGCCCAACCTTACGGCCAATCAGTGCCAAGTCATGACAGCTAACAGCTAATACCCACTATAGTCATGCCAATGACGTTTCGCTTACAACGCCTACAATGTCTACAACGGCAGAATTTCTGCACAATGGAGACGTAGCGCTGTTACGTTCATGACCAATTACATCTCGGCGTAACTGAGTGGATTCTAAAAGAAGGAAAACGTAGATGGGCACCACCGAGAGTAAAGTGGGCGCACAGTATCAAGATGTTTGTGGGGATAAGATGTCCGCAGGTGGCGCAAGAGGTGTTAATTTGGAGTTAAGTGGAGAAATATTACACTATAGTGACCGTATCTATATAGGCTAATGATGATGATAAGGAGGGCAACATTTATTAAATCTGGCTAAGTCCACATGAGATACGCGATATATGAGTACATCTATGATAGCGCGGTTCCTGTATGGAAAAATTGTTTGGTTTATGGGGTCCCAAAGCGAGCTATGAGAGACGCCGCATTGGAGGTTTCTGGAAATTTCTATCACGTGGGGTTCATTAACGTGCACTGACATCGCACAGCACAGGGGCGCCTAGCTTTTCACTTACATTGAAAAGCATCCTCCGCGGCTGGGATTCGATCCCGTATCCTTGGGCATAGCAGTCTATAGCGTCCTAACCACTGTCCCACCGACGCGGTGCTGTATCGAAAAATGGTGCACTCTTGCGAAGACTCCTCAAAGACAATTCCAGTTCCATTCTCACGAAGAGATACAGCAAGACTTGTAGCCTCTGAATCATGCATGGAGATTGCAGCGCTTTCTGTGGTGTGACCCGAACCATAAATACCAACCTCTACACCAAATAGATCCCACTTGCGTCTTTCGAATTCCTCACAATTTGAACAGATGCCATCGTAACTGTCTACATCGAATCCGCTTGAATGTGTCATACATAAACTACTTCTTACATAAAATAGGTATAGCCAGCAGCCCTCTGTGCTCTGCATATGATGTGTGTGAAGATTTCGAACATTTGTAACCTCTTGTCAAAGGTTTACTGCACATCGCAGGACACTGCGTAATAATTTAGGCTTAGTTAAAGACAAAACCTTGTGCTTTGAACATGTCCTCGGTCCTTGGTGCGACAGGTCGTCGGCTGCGCGAGCTACAAAGGCCTTGATAACTTTTCCCAAGGACACAGGGTTGATCGAGACCGCTTAAAGCTCATGTGTGTGTGATTATGTGTGTGTGAAAGTGTGCGACATCATCGGCTATCGTCTATTCGCAACACATGTCTTGCCCATGCCCATTTCTCCTTCTTGATTTCAACTGGAATGTCACAACTCGAGTTATTTCCCTGACGCCCTCTTTACGCTTCCTATCTTTTGACGTTACATCTATCATTACCGATTCCATAGATATCTGCATTTTCCTCAACTATAATTAATGGAACCCTTTTCATTAGCCTCCACGTTTCGGCTCCATAAATGGCCACTGGCATAAGGTCCAATTGTTATATACTTCTGAGCGGTACCGGTAAGCCGCTAGTCATTTCTTCATACGCAAGTGATATGAACATAACGCAGCATCTGCAGGAAGCACTCTCGTCTGAATGCCGCAAAAATATTATCGACAATCTACGATTTTTCTTTAGTGTCGTTCTCCAAAAAAGAATCTGGTTTTGTCATCGCCGTTGTGTGCGAAAGGTCTCGGGAATTCGCTCTGGCAGGTGGTTAGTTGACAGGTGAAAGGGCTTCCTGAGGCCCTGTTTTGTCCCTGGTTACGCCTTACCTGCTTCAGTATTCATTTTAACAACATAGAAGTCGAATGATTCTCAGTTTTGCAATTTCTATATCTTAACCGCATCCGTCTTTCTGTTTTTTAATTCGAGATAGATGATTCCTTGCAAATATGGCCGTTTTCTTTCTCTCGCTCTTCTATTTCTTCCTTTCAGTTCCCGACAACCATCTCTCATCTCAGTTTTAATCTTTCCCTCCATTGTCCTAATAACATTTCTTTAGCGTCGAAGTTAAGGCACCAAGTGAAGGGACTCATAACATACATCGATGAATCGCTTTGGGTTTCCTGGATACAGCGAGCAGATGTCAGTAATACGGCAGCGGCCGCTAATCATTTATTTCTGGTTTATTCCGCGACTATACCAGGCCGTGACAGGTGTATACTCCATAACCGCTGTCCGAATGTGCTAAGGATGATGTAAGGACAAAACAGCTGGGCTCACCGTGAAACCCCCATCGCCTCCACATCGACGCCCGACAAGTTCTAGGACGCTTCGTTTCCCGCACATATCCAGCGTGACTTTGCGAAGCAGACGAGGCCCAATGGCACCCCACGTCTTGTGTTGGTAGGCCTTGGACGTGCGCTTCATCAGCTCCAGCAAGAAAGGGTCGCCGTGATGGAAGCCCAAGAATCCGTTGCTGACCAAGTCGCCGCGCCACTTTCACGTGCGAGTAGGAAACGGTCTCTTGTTAGGACTAAACAGGCCTATTTTTGCCATGATAGGTCAGTACATTTAGGGGGTGCTCAAGTTTCGCCTTGAGAGCTAGAAGCCATTAGCGCCGGCTTTTCACTGCGAGATTTTTTTTTTAATGTAAGTTATTTTGCTGAAATATATTTTTGTGGAAAGGGAGACGCGGTATCTATTTCACTTTTCAGTGAGCACCTACACTTAATCTTGTAAGCCAATTGATAGAAAAGTAAAGTCTGTCAGTTGTAGGCGGACACTTGAATCACGTTTTCATTTCTCCTACCGGCAACACTCCATCGAGCCAAAATGGGGTACGGCGGTGGCGAGCTGTAAACGTCTTGCTTAAGGCCTCCCCCCCCCCCCCCCCTTCCCCTCCTCTTTCTCTCATAATCACAAAATGCCTGCATGTCAATTAACATTTCTCTGGTTTGTCGCGGGGCGATACAGTTACCATTTTAGGCTCCTGGCGACACCGTTTTTTCTTGTATTTCATGTCACCGTCTTGTAGTTAGCAGCAAATTTCAGGACGTGCCTTGTTTAGATGTCTTTTAATTATTTTCGATCGACGGGGTTTGAGATAGATGGGAGATGGGAATGCGTTCGAAATAGGCGTGTCCATATTTTTCTAAGTGATAGTTACGTCCGCGCTTTATTATAGTTATTCAGTAGAGATTTATTTATTTATTTATTTATTTATTTATTTATTTATTTATTTATTTATTTATTTATTTATTTATTTATTTATTTATTTATTTATTTATTTATTTATTTATTTATTTATTTATTTATTTATTTATTTATTCGTCAAAGGTCCGGGGACATTACTTGAGGGGTGGGCTGTGAAATTTAATATGAGTACAAAATATTTTCGATGGCAGTTTTATATTGCCTGAAGTTGATGATGGTTGCCACTTCAGATGGAAGGTCATTCCAGTCTCGAGCTGTTTTCAAGAAAAAAGACTGATAATATGTATCGGTACGGGTTTTCATTGGATAGACGGCGTTAGGGTGAGAGTTGCGAGAAATGCGATGAGCACGTGTGACAGGAGCATTTTCAGGATCAAAGCTATGATAAAATATGTGATATAAGGAAAGACGAGCGATCTTGCGACGACAGGCCAATGTAGGAAGGTTAAGCCAAGATTTAAGTGCGGAGACGCTGGTGTGATATGAATAGTCGGAACAGGATACCAGTTCATGGACGAGGCGAGGGGTGGACGGACTCACCGCTGGCGACTGACAGACAAACGACGGCAGGCAGTTGAGCGGCCGCATCACGACGACGTCGATGTCGAGGTAGACGCCGCCGCGCTTGTAGAGAACGGCCAGTCTTAGCGCATCCGCTAGGTGCTGGACGGGATAAGAGCTCTTGTTCAGGGCTCCCGACCGGTACCAAGAGGCAAGTGGCGTCCCCTCGAATTCCCGCTGAGGCTGTCGTGGCACGAAGCAGGGGTGCACACAGAACGGTGGATTCTTAGCGGAAAAGGCTAGTAGTACTGTTCACCACTGAGCACTATACCTATTGAAAAAATTGTATGAGGCAATAACCTCGCATTTTCTCACGCAATCTCACTCAATTCGCATAATAAATCACATACAGGTCGCATATAATATCATATGATCTCATAGTTTCTTGCACATTATCATAAATTATGCGAACTATTTTATGATAATGATGTCTACCGTATGAGAGTCTATGGGATTTGGTGAGATTTTGTGAGGTTATTGCCTCGTATAACTTTTGGTTTTTCAGTACCGTCTATAAGTATAGAGTCGAAGCCTACTGCCTTGGCCGCCTTTGTATTGGTCTCTGAGGTCTAATTCGTTGGCCGCATGTGCTAAATCAGCTAATTAGGTATGGTTTTGTGGGGTTTAACGTCCCAAAGCTACTCAGCTAGTTACGAAAGACACCGTAGTTGAGTACTCCGGAAATTTCTACCACCTGGTGTTGTTTAACGTGCACTGATATCGCACAGCACACGGATGACTTGCTTTTCGCCACCAAGGAAAAGCAGCCGCCGAGGCCAGGATTCGATCCTGCATCCTTGGGAATAGTAGTCGAGCGCCCTAACCACTGCGCCACCCCGGCGGGGTTAAATCAGCTAGTTACTATTAGTACGTGCAACGGAAATGAATACAGTGGTCTCTGTGACATCGCTACTAATTTTCCCAGGATGTAATACTGCAGTATCCGGAGTCGTCACTACTGCGATAGTTGTGGTTAGGGCGCCCGGTTACTGAGTCGGGATACTCGGATTCAATCCCAGCTGAGGTCACCGCTTTTCAATGGAGGCGAAAAGGAAGGCGCCCGTGTGCTGTGCAATGTCAGTGCACGTTAAAATGTCCGGAGTCCTCCACCATGGCGTCCCTCATAGCAGCTGAGTCGCTTTGGGAAATTAAACCCCACAAACCATTCGAGGTGCTCGGCATTGAGAGGGAACCAGCCATTATGCAGGGGCCGATCGAAGTGCGTAATTGTAACAACTTCATCCTGATTCCCTGAAGTTACAAGTGCTGCCAAGTTAGCCTTTCCCCGTTGAATGTGGTTGTTTTTACGCTGTTTAGCGGACAGATATGTTGTACTGCTGTCGGGGGGATTTTTAGTGGTATTGAGGTCTTGTTACCGCTTTGTTCTCGGTGCCTCTTTGCACTTCCACATGTTTTTTTTTTTCTTTTCTTTTTTTTTTTTTTTTTTTTACTTACGCGCCCGTGTTCTGTGCGATGTCAGTGCACGTTAAAGAACCCCAGGTGATCGAAATTTGTGGAGTCCTCCACTACGGCGTCTCTTAGCCTGAGTCGCTTTGGGACGTTAAACCCCACAAACCAAACAAACCAACTAGAACAGTCGAAGTTTTTTAAGTGTGTACTCATTTGTGCAAGAGAACGTCCTTGTGAGCGCATTGCGTCAACAAGATGACAAGGCGGCGATTAATGGAACACACCCAGTACGCCTTGAATTGATCTCTGCAGCATTGTTTTAACGCATTTGTCAAGTCTGCTGTTGTCTGGCATGCATTCAGCGGAGTAGAACCTGCTAGGTATGCGCAGAAGTTTAGGAAAGGCTGGCTACAGGACGCTAAGTTTCGAGGCTGTCTACTGGAAGATGCAAAAGTTAAGGAGGGATCATTGTGTGCTTAGAAAGTCGTTGGTGCCCCGTGCGGAATTGGCCAAAACAAAAAATTGCTGCCAATCAATTGCAATGGAACAGTCATGGGAGGAAAGCTGCACTGTGAGACAAAGCGAAATAGTAAAGGGATCCTTCCAATAAAAAGCCCTTCTTTGGGCTGACCGAGATGACCGAGTTTGTTCTCTTCATGCTAACGTTGCTCTAGTCGAATTCAGAGGTTGGACCAATAATAATTGAACTGATCATTACCAACTGCAAAAAAAAAAGTTAGCTGGGGTTTAGCTTTACCTAAACCCAGTAGGTTGCGTAAGCAAAGCCGACCTAGCTTCCCTTTCTGTTCATTCTTCTCCTTCTTTTTCTTTCTCTTCTTCTTTTTCCTTTTCTTCTTCTTCTTTCTTTTTATTTTTCATCATCTTCTTCATTTCTTCTTCTTCTCAAATGTCAAAGGTGGCTACCGGCCGGGTTTACGCGACGGGCTGAAACCGCTCATACTATTGCTTGCGCAAAAATAAAGAAAAAAAGAAACATGCGAGAGCACTGCAGCATGTGCACTGGAGAAATGCGAAAGGCTGAGCGTTACTGCTACACACGGTACATTGCGCCCCTTGTAGAGCTTTCGTTAGCAAGGCCGGGACTCGTGCCGCACAGCAGAAATTTCCTTTCCTTGGCACGCGTTCGTTGCAGTAGTGCTGCAAGTGTGTGATTGGCGGGACGGCGTTGCCGCACCCTAAGTTGCTATGGAGACGGCAGGAACGCTGGACAAGGAGAACACATCTCGTAAACAGTTCTCGCGCACTCGAGATTTTAGCCATAAACAATGCAAGGCCTTAACAGAGAACCTAATGTGAACAGAGATGAGGAATCCCACTTTAACTATTCGAACCGAACACTGAAGGCAGAATAAATGCTGCTCAAATTACGAACTGCTCGGAAACGTAATCCCAAAGACCAGCACGACGTAAAAGTGTGAGCTGGTTTTATGTGGCATCCAGCCCGAACGAGCGGTACGAACGGAAAATCGCCTTCATAACGTTCGGCAAGCCGAGTTGAGGCGGATGCGGTTTTGCGAGTGAAAACCCCTGACGTCATTAGTTGGAGGTGCCTTTGCACGGATGGAGATCGAGGTATTCCAGAGAATTAAAGTACCTGTCCTCCGAAGTTTCTAATGAAAAGAATTAATAAAGAGTGCTTTCTATTGAAGTTGTAAAATTAGCTATGTTTGCTGACTGAATAACAAAGTAAAACGCTTAAAAATTATCTATTTGACGTCAATATTCAATTTAGTGTTTTTTAGCGAGTTTCGGGGCTTCCGGTTGCAGGTTTTTCATTTCTGAGTTCGCAAATTGCATGCTCAGGGAGAGATACGACTAAACACATCCAGCACCCGTGTGTGTGTCTGCGTCCGTGCCTTGTGCGCTGTGTCAAAGAATGATCCACCACCAACTAACCAAAGCTTCCACATTAGAAAAATACATTTGATGTTCATTTCTTGCATTTAATATGATAGCTCAAGATACGGACAATTAACGATTTTCGAGGCTTCGATGAAAACTTGAAAATTTAGGTATTTTGCTTATTTGGTGCGTTTCATTTCTCTGCTAATATTCAATGGGCTTTTCGTTCTTGAGAGCGCTCAATGACTGTCTGTCTCCTCTGTTGCTGCAATTGCATTCCGCGAAACACATTATTGAAATCGCAGCGCAAATAAATAAATAAACAAGCAGGCTCGGACAGGGCGAACGTCAGCGTGCAGCCCTTAAAGACCAGCTGAACAAGCGTTGTGAAGGAAATAGTATGCAGTCATAATGTCTTGAGACACACCTCGATTTTGCTCAGGATGACATTCTGGATGGACGCCAACAAGTTGACGAAGGACCTTGAACTGCCGTTTCTTGCGTGGTCATCAGCGCCCACTGACAAAAGGTGCACTGTCCAGTTTGGGTGCATCTTCGACGCGGATTCGACCGCGCAAGCAATCCGGGCGGTGACGATCCCGCGACCTCCGGTCTCAAGGAAGAAGATGTCGGAGAAACTGGAATTGTGCGGCAGACGTCCTGTACACACGCATCAGTTCCGCATCAGAAGAAAAAAAAAGAAAAAAATTCATATGGACACTTGATTGCATTATTTGTTGGTATTATAATGACGGTGATGATGACATTAGAAGCTGCGATGTTAGATCTAATGTTGTATTATTATGTCATCGTTGCTTGCGGGCGCCTACGCGTCCGTTAGTATACGTCGAGACATTTCTCTTGTCATATATAGCTGTCGGGTTAATGTTCTCTCGATGGTGCCTCTGCCTCCTAGCCTGCGTTCACTGGCTCCTTGACACACTTCTCAGTCCTCGCTTGGAAGGGGGGGGGGGGGGGTAGTTTAGTAGAAGAACTCTCTCTAGATCATGAAGAGATTGCACCCGTGTGCCGTGAGCGCTCGGGCTCTCAGTTGGGCTCGGAGGTAGGAAAATAACCTTCCGTTCGGGACCTGTCTCCCAACGGCGTTCTTCAATAGAAGACCGATCATAAAACGATACAGTATTAGAACATGACAACAAATGGGAGAAGTTGCGGCGTACCTATTTCGACACAAATGAGCAAGGAACAGTCGGAACAATGAAAGTTCAGAAAAAAAAGAAAAAAAAATAATTTGAAATGTGGACGTCAGTGCGTCTTGGATAACGAAATTAGGATGCGTTAGGTTTGGTGGCTATGGGCACTATAATCCACTCCGATTGTAGTGCACCGCATAACCGACTTCGCAGTGGAGATGAATGGCATGCCATGCTTTTGACTTTGAATTGGTGGTCGAGGTGAGGAAAGAAGGCTGCGAGTGAGGGAGAAACGTCGTGGTGAAGCGGTGGATGATGATAGAGTTCATGATCGTGAAGGTTTTCGATGCTATGAGACGTTTTCTAATTCAGCCCGATTTTTTAAGGCATTCCCTACTGGAAAAATTGTACGAGGCAATAACCTCACATTTTCTCACGCAATCTCACTCAATTCACGTAACAAATCACATACAAGTCTCATATAATTGCATAAGGTCTCATAGTTTCTTGAACATTATCATAAATTATGTACGATATTTTATGATAGTGATGTGCACCGTATGAGAGTCTATGCGATTAGATAAGATTTTATGAGGTTATTGTCCGGTAGAACTTGGTTTTTCAGTAGGGTTGGCACCGGAAGTATGTGAGTAGCCTAAACAAAATTAAAAGAAAGCGCAGCATGGTTTCGCAACGACTCAATATTAGTTATATGATATTCAAGGTCAGGGCCCCAAATGTAAGAAGCATATTCGATTTTCAGACGAATGCGTGTGACGTAGGCGAGTTTTTCAAATGTGGCGGAGACCTTTTTGAGGTTGTTTTAGAAGGCCAAGAGAGCGATTAACCAATGCTAGAGTTAGACTAATGTGTGGATGCCATTTTGTGTTACAGGTGAACCCCGTGGTTTATATAAATAGTGTCATGTCCGAAAGAATCTTTGTTTGACATTTAACCATGGGGGCCAGGCATTTAACTCGTGCCATTGACAGTGCATGGTCCACTTGAAGTCGTCATTTCCTCGCGGCGCCCGAGGTCGTACGTACAAAGGGAGCTAAAAATGTAAGCGTTAAGTGCATTGCTCCAATAATACGCACCATTCTGCAGCACAGGCATGAAAACAGCGAGAAAGAGGCAGAAAACGAACTTTTCCTGCATACTGTATTGAATGAAATGGCAGAGGTCCATGAAAAGACAGCGTGTATACGCTTATTACCGTTTCGAGGCTTCTGCCGCGTAGCCAATACGCGTAGTCGTCCCTTTTTTTTACTGGTGAAATGGGGGGATTGGAAAATGAAAGAAACTAAGATAAACTCCTAACAAGCGCCGTGCGTTGTGTAAGCCGGAAAGTGTGACGGCGCGGAAGTCGTCTCGACAGCGCGCAGGAAACGGGGATAACGGCAGTTAGTGGTATTGGCAACAGAGCTGAAAACGAGATGGGGGAAAAGGGGGCAGGGGGTGTCTTCTTATTGCTGGAATGGCAGAACCTTTTCGTTTTCAGCGTATCGCCTGTCGGATCCATCGTTCGACCGGCAAGCACTGCGGACTCCATGTCGCGTACTGGAATCACCATTGAGGAGCAATACTGAACGGCCGCCAAGTTACGAAAGCTCGTTTCTCGCGTACTACAGCAATTGCCGTCAGTCTCCGCGTCGTTATGTGCGATCTGTTTTCGCATGTCTGCCACCTTCGTACTAATTCAGCTTTAATTAATTCATGCAGCGTTGCAGAATATTCGAGTTCAGCCGATGTTCAAAACTGCGGGATAAGAGCAATACTGCTACTTAGTATCACTTCTACCTGTGGGTTGGTGTAGCATTTACAAACTCTTATTCTTCTGTGATAGGTATGGCAAATAGCCCTGCATGCACAAACTGCGGGTGCGAAGAGACTATAGGCCACATTCTTTGTGAGTTCCCCATATACAGCGAGGAAAGACAGTGTCTATGCCGTACGCTGGAGCGTCTAGATGGACGCCCACTAACTGAAATTAAGATCTAGTTCCCTGGCTACGGCGATCGTCTGCGGTGAAGGCCTCCCAGGCACTGCTCCGCTTTATGAAAAGCACAGGACTGATCGAAAGGCTATGATTTTTTATGTTACGTGATATGATTGTGAAGTGATGTAATGTGACATGTATGTGATGTAACTGTACTGTCATCACCCATCCCTCTCTCACCCACAACTTTTATACCCATCTACCCCTCTCCCCCAGTGCAGGGTAGCAAACCAGTTCCTTTACCGGTTAACCTCCCTGCCTTTCCTCCTCATCTTCCTCCTCCTCCTTCTACTTACAAACGAAAGGAGCAAACAGCTGCTGATGCCAAGGAGAGCATAGTGCATTCGTTTTCATTTTACTCGAAGTGAAAAAATTATGTATTCATAGACACAACTGAGTACAAAAGTAGACGAAAGAACAACCACACACAGCTGGTCGGATATGAACCATCACCCTCCACTATCAAGGATTGATTGTAGATTGCACGCACCTTAAATGTATCTAAGAAAGTAGACGATTTAACGGTACTCGCCGTAGCTCCGTTATTGGATCCCACTGGCGGTATGTGGTTACCTTTTCGCGCACTTTTCTAATACATTATCTCAATAATTGCACTATTACTTTACATTGATCAATACAAAACCGCATATGCTTTATTCGGTGTCAGTGGCTGTTGGCTTTATTCGTATATTTCTACAACGAAGGGCTGGTTTCAAAATCTTAAGTAACAGTTGCCTCCCGTTGCGTTCTTGAAAACACAATATGATATATATATATATATATATATATATATATATATATATATATATATATATATATATATATATATATATATATATATATATATATATATATATATATATATATATATATATATATATATATATATATATATATTTATATATATATATATATATATTTATTATTCGATATTATGCGCCAGTGCGGTCATGAGAACCCGTCCGCAGAGAAGCACTGTATAGTGTATACTAGATATGCTTGCTTTCTTGGTAGACCGAGGCAGCCAACGGATTCAAGTGATGTAGCCTACCCAGTGTTGCCTGGTTGCAGCGAAGCATCTTGAAACTTCCGATAGCACTGAAGGGACTGCACTGGAAAAATTCGAAAGCCTGACCGTTGATGCTGCATACGGTACGTCGCGTGCCTATTGTGTAGAGTTTGCTAGCAAGGGCAGGGCTCATGAAACAAAGGGGTAATTTCCGTCCCTTAGCGCGCGTTCATTGCAGTGGCTCATACACGTGCGGAATTGCACGGTACACCGTCGCGCCTGTCGCGTACACCACGGTACACCACGGAGAAGCAAAACACTTGCCTCCAGCTCTGTGCTCCGTTGAAGGCCGTGCTGGCTCTAAATGGAATATGCTTCCTCGCCAGGTGGGCTTGATAGTCATATAAAGGTACAAGGGAATCTGGATCAACACAAGTAGACCAAGCCAAACCAGTTTTCTGAAAAAAAAAAAAAAATATTAGATGGTCTCTTAGAGGTCTCTTAAGAGGAGATTTGGAGAAAGCCTACTCTGTCTCTCATCGCAATTGCCTCTCATCGGCGTTCGTTTCAGTTCTACATATAACTATAATTGGTTTACAGAAGTAGTATCTGTCTCACTTTCTCCGGCAAGTGTGAGTGTGGATGGTACACCATCGCTCCTTTGCGCGTTCAAGTGAGACATTGCAGATGCTAGGAACACTAGACGAAAACAAATTTCGTGCAATCTCGCGGAATATGACAGATGCGCATAACTCTCGCGCACGAGATTTCGTTTCATGCGCTCGGGATTCCGTACCATGAGCCTGGCAAAGCGTTCGCCTTAGAAAAATGAATTCGATAAAATTCGCCATAGTGATTAGTCGGAGAAGAGCGTGTCTGATCTAGTCGAGCTCCAAATCTAGATTGCATGCTCGAATTCAATGTGAAAACGAGCACATTGGCCAGGAAGACATGTAGAATGTAGAATCAAGGAGTGTGTCAGGGCCTTGTGACATCCTGCGGCCCAAATCTGCTGGCATCGAGCCTAATACTGTAAATGACACTAGCAAGTCGGGGATCGATATCGGAGAGAATGTCACGCAAATAAAAATAAAAACAATGTTTCTTGGCTCGCGCATTCTCCGGCGTATGCCGTCATGAACTCGACTGCGCGTATGATGGGTGCAATGCAATCGCGTATAACGTTGCTCCGTGCAAAGTGCTTCAATAGTTGGGCTCATTATATTGGCTGACCAGCTAGCTGCAATTTCCGTTTAGTTCTAACCAAATCTATTTTAACGCGGTCGAGTTGAGTCGGGGAATAGTGGGAGAGAAGAACGTGTAAAACACAATGGATGCCCTGGAATCGCAATGGAATCGTATAGTTCCGCCATCTTCTAGTTCTTCGTCTCGACGCGATGCGCCATCACATTTGCCATTCGTCGGGTGTGGTCCATGTAAAACCGTTAGGATCGAGTCCACTTAACTCACCCCTCAAATCAAACCACGCAGTCGAGTCCTCGTAATCAGGGTTTATTGGAGTCGAGCGAGTCAACCCACCCCTTGCGGCCCTCGACTCTTCGACTCGTCGGCCCGATCCGACGGCGTTTATAACCGGTTTTCGAGCCGATAACTCGACTCAACCCGCCCCTGTCAGTTTCGAGTGCCTCTGAGCATGAATCCGTGGCTGTAGCGGGGGCATTTTCTCCAGAGGTTTAGAACGTCAGGGCTCTCCAGAAAGCGTGTGCTTTTGTGCGTTATCACTGGACTCCAGATCCAACGATAAGCTGTTATTTGTTGTGTTCTGTGTTTGCATGCTCTGTGCTTTCATAGAACGGCATGTTGGTGTACCGCTTCTCTTATGACTGCTAAGCTGTTTTTCGCGTTTGGTGTCATATTTTAGCATGCTTGCTAAAATCTGCAGGAACAACCATTGGCCCAGTAGAGATGGTTTCCGGTGTGAGTGCCTGTCGCAGTTCCTCACAAATGGCTGTAGCGATGGATGCTGGCAAAGACTGCTCAGGAGCTGGGAAAAAGCCACCTGAGCTCTTCGCGCACGACTTCGAGAAAGATTTCGCTAACGTCGGTTAGGCCAGCACCATTAGGGTCAGACGAGGCAAGGCTCGAGACGTTGGGACAGGTGCCCAGTCGCTGATAGTGGTTCATTCTCGTGGCCAATGTGCGCTCAATGTTAGTCGCTTCGGCCCCGAAACTGGCTAAATCGGCGGGTCGTGTACCAGGCTACCAAATATCTCATTTCGCACGCCCAAGGCGCTCACATTTTTTCCTCAGTAGCGTTTGAGTCCGCGCAAGCACTCCGACGCAGCACGTCCTCTACGAAGCTTGTCATACCTTCGTCAAGGCCCTGAATTTAGCTTAGAGAAGATCTGTGGCATGCTGTCCCTGGTACTGATTCGCAAACGTGCGAACCAATTCGTTCTTGCACAGCTCCCAAGAGGTCAATGAGACCTCTTAGTTCTCAAACCAGTACCTCGTCGTTGCCTCCAAAGAAAAGTAGATATTCTGCAGGCACTGATCGAGGGTCCACCCGTTGTGGCGCGCAACCCGTTCGTAATGAAGGACGCAGTCTTCAGCATTGTTCAGGCCATCGCCACGGAATGGGGCGACAGTCCTTGGGGTTACCGGCACGTAGGTGATCCGCGTAGCAGCCGCAGTGTCTGGTTGTTGCGGCTGGAAGGCCGTGGTGACGTTAGTACTGGCGGTCTTCCCCTCGGGAAAGAGTCCGAATTCCGGAGCTTGGCCTTGCTGACGTCGAGTATCGTGGTTTTCAGGTGCTGCCGCAGACTCTAAGAATCAGAGGCCTGGACTTAAATCCGGGCTCGAATTACGTGTAGGGCTACGCTGCATGGGATTCGCACCCAGCACCTCCACCAATGTCACGTCCTCTGAGGACAGGACGACAACCGCGACCGCAGGTCAGCAGGGCAGCAGCAGGAACCAGCGCGACAGCGGGGGGAGCCCCAGAAACGCCGCTAGGGCAGCCAGCACCAGTGTCTTCTTTCTTCTAAAAACGCTCGCACTTCCTCTTCTTTGGCTACAATATATTACGAGACTATTCTAACGAGTATATGTCTCAGCAGATATGTAGTAATTAAATGATTATTAAGTGCATGTTGTCATTTCTCATTTGGATCCCGGACGCTGCGGCCGCTTCTTGATGGGGCCGAAAAGCAAGGCAGCTTGTTGGCTGTGCAGTGTGAGTGCACGTTAAAGAACCCCATTTTATCGAAATTTCCGGAACCCTCCACTAACACGTGTCTCATAGCCCGAGTCGCTTTGGGACGTTGAACCTCACAAATCATTTCTTATCTTTGCCGGACATGGAATAGTGGCGCCAACGTGCGGCGGCCACCAGAAACCCCACGGGATCTCATGCACTCTGCTTCTTTAAGAAATGGCGCGCGAGTAAAATATCAAGTGTAGTGTGCGGCACCTGCGTCCTGTGAAGCTTTTCTTTCTGGCTTCAGCGTTCCTCGTTAGGTTTCATCTATCTCAATGTAGCTTGCGCGCCTGTAGAACGCGGACACTGCAACAAAGTGCGTGCGCAGAAAAGGCGATGTGTGAGGGAGCCTATGACGCATTGAGGCGCTGCGAATTCTAAAGAGAGAAAATGCTGCAGCATTTAGCAACACTTGCTGTTGGGCTAGTTGGTTCAAATCCATATTTGGGAACACAGCGCGGAACAAGACGCAACACAAGAAAACGAAGGCAGACAGGACAGAGCGCTGAACTGACAACTTTTATTTCAAAGAAAGAAGGTGACCCGTATTTAAGCGGTGCCTATCAAAACACGTGATCAATTCAGGGGGAAAACCCTGCTAAAAAAACTTTCTTGAAGAAAGACTTAGCCAAAGACAGCAAAAATGTTAAGAGGGATAAGCTCTGATAAATAATTTGGTACATGAAAGTTATCTCCAGTGCTGATAACCAGAAAAAAGAGATGAATATTTAAAAGCGCAAACACGACAATGTTTCTACAAACAAGAATGTGAACAAGGTAGTAATCGCAATGAAAAGAGGTAAACAAGCAATTTTGAATGCTAGAAATAAAAACATTGACTGCACTGTGAGCACGACGATAACAGGATAAAAGCCCAACAAAAACACAGCAAAAATGATTGACAATGATAAACAAGTAATTTTTAATCCTAGACATAAAAACATTGGCCGGACTGTGAGCATGACGATAACATGATAAAAGCCCAACAAAAACACGGCAAAAATGATTGACAATGATAAACGACTAAAAACACAACCAAAAAGAGGTGAAAGTTTTTCGAACTCTGTTAAAATCTGTACTCACTTGAGAGAAAGGCTACTTCTTTTTCTGACAGTAGAATTGAAGGAATGCTTACGCACTGATCATTCATCCTTTTAATGCTGGCAGCTTCCATAATCTCACGCGTTAGCTTATCGACATGTCTCCCTATCACTGAGGTTTTTTCGAATTCTGGTAAGCATCCTGATTCCGTATGGTCACAGTCCCTACAGTGAATGCCCAGATGGCGCGACTTTTGAACGGTTACACTGTATTTGTGTTCTTTCAATCTCTCGTTTAGGCAACGACCCGTCTGACCAATGTACTTTTTGCCGCAAGACAGAGGAATGGAATAAATAACCGACTTTGAACACTGAACAAAGGGCTGCTGGTGGCGAGTGGTGCAAATGTTCCTTACTTTTTTAGGTTTATTTACACGATTGCAGATACGTGCTAAACGCTCAGGGGCACTGAAAACTACTTCTACACCAACTTTTTTTCCAATTTTTCTCAGGTTGTGGGAAATTTGGTGCTTGTATGGCAGAACAACCAAATTTTTTCTGCGCATCTGTTGTCTTTCAGCTAAAGGTCTTTTTGACTTATTCAGCATACCCTCAGCAACAGAGGCCAACAGCTTAGGAGGGTAGCCTGCTTGTTCTAATCTGGCTGTCTGCCTTAAGAAGCTTTTTTCAATGCAGTGATTGCAAGATTTTGTCATAGCGTTTTTTAAAACAGCTTGAACAATATTCCTTTTTACAAGCTTAGAATGAGCTGAGTCAAACGGAAGGATGGGCTTATTGCCCCTGGGTTTGTATGACCAACATATATGATCTGTCTTAAATTCGAGACTGAGTTCAAGGAATTGTAGCACGTCTTTTTCGGGCCGCTCATGGGTTAAAACTAAGGGTGTCAGGCACTGTGAAAACAAATCTAAGGCTGCTTCTACTTCCAGATTAAACACTTCATGACTGCAATCAAAGAGCACCAGAAAATCATCAACAAATCGGAAGACCTTAAGGATCTTCGTTCCTTCCAGCCATCTATTAATAGCATTGTCAAGTTTAGCCAGATACAGGTTGCTTAAAACCGGTGCTATGACAGATTCAATGCAGATACCTTGTTTCTGCAGAAACACAAGGTCATTCCACGCGGCGAAAGTTGATTGAAGGTACGCTGAGGCAAGTTTCTAGGCGTGCTCCAAGTGATGAAGCAGACCGGTGCATTTCGGAAGGAGTAGACATGCTTAACCGCTGTGAAGGTGCGAGCAGAAAGTTCCCTTTAAAAAGAACTGTGGATTATTTAAAAGAACAGGATTTTATTTTGCTGACGGCAGACAAAGAAGGTGGATTCAGCGTTTTAACTCGTCAGGTATACTTATCGAAGGCTTCGGAAGCTATCCAATCTTCCTTTGACGTGCGCAGTGGTGAGTCTGTTTTGCAGGCCAAAAATGAAGTGAAGAAAATGTGCAAAAAACTAAACCTGCAACAACTTTGCAATTCTATTAAGGGTAGTAAAAAACTTAGCCTAGAAATGTTTTTTACATCAAAGACGCATAAACCAGGTGTTCCTCTCCGTGTTATCGTGTCAGAAACAGGAACTTGGCAAAAGTGTGTAGGAAAGTTTCTGCAAAAACATATTAAGAATCTACCTCTTTTAGACCCGTTCTTGGTAAAAAATTCGGGCGATGTTGTAGACTATTTGAAAACACAGCAGAAAAAAACAATTCTAGGTTTCTCGGTAGACGTCAAGGATCTTTATTATTCCATTCCCCATGATGACCTTCTCAGATGTATTAGTGAATGTATAGATAATTATGGCGCGGTTGCCTTTCAAAATGAATGTGGCATTCCTGTAGTAGGTTTCTTGGATCTTTTATCAGCGTACCTTCAATCAACTTTCGCCGCGTGGAATGACCTTGTGTTTCTGCAGAAACAAGGTATCTGCATTGGGTCTGTCATAGCACCGGTTTTAAGCAACCTGTATCTGGCTAAACTTGACAATGCTATTAATAGACGGCTGGAAGGAACGAAGATCCTTAAGGTCTTCCGATTTGTTGATGATTTTCTGGTGCTCTTTGATTGCAGTCATGAAGTGTTTAATCTGGAAGTAGAAGCAGCCTTAGATTTGTTTTCACAGTGCCTGACACCCTTAGTTTTAACCCATGAGCGGCCCGAAAAAGACGTGCTACAATTCCTTGAACTCAGTCTCGAATTTAAGACAGATCATATATGTTGGTCATACAAACCCAGGGGCAATAAGCCCATCCTTCCGTTTGACTCAGCTCATTCTAAGCTTGTAAAAAGGAATATTGTTCAAGCTGTTTTAAAAAACGCTTTGACAAAATCTTGCAATCACTGCATTGAAAAAAGCTTCTTAAGGCAGACAGCCAGATTAGAACAAGCAGGCTACCCTCCTAAGCTGTTGGCCTCTGTTGCTGAGGGTATGCTGAATAAGTCAAAAAGACCTTTAGCTGAAAGACAACAGATGCGCAGAAAAAATTTGGTTGTTCTGCCATACAAGCACCAAATTTCCCACAACCTGAGAAAAATTGGAAAAAAAGTTGGTGTAGAAGTAGTTTTCAGTGCCCCTGAGCGTTTAGCACGTCTCTGCAATCGTGTAAATAAACCTAAAAAAGTAAGGAACATTTGCACCACTCGCCACCAGCAGCCCTTTGTTCAGTGTTCAAAGTCGGTTATTTATTCCATTCCTCTGTCTTGCGGCAAAAAGTACATTGGTCAGACGGGTCGTTGCCTAAACGAGAGATTGAAAGAACACAAATACAGTGTAACCGTTCAAAAGTCGCGCCATCTGGGCATTCACTGTAGGGACTGTGACCATACGGAATCAGGATGCTTACCAGAATTCGAAAAAACCACAGTGATAGGGAGACATGTCGATAAGCTAACGCGTGAGATTATGGAAGCTGCCAGCATTAAAAGGATGAATGATCAGTGCGTAAGCATTCCTTCAATTCTACTGTCAGAAAAAGAAGTAGCCTTTCTCTCAAGTGAGTACAGATTTTAACAGAGTTCGAAAAACTTTCACCTCTTTTTGGTTGTGTTTTTAGTCGTTTATCATTGCCAATCATTTTTGCCGTGTTTTTGTTGGGCTTTTATCATGTTATCGTCATGCTCACAGTCAGGCCAATGTTTTTATGTCTTTGGCTAAGTCTTTCTTCAAGAAAGGTTTTTTAGCAGGGTTTTTCCCCCTGAATTGATCACGTGTTTTGATAGGCACCGCTTAAATACGGGTCACCTTCTTTCTTTGAAATAAAAGTTGTCAGTTCAGCGCTCCGTCCTGTCTACCTTCGTTTTCTTGTGTTGCGTCTTGTTCCGCGCTGTGTTCCCAAATATGCAGCATTTAGGAGTCCCTCTTTAGTACTAATCTAGTGAGGATATTGTGCAGTAATATGAGAACAAAATTTTGGTGCACTTTATAAGAGCTCTCGTTCCCTCCTTATGTTGCACGCAGTGCGTATATCGAAGAGGCGTCCGTGTGCTGTGCAATGTCAGTGCACGTTAAAGATCCCCAGGTGGTCGAAATTACTCCGTAGCCCTCCACTACGGCTCCTCTTTCTCTCTTCCTACTTTCACTCCCACCTTCCTCCCTTTCCTTACGGCGCGGTTGAGGTGTCCACAGGAAACAAGTGAGACAGTTACCGCGCCTATCCCTTCCTATAAATCAATCAATCAATCAATGTTACTTCACATTCTCATTAGTTCTTCAGAACTGTCCTCATTTCCAGTAAAGAAATGACGCCGTTCTTTCGCGAACAAGTGAGCATAACCGCTGCGATGGCGCAGTGGTTAGCGCCTTACTCTCCTGCCACCTTTGGAGTGGGTATAAAACTACCCGTTTAGCTCATAGCGAAATAACAATGCACTACAGACTGAGCAGGAGGGTCCTACCACCACTAGACTCCACGTTAGGCAAAAAGGAAGCAGTAGCATGGAGAAAGCTACAGACAAATACATACCCGAACCCAGTTCATGTCAACCATATATGACCAGAAATACGATCAGACCTATGTTCACTATGTAAGGAAAGAGGATCTCTAGATCACATAATATGGGAATGTACAAAGTCACCAGGCAGGGCTAAAAATATAACTAAAGACGCCTGGGAGACCCTTCTGCGAAGCTCAGACCCAACCCAAAGAAAAATTGTTCGACCGGCCGAAGATGCCGCCGGATTCCAAGAACTACCGGCCTGCAACTAAGGCGACTGTCCCACCTTCCGGGTCTAACCCCCGAAGAGCGGAATAGTCACTCTGTTGGACGAATAAAAGTTCTCTCTCTCTCTCTCTCTCTCTCTCTCTCTCTTTCTCTCTCTCTCTCTCTCTCTCTCTCTCTCTCTCTCTCTCTCTCTCTCTCTCTCTCTCCACAGCGCCGAATCTTTCCCCCTTCGTTGATACACTTGTCCTTACTGCTGTCTGTTTACAACAGCACGCTTGAGATGTCCTCTGAGATAGCAGTTACTAAGTAAACCATTTTCTTTCCTCTAAACCAGTTTGTGTTTAACAATTAGCATGTCCTCACTATGCTCAAATATTTCTTTTTTAGTAATAGTACAGTTGAAGCTGCTAGTTATTTGCAGCATTTTACATCGCGGCAGCACAGGAACATACCTTCCATTCTGTATCATCTTTCTCATGAAGTGCACGGGCAGCAGAAGAATGACCGAGGCACCGACTATGGCAGTATCCTCTAGTCCCGGCGCTCAGCTGGTAGCGTCCGTATCGCACATTGTGCTCCTGGACCTCAGTGACGTTCAGCGCGGCCACCCTGGCCTACCTGCGCAGCGTCAGGGCTCCATTCTTCGGGTACGTCAAATGTATCGCTGTTGGAAACAGATGGCCTCGCGCTCTTAGTCCACCGTCGCAGCATTGTGGCCGCCGAGAACACATGCTCTCGTGGCGCGGTAATTTTGAGCTTTGCCGATCACGTGCTGCATGGTGTCGCGTGTTTCAACTGAATCGCGTGTTTCAATTGAATCCTTTGTGAGGGAAGAAAAGGCTCTGGAACTGCTTCATTCTCTGCGTACTCTGGAAACGCGCAGCGACTAAAGTTGTTGTTGTTGTGGCTGTAGGAAGAAGGAAAAGAAAATGCACCGGCCTGCTGCTGGCTACGTAGCTGAGCCACCTCCACTGATTGATTTATAGGAACGGAAAGGCGCCGTAACTGTCTCACTTGTTTTCTGTAGACACCTCAACCGCACCGTAAAGGAAGGGAGGAAGGTGGGAGTGAAAGTGGAAAGAGAGACAGAGGAGCTGTAGTGGAGGGCTTCGGAGTAATTTCGACCACCTGGGGATCTTTACCGTGCGCTGACATCGCACAGCACACGGACGCCTCTTCGTTTCGCCTTCATCGAAACGCAGCCGCCGAGGTCGGATTCTAACCCGGGTACTCCGGCACAGTAGTCGGGCGTCTTACCACTGCACCACCCCGATGAGGCTGAGCCACCTCCGCTGCCTGACTGATTTATAAGAAGGGAAAGGCGCGTAACTGTCTCACTTGTTTTCTGTGGACACCTCAACCGCAGCGGTGTAGCTATATCTTAATGTCCTATTCTACGGCATCTTTTTCTATTTTCACCCCCACCTTCCTCCTCCTCCTTATGACTCGGTTAAGGTGTCTGCGGAGAACTGGCCCCGCCGGGGTGGTGCAGTGGTAAGACGCCCGACTACTGTGCCGGAGCACCAGGGTTCGAACCCGACATTGGCGGCTGCATTTCGATGGAGGCGAAACGAAGAGGCGTCTGTGTGCTGTGCGATGTCAGCGCACGTTAAAGATCCCCAGGTGGTCGAAATTACTCCGTAGCCCTCCACTACGGCTCCTCTTTCTCTCTTTTCACTTTCATCCCCACCTTTCTCCCTTCCCTCACGGCGCGGTTGAGGTGTCCACAGAAAACAAGTGAGACAGTTACCGTGCCTTTCCCTTCCTATAAATCATTAAGCAAAAAAAGAACTGCGGAGAATCGCCTTATCTTCCTTGCAAACCAATTTGAAACGCCACTGACGCCTGCCTGCTGCACCGAGTCTCAGACCCTCAGAAAACTCCAAAAAGTGTGCATTCAGGTACTGATGCACCACTGCTATATGGCGTTATAGGCGCGGAAAGATGCGATTTTTCTAATGGAAATGTTATGGACGAAGGAATAAATACTGGCGCAATGAAAAAAAAAAAAAAAAAAACGACGCAATCTGAAAGAAACGAGTGCTAAGCTCTTTATTTCTACATTACACGACAAACGAGCCATGACGGCTGCCCTGCGCTGCGCCCTTCTTCTTACCCCCTTTTCTCATTCTATTGCATCGGTGTTCAACCACTGGACGTCCGCGAAGCGAAAGTTTCAAACTTGATGTAAAGTTTTCCCGCGAGGTCCAGTCTCTCCCTTTCAGGAAAGCAGCTCCAGAGCTTTCTCTTAAGAAACACTTTCTTTACAAATCGAGCGAGCACTTCGGCTAATTTCTCGGTCTCTTTCGCCTTCTCGATATCGTTTAGCTTTTCAGTGAGTTCATCGAACTTCTTGAACACATGCTGCACGTTATGACACACAGTTTCGATGTCACCAGCGGATACTATACTTCGCTTTCCAGAGTGTCCAAATGCTCAGAGATGTCTTCTATTTCTGCTGACCTCTCCACCAACTCCAACTGCTCTCGTAGCTTAGTTGAAGTACAGAATAACGCACTGTTACCTGAACCTTGTTTACCGTTGCTCCCATAGGCCGCTGTGGTACCCTGGGCATTGCGTCCACAAAACCTTGTAACAGTTACGTCTTCGCTCGGCATTTGCAAGTCGCTGGCTTCCTCACAGGCAGTTCCATCGAGTGCCGGCAGCGGGAAAATGGCCGGTGGGAAGAGACAGACAGAAGACAGCTTCTCAGAGCAGTCCGCCCTCTGCTGCACGAGCGTGCCGTTGATGCGTTCGAGGGCCACGCACCTTCCACTGCAGTTCCTCAGCGGCTGGAGCCAGTACCGGTTAGCTATGCTGTCAGGAGTGTTGGTCACGTTTATTCCGGTCACTTCCTCGTAGTCGAGGTTCTGGAGCCCCTCCGGTATGAGGTACATACCGAGCTGTTCACAGGCCGCAACGCTTTCTTGAAAAGTCAAAGCTTGGCGATTCAAGCACGTGTGCGAAAGGTCAGTTGAAGTCCTCTGTACGTCCTCGCAGTAGGAATATGGGCTCTGTCCTGCAGGAAAATTTCTTTCGGTCCTGTTTCGCTTGCATATATATTCAAGCTTCTCAGAGCACTCGCGGTGATGTATACTCACACCCCCCAATAATGTCTGGCTGCTGCAAGAATTTTGTAGCCGCTTCGTTACCCAGACAAAAACTAGCCGATATGGCAATATCCAGCCGTATGATGTGTTTGACCCTTCCAGGAGCTTCACTGCATGTTCTGCGCAAAAATTCGAGGAGAAATCGGAGTTGACGAGGCGTCGATCGTCGACGCAGATGTCATAGCCGTTGAGCTGTCCTTGTCGCCACGTGCAGCTAGATAGCTGTCGGGCATCATTTTCTTGCTGATGTCGCTTTCGCGTGCATAAAATGGTACAGTCACCAATGCAATTCCGTTTATGCTCCATGTTTACAACAGGATGGAAGTGCCCAATAACACATTCTGTTTTATCCCTGCTGTGTATCCTCGTTTTTGGTTTGCCTTAATTCTCGACGTGAATCCAGAAATTATTACGAGTGAATAGCAGAGGTTTTACTAAGGATAAAGTTTCATCGCTTTCTTCCCATGCATCCAGCACTGTAGCCGAACGGTCATTGCAGCGAAAGGCGCTTTCATCATAAGAGACTCCTTCGTCATAATAGCAGAACTCAGTTTCACCATCGCCTTCCTGCACCGTGACAGTTTGACAGATTGAATCTGTAGCCGCTGTTTCACAAACGACAGTGATATCGCAGATCTTGCATCCTGCATAATCTAATATTCTTCCTTGGATCGGCTGGCTGCACTGATCCCAGGAAAAGAGCACGATCGCATCTGAAGATGAAGTCGAAAGTTCGATCTTACGCCTCTCTGCTTGGAGTCGCATCACGGTCCGTAGCCGTTCCACCGGCGCACTGTCCGAATTAGGGAGATGCATGTGTTTTGCGGTGCACTCACGCGATGGATCAGAAACGTTCAGGTGAGTAGCAGAGCCTCGCAGGAGGCAATACGTGCGCACCGGCGTCTTCGTAAAGGAGTAGCACCTCACGACGCTGCTCTCCGATGGACGATCTCTCCCTTGAGAAGAAGAAAATTTGTTCGTACGCGGGCGATCCGGACCTGCGAACCAAATCGTGTCCTGGCGCTGCTCTTTGAGGGTACTCGACACGCTGGGCATAATGACGCAAATTACTTCGCAGATGGTGAAGACTAGGACGAGTGCTGACCTTCTGCTTGAGATGGCTTTGGTGGCGGAAGTCACAGGGGAGTCGGTCGCCCGGTGCATTCTTCGACTCAAATGCATCGGCTTCCTCTTCCTCGTAATATTTCTTGTTTGAATCGTGTGTATAAGTGTTAGTTTGTTAGTCGGTTTCTTCTTCATTGAATTATGGTCCTTGTATCATGGCATATACCCACGGGGGGGGGGGGGGGGGGGGGGGGGGGGGGGGGGGGGGGGGGGGGATTTGCTGCAGAGCTCAGTAAAAGAAAGGTAATAGTAAAAGACGGCGTAAAAATTGTAAAAATTATATGAAGGTTTTCCGTGTACTGTGCAATATCTGTACATGTTAAAAAACCCCAAGTGGCCTAAAAATTCGGAGTCCTCGGCTACGGTATCTTTTATAGCCTGAGCCGCTTCTGGACGTTAAACTGCACGAACCAAACCAAAATCTATTAAATCACGTCTTTCTAAGTGCTGGAAGCATCAAAATTTCCATACGAGGGGAGTATTCGTTTAAACCGAGAGCAAATTTTTTTTTGAGGTAATTAAAACCACTTAAGAGTACACAGCCCATGGGCGTCGTTTGCATATCACCTCCGCCGAGAAACGGCCACTTTATACCTTTTGTAGGCCGTCATTGCATCCGCCACCGCTTCGGTGGCGAACGACGGCTGCTGCGACGTGCGTCTTTCTCTTTTCCTGATTTTCTTTTTTTCTTCTCTAATAAAGCGAAAACCTTTCTAGGCTCATAGAACAAAATCCCGTGCGTGAGAATATTGCGCGAGATCTCGCGCGAGATTGCGCAAGATTTTTGCGCTGACTGTTGCTCTCAGCGCAACTAGGCTACGAAGCGCACCAGCCTCCAACAACCTTCGAGAAAGACGAGCCGTCTTCCAAATTTCGGAAGCCGAGTATGTGCAACGCCGTGTGGCGGAAACATATAACGGCGGGCTCGGCCGCAAAAGGGCTCGAGTGTCCACTCTTGGTGGTTATGTCGAAACTCTCGCACAGAACGAACTCTCGTTAATGGTGTATATGAGCTCGCCCGGCTTGCGACATGCGCAACCGGGTGCACATATCCAGGCGCATGGTGGAAATCAAGTGAAGTGCAGAATTCAAAACTTCGTCATCAACTGTAAATGCTGGGTTAGGGTGACAGAAATTTCAGGGTTCTCAGTGTTTAGGATTGTCTTTGCACGTAGAACTAGTCATCAGTAGAGGACTCCACTGGTTGAAGCCACTGCCCAAGCTCTCGCCACAAAAGTCCATTATGCCGCGAGGTCGGAGCTAGACAAGACCGCTTCCTAACCGCCCACGTTGGGTTTTCTTAACGAGGTATGGCTTGGTTTTCTTAGCAAGCTCATTTCATCTGGCAAAGGTCTACTTTCTGGCCTCAAAACGTGCATTCAGCTGAAAAAGTACATTCGCTAATCGCGTGCTGTCTTGCTGTGCTGCTATAGGATGGTATTTGTAAACGCCAGACACCGTCTGTTTTATTCAGTCCTTAACAGATGCCGGGAATGCTTTTTTGCGGATTTAGGGGAGCATCTCGCAGCATGTAGTGTGGGGGTGGGGGTAGCAGGTACCCATTTTACCACCATGGTATCCATAGTACCAGGTAACCATGTTACCAGGTGCCCATATTACCTCTTTGATCGAGTTCCGGTGTCTGGCTTAGGTAAATATTTAACAGATCAATAGAGATACCCCCCTTTCCACCCATAGCAGAGTGTTTTTGTAAGCGGATTGCGAGCACATATTTATTCTTGGAGGGCCTATGCATCTCTGACAGTTCATGTTTTACACCTACAGCCCGTTACTGCACTCCAGATTCTCCCAAGTTTCACAACCACGGAAATGAAATAAACGTAAAAACGATCGTTCCTTCAACAGTATAAACACTCGCAATGCCAGCACATAGCTAATTTCGTGTCTTTCAAAATGCGACAGACAAGGTTATTGTAAGAAGTATATGCTCATTTGCATCTCGAATCAAACGGTTATGTTTCAGACATCGTATATATCTGGGAGATTGGAAAGAGGCAGCGGTGTTCAACAGGCGAAATGGTGGTAGCGTTACGCACAGTTGTGGTCGTGGAAGAATGATTATATTTCAGACAGAATAAGTTTTTTCAGTTTCTTTGTCTGTTCAGCTTTCTATATTTATATTCATGTATTACTGTTCGACATCCTTAACCCATGCTCCGTCCTTTATATGTCTTTAAAGGAGCCTTTAAAGGGTGATAATCGATGATGATCGAATTTGCAACATTTTTACACCTATACACAAAATAAAGCGCGTGAAAAATTCCCCATAGATAGCCGAGAAAAATCGGCGCGTCACTGAAATAGTACAGTTGCACTGGAAACAACTTCGCGCATGCAATCCGCCTTTTTCACAAGGCCACTCTGCGCATGCGCGCCTCTCCCCTGGCTGGAAACTAACAACCAACCCCAGCTGCGCATGCGCAGTTTTTGACCTCCGCGATAGGGGAGCGCACCTGAAGTTTGTTCCCACTACACCAGCGCCGCCTCCTCCTCTGGCGGTCATTTCGAAACGACTGGTCGGGGACGTCGCCGGTGGAGCGCATTGAACCACCCACGTCCCGAGTGGTACGCGCGCTGCTCGCGCCGTTGGCACCCTCTCCTTCATTGTATGCACGCGCCGTCTCACTCGCAGGTGCACAAAAGAGATGTTGCTGGTCGCTGCGAGTCTGGCCGGCATTCCAAGGCGTTCAGAGAGGGAAAAAAAAGGTTATTGTGTCCAGGGGTGCGGAATGGCCCCTCTTGGTTATTTTTATTAAAATCACACAACAGCACCATACTTGCAGTGCCACAGAATGCTAGCCGTGCAAGTGCATTTGCCACTGCTTGTAAACTGCTGCTTTGGAGAGCATAGCCATGAAGGCTAAAAAAAATGTTCGCGATGAAACTTCCTTGTCGCACAGTTTACGAGTACAGAGAAAGAGGAGACGCGCCCATAATATTTTGCCATGAACGGCCTCCAACTAGACCAGACTTCTATCCAATTGAAAAATTATGGCATTATTTATTGCAGAAACATTTATTTACCACCCTTTTGTACGGAATCGTAGCATTTAGTTTAGCATTTCCCCATTATTGTTATTTACTTACGAATGTTCACGCGGCCGAATGCAGTTTCGAAAAAAGAATTTTGAAGTCAAAACGTTTGTCATGCACATCAGTGAGCATTCGCTTATGATCGATGGCTCTGCAGATAGGTTGTCTTGAGGGTACGCGTGCGCTGTGATAGCATGAAATAAATAAGCAACCGCTTTTCTCTATGGAACTTATTAATCAGGCTTACGACATTTTTCTTTTAACCATAAGCGAGCAGTTGGTAGACATATTCGGTGAATGGTCTCGTCTTTCTCTTCAGCCTCGCATATCGCCTTCAGGACTCCTAATTTGAAGGTTGAAGGTTTATTTCCGCAACTGGTGTTGCGAGGACAGCCAGGGAAAGAGCTGTATAAACAGCTTGAGAGGTCCTGGCTTCCTCTTACAGAGCAGCATTGACGGTGGCGGAGTACAATACATCAAACAAGATGTGAGGAAAAAAAAAAACATCGTCGGCACAAAGAAAGAGACGTACTTTTACTACGCAGTGCATTGTACTTGTACAGTACAATACTACATGAACATTTGGGGCAATTCTTTCCAAGAAATATTGATTAAATCTATATTTTCGGAGCAGTACAACTGGTTCAGAAGGGTCGGCAAGGTATGCTGCAACATTTGTTTGCCATAGTTTGTGCGGCATTTCTTAACATGCCAAGGTTCTGCGGCGCGGGTATCATACACAGTTCTGCTTTGCTCTAACCCAGCAAGTGTAAGTAAGAAGTCATCCCTTTTCATTATGGCGAGTTTATATTTATAGCACAGCCTATAGTGATACATGGACTTCATTTGTATAACGTTGTGTTGATGGAAAAGGCTTGCAGTGTGGAAGAAATACGGCACTTTACATGCAATGCATATAATGCGCTTTTGTAAGACAGTGAGTTTGTTAATATTTTCAGCTGTTGTTGTTGCCCACACCATACATCCGTAGTTGGCTATGGAAGAGAACAAAGAGTGGTAAAGTAACATGTTAACTGACGTAGGAAAATTAAAGCAATTTCGGCGCATGATACCAACTGTTCTGGAAAGTTTCTGAACTACGTAATTAATATGATCATTCCACGACATATCTGCTGCAAAGTAAACGCCGAGAGTTTTCACAGACTGCACAAATTCTATTCTGGTATTGTTTAATTCAATTAGAGGAGGTTCAAAATGTTTGCGTTAAAATAACGGTAATGTTCATTACTATTAGCACAAAAATATCAAAATCCAATCTTAAGTCAGCGAAGTTCCGTGCACCAAACTGAGCCATCGAATAAAATTTTGCATGACTATATGTAAAAAATAGATTTACTTTCCACTTTGTAAACTGTTTTGCCACTTAATTGCTTGCGGCACTAAAAGCGCCGTTAACATAATGGCGTTTTCGTCAATTTGCCTCGCGGAGGGGACATGATCCACAAGTTTTTTTTTTTCGCGTTTGCGCCGAAAGATTTTTCTAATTCTCTGAAGAATGCGCATGCGTAAGCGCTCACGCATCCATGAGCAAGCACGCGACTGCATAAACAGATCTGCAGCAGCCCAGCACGTGCAGAACTGACCCCTTTCAAGAGCCACATGCGCAGCTGTTCAATGGGAGGGGGAACCGGCCTGCCCGGTCAATTATCGGGACGCCGCCGAAGAGGGCGCTTTTCACTGGCGTTTGCAGCGCCCCCCTGCGAAGCTGCGGTCCCCTATTGGCGCAGCCGGAGATGATCTCGGAGGCCATGTGCAATTAATATTCGTGACAAGCGTGTGCGACAGATGGCGGCAGCTGTCATGAACACACATCGCCATTTCGCTGACGGCTGAGTCGCTGCGTCTCCCAAGGACGTTTTCAACCAGTAGCAGACGAAATTTCAACCGCTTCTAGAGGGCGCCACATTTTACGAAAAAGGCGGATTGAAGGTGGAGCGTATCCACGACAAAAAAAGGAGGCAGTGAAATGTGAACTTGGTCATTAAATTTACAGACGGTCAGTGAGATGCATAAAACATACAGGATGTGCCTGATAACTTTAGCAAAGGGTTAAACAGAAATTACGGACGATTTCCATGGTTAATCAAATGCAAAGTAGGTGCATAGTTTGCTTACCCCTGCTATACTTTTATAAGCATTTTTACACATTGTTCGGCTTCGGTGGTTGTTCAGCCCTTCGTTGTATTTCGCGGGCATTCTTTGGAGATCGCAAAAAAAAGGATATGCATGAGGCATTCTTCATCGCAGATATATGGAATGGAGATTCGCGAAACTGCTATTTAAATTTGCAGATCATATTTATTGTCTAAATAAATGTCTAGTATTTTGAAAAAATGTTCTTAATTACCAGTTAATTAATTGCACGAAAAACAAGCCTGCGATTACCAAGACGGCTGGCAGCTTATGCAACTGGTTTCCCTGGCCTACCTCAAATGTGATGTTTTTAACCTTGGGCTAAAATTACCTTGGACACTGTGCATACACGTAGGTGTTCCTTCTCTACAGCATGCAACATGGTGATGTTATCGACTATGTGACGAAATGACAGACGAGCTAATACACGTACGTTTCGTAGTCCTTTGTTATTCTGACGGGCAATAACGAGACAAGGGACGAAGGAAGAAGACAGCGTCACTCGTGTCTTATTCTTTTGTACTCTCAACTACCGCTGTTATTCCCCGTAAGAACGTACAAACTAGCTAAACTCTCAGCTTTACTCAAATCTACTTTTCGGTGGTGATTTCCTTTTAGGTGACTTAGACCACATGAAATGCCCTGTATCCGTCAAAAGTTCTTTTGGATAAAGGCTTCAAGCTGAATGGGATTGTCATCCCTATGAGGCAATAACCTCACATTTTCGCACAGAACCTCCCTCAATTCGCATAAGAAATCACATACAAGTCGCATACAATTGCATAAGATCTCATAGTTTCTTGTACATTATCATAACTTATGCGAAATATTTTAAGGTCAGTGGTCGGCCATTTCACCTACCAAATACCACCTGTCAGAAATATGCTCGAAATTTTTCATGGTTGCGATTTTTCAAACGTTTGACGTCGCCGATGGACAATGTTCTTCGACATGGGGTCACCAACACAATCGTTTTGAAGTGATGACCGATTTAGCATGGTTATGCCAAATCCGGATTAGGTGCTCTAGCATTTTGGTTTTCACTTCGGTCTCGTTTCACACATACTTATTACTATTCAATAGTAATCCATCATATTATGTGAAAGACCACACAAAGTACGTTCTAAACGTCGATTTAACAAAACCGTACGGACGTGCCTGCACGGCCTCGGCGTTGTAGACACTCGAGATATCAATCTGAAAAACTAAAAGTTCTACGGGGCAATAACCTAGCAAAATCTCACCAAATCGCATGGACTCTCATACGGTGGACATCATTATCATAAAATATTTCGCATAATTTATGATAATGTACAAGAAACTATGAGATCTAATTCAATTATATGCGATTTGTATGTGATTTCGTATGCGAATTGAGTGAGATTGTGTGAGAAAATGTGAGATTATATACAATTTTTTTCGGTAGGATGTCGATGGGTTCGACCTTAACCGTAAAGTTGCTGCCCAAGATCGCCTGCCAACTTTGGCCTCAGGAGATCACACGAAAGGACAGATGGAGTGACATGCGACTGAGTAGCACTCTAGTGCTAGAGCTCTAAAATCCCTCCGTTCTTTACAGACACTGAAGTTCAAGTCAATTGCAACCCAGTGCTTGACACGAAGTATATGCAGACTTGTGAACAGGCGGCTTGCACCTATAACGTAGTACGACCGTCAGAATGTGCCGTCAAATTCCAGCGACAGTCGCAGGCTCTCTGGGCAATATGCCTCCGCTGCCTGTCTGTAGGCGCTGCCAGGCTCGGTGAGGATCTTGGAAGTCATCTTGCCGTACACGTGCATTACATAGCTGCTCTTGCTCATGCGCCACGCCTTCTTGCTTGCGTTGGCGGAAAAGAACATCTCGCTCTCGTCGTAACGAAGTGGCAGAAACTTTCGATGATCTAGAACCTGCACGGAAAGGCACGTTTCGAATGAGGAGAGATATGGTTCCATTGTTGCTTGTGCAAAGCTCGCGATGCTTTGACTAGAAGTTGCGAAGCAAGGAATAATAAAGGAGCGATAGCAGAGGTCTCACACGATGTTCAATGCAATTAACACATCCGTATAACTCGTGCTATGATCTTTCCAGTTGTGATGTATGGATGCGAGAGTTGGACTGTGAAGACGGCTGACCGCCGAAGAATTGACGCGTTTGAATTGTGGTGCTGGCGGAGACTCTTGAGAGTTCTTTGGACTGCCAGAAGATCAAATCAGTCGATATTGTCGACCATAAACCCTGACTGCTCATTGGAGGGTCAAATTCTAAAGTTAAAACTCAGCTGCTTTGGTCATCTGATGAGAAGAGATGAGTTGCTGGAGAAAAATTTGATGTTGGGAAAGGTTGAGGGTCACCGGAGAAGGGGTAGACAGCGAACGCGATGGTTAGATGGCATCCTCGAGGCGCTGCAAATGAAGTGATGTGATGTTAGCAAGATAGTGAGAGACCGGAAAGCGTGGCGTGATATCGTCCACAGGGTCATGAAGAGTCGGACACGACTGAACTGAACTGAACACCTCCCTACGCTGGTTACAAGGTTAGTGTCAAGCAACTTCACTCAGTACGTCATTGTGCGCGCCCTAGCCGGAGCTGCGATTAATAGGCGATACAAACAAGGTCTGCGTCTGTGTACCTGTGGGAAATCACACTATTTTGTCAGAAACATTTACAGAAAAATTGCGTTTTGTTTGAGGCTGAAGCGAATATTCAGTCAAATCGTGAATTATTTGATTATTGATGCCATGCGAACGGTTGCCTCGTAATTTGGAATGCTAGCTTCTTTCCAAGTACGTGTTGCGGTACAGCATCGCGGAAGAAGCTCAGGTAACAGCAACTATTACGCAATCTCAGTTAAGCACAGCAGTGTGCCGTAAGTGGCGATTAAAGGCGATAAAACGGCGCAACTTCTATGGCATCCCTACTGAAAAAAATTCGATAAGGCAATAACCTCAAATTTTCTCACACAATCTCACTCAATTCACACAAGAAATCACATACAAGTCGCATATAATTGCATAAGGTCTCATAGCTTCTTGTACATTATTATAAATTATGTACGATATTTTATTATAATGATGTGAACCATGTGAGAGTCCACGCGATTAGATGAGATTTTATGAGGTTATTGCCACGTAGAACTTTTCGTTTTTCAGTAGGGATATCCGCTGGCGCCTGGCCCGGTTTAAAAAAAGCCATGGTGGGGAAAGCTCCTATTCGCCTAGCCCGCTAGTGCTGATTCGTTACTCAATTCTGATTCTTCGCTGTGCTTTATACCCGATTTTGCCTACACCAAGTTTTCATTCCTTGGTGTGTTATTAGCCTTCGTCCTGATACTGGGCAGCCCTATTAACCGAAGTGGTCATTCCTTGGTGTGTTAGCCTTCGTCCTGATACTGGGCAACCCCATTAACCGAAGTGGCCAGCCAACGTACGAAGCTGAGAGGGCATATTATGCATAAAGATGTCCGCAAATCTTTTTCCTGTAGCTTAAACAAAGGCGAATACAAAGAGGTGTGACACCACGACAGTGTGTTACACTCGCCCTGATAAGTGTAGCAGTCAAGATTTTATGCTAACTGCAGCCGGAAATTTAGACCGATACTCCCATTCTCGCACGTTCTGCATAGTCACTACATCGCCTAAAACGCAGATTCCTAGCCAACCACGTACCCTATTCTTGGAAGGTCTTGGCTGCTCCTTCTGGTGCACTACACCCCGTCCATTACTGAGGCCACTGCAAGTTGTCCACAGTGTTACTTCTTGGACGACGACCCGTACCAAGAGGAAGAAATTAACCTTTTTTCTCCCTCTCTCGCTCAATCTCAAACCTTATCATGATAAAACTACCCAAATCACACTGAATTCAGAAAACGTAAACGGCACACTTTTCTTTCAGAAGTGTTCGCTACCTCCAATAGGCAGCACAGCCATTTTTTCTTTCAGTGTTGTGCCCCATGGCATGAACGACAAGATTGCTCATTGCGTGCAACATGTTAAGTTGGCCCAAAAATCAGTATGGCGTTTAGCCCGGATATGCAGGGTCTGAGTGCGTTTGTAGAGGTGTGTAGCCGTGTACAATTTATATACAAAATTTTAGGCTAAGGCGCGCTGCCCTTCCTTGACTCGCCCTCCGAACGGCCATAATTTGCATTGTTCTTATTGCTGAAATTTTCACTATTATCAATTCTCGCACAACGCGTGCAAGCAATATATATGTGCTCAATCTGTCTTATAAATTGCTGTTAATTGCAAAAGCGATTTAGGATTTTCCCACAAAACAACTCCTATCATGAAAGGTACTATTTGCATCTCCTGCCATGACCATCATCAGCGGCATCAGTAGCATTATCACTAGCCTAACTGCGTCACTGCACAGTAAAGTTCTCGACCCTATCCCTCTAATCAATCCTGTCCTGTACCAGCTGCGACCACCTTTTCTCCCGCATACTCCCAAATAACATCTGCTGACAGTCCCCTTCTTGACCCCTAACATACTTGTCTTCAGTCAGAAACTATTCCTTTACCTAAAATGTCCGTCTATTATCTCCCCTTCGTATAATAGGCTCAGACCACGCCCATTTTTTCTTCATTGCCTCTAGGCTATCCCTAACTCGTCTTTGTTAACTGAACAATTCCGCTCTTTTCCTTTGTCTTAAAATTACACGTGCCTTTTCTTTTCGACAGCTCGCTGCGCTGTTGACTTCATTTCAATGATTTTGGTTAGCCCCAAGGTTTCCACTCTACAGGCGAGGAATCAGCGAGCATTACTTCAGGGATTAGTGAGCATTACTTAGGCACTCCCTACAAATTTTTATCTCTGAATCTTGTCGAGACGCATATTTGAATACTTGCTGCAAATCCGCGGTCAATAGTGCTGTAGAAATCGCATCTCACAGCATATGAACCCCATTTGGGTTGGGATATTTTCAATATTCCGTACGGAGGCGCCAATGATCACTGTGCAGCCGCTGTACAGATTTGACACATTTCATCTTCACGCACTAATTCTGTAACGCAGGGCATTACTGCTGAGGGTTGTGGTGAATTAAGTACTTTATTTTGTCAATCTATCAAGATTACACCTGGCGTCCCAGCCACCCTTATCCCAGGTTTAAATATACGCATACGGGGGCGCGATTGGCATACGTGATTTCACTTCAGGGCATTATCTACCCGATTGGAAACCAGACATGCAGAAGGGAGGCTTCACGCCTTCTTTTACAATTTCTGCAGAGCACTGATCTTGACTCTAGATGGTTACAGCTAGAATAGAACATGTTCTACTGTGAGTGAATGTGTGTATATAGATGGTGGCTGCTGGAATGGACTGTGTTTTACTGTGAGTGAATGTGTGCGTAGATGGTGACTTCTAGATTGGATTATGGTATACTGTGAGTGAATGTGTGTATAGATGGTGGCAGCTGGAATGGAATGCGTTTTACTGTGACTTAGTGTGTGCATAGATGGCGACTGCTGGAGTGTAATATGTATTGTTATATGTGACTTTGCGCATAGTGTTGCAGATTTCACAAATATTAGGATTTCTTTTAACGCATAAGTGACGCTACGATGGGATAGTTGCCGGAAGAATAAGCAAGACCAATCTCACCTGTAGCATACAACTCAACTCAACTTCAACCATGGTATCCACGACAGCACCCAGTAGGTCAGCGCGTTCTCTTAACATGACAGCCCAGAAACATGCCAGACCCAGAAAGCCTGGCATCGGAGTTGTAAATCACGAGAATGGCTGTGGCACGTGAAATAGTCGCGCGCAGACTGGTCGTGTGACGTTACGAAAGTCCATCACATGACCGAGTTGGCTTTCAACTCAGTGTACTCCTTTTAAAATGGGAATAGAATCATCTCCTTGAGTCCTTATTCAGGCACAGTATCACTTAGGCATGTCTGTACGACTTCGTTAATGTGGTGCATTATACCAGTTTAGGCTTGTCTTTCACATTATGTGGCATATTACGCCGTATCTGTGGGAGGATAGAGGCACAGATTAAAAGATGAGTCTATAAGCGAGTAGAAAAGCGCAGGCGAAATCTAATTATGCCACAGTTTTTTGTTCGACTGAGTAAAGAGATCGATTTAAAATATAAACACTTCAACTCTTGCGTTTCGGGATGACATACAGTACGGAATTATAAATCATCCCAAATATCCTCTAATCTATCAGATTTTATTTCAGTACTCGCTTTTTTTTTAGAAGTTTCGGGCTTTGAGAAGAAAGCAAATTATGAAAAAAAAATTTTTTGACGCGAGAGAACGCTTGCGTGCCGGAGGAGCAATGCTCTTTAAATGTGGAACTGATGATCGTAGCTGCGATCGATGCTTATTTCTCTACATCTGACTGATGGTGTGAGCATGGTTTTCTATCGAGTAGCGATCCCAATATATGCAACAGCAATAGAATTAACTTTACATGCGGTTGCATTATCAAATCTCATTATGCACCGCTCCCCAACGAACAAACCTGGCATTTGTTTCATCATCAGCCAGTGGCACATTTGATGATGCACGGCGCCAACACGACAGACGGAACCTTAGAAAGCATAAACAAGTAGCTATGTTCGCCGCATCCGTCCAACTGTCACCTCTAAGTTCACTAGCACGAACATTAAGCTAGCTTTACTACGCACTCAAGGTGGCAATACACCCGGAGCATGATGTCAAAACGATCAGTGCCGCAAATGTAATTAGTAATCAGGGGCAAATGAGCCGAAACAGCTCATGAAACAAGCTGTGATGAGGGAGCTGGTTGCAAAGCATTGTGCAGGCAGAAAATTCAGACGGTACAGAACGAAAAAGATTTTCTTTTTCCTCGCGCAAAGAAATGAAAGGGCTACCGCGAATTTGTCGAGAAAAAAGCAGCCCACGCTCCCCAGCAGATTAATAAAGCTACGATTCCAGTTGCAAACCATCCATCGATTTTCCCGAATTGTGACAGCTAACGTGAGAGCGCAGTTGGAATTTTCCTTACCGGCAACGAGATGTATACAAATCGACCATTGCCTTTCTTTTTGCCCTTTACGCCGCATCAATTATGGCGGCGGCGAGCACTGACAGGAGGCGTAGTGCCCGCAGCTCAACCAAGCTTATGCCAGACTCTGGAATTAAGATACGCTTAGCGTTTAGGTCGAGTTCCCGAATCTTAAATATCCATGAATTCCTGTAATATGTCAACATAACTTCAACGTTGTAGAGCTTCAGTGTCAGTGAGTTTGAGCAAACTTCAATTCACTCACCTATATTATTTTCGTGTAGTTAATTGATTTTTATGTCGAAGCAATGCAGATCTTTCGAATTACCTATACTGTACCATTCAACCTCTTTTGTGCGCCATAAGCGTCTAGCATATTTGCTTTTAAATTATCTGAACATAATTATATACTGTTCGCTTCATCATATGCACCTCGTCCCCCCCCCCCCCTCCCCCCTTCCCCTCTCAAGGAAAGAAATAATACTTATTCTAGTCTATTATTCATGCATTTCTATTAAAACTGCATTGTGCTTCTATCGAGTTTTCTCAAATGAATAAAATTTTATGTTAAGAACACATTATATTTTCATTTTCGTGGATATGGCCAGATACGGCAAAGTGAATTTTAAAAATTTTGTTGTCAATATGTTTACTAGGTCAAGACGGGTTTCTTTCATAAAGGCATTTTTAAGATACGGAGGTTGTAGAGGCGAAGCAGCTGAATTTACCGTGAAGCCCTCGTCACCGCCACACCGATGTCCGACAAGTTCTTTAACGCGTTGCTGGTCGCAGTAAGCCAGTGTGACATTGCGCAGAAGAAGAGGTCCAATAGAGTTCCACTTGTCGGGTTCGTAGACCTCAGACGCCTGCATCATTAGCTCCAGCAGGAAAGGGTCACCGCGATGGAAGGCCAGGAACCCATTGCTGACCATGTCGCCACCTCCCTGGTGTGTGAGAAACAGCAGCAAATGGTCTTGCAGTAGTACCCTACTTATAAAAATTGTATGAGGCAATAACTTCACATTTTCTCACACAATCTTTCTCAATTCACATAAGAAATCACATACAAGTCGCATATAATTGCATAGGGTCTCATAGTTTCTTGTACATTATCATAAATTATGTACCATATTTATTATAATTATGTGCACCGTTATGAGAGTCTACGCGATTGGATGAGATTTTATGAGGTTATTGCCCGGTAGAACTTTTGGTTTTTTGGTAGGGTAATACAAGGGGCCGATTGCTGCACGTGTTCATTGTCCATGCCATGAAGCGCCTTTATTTCTATCCATACGAAATTCCTGAATGTACTAAATCCACGTCATTTTTCTAGGCAGCCCATAGGTAGCATTGCGAAACTAAGCATATCCCTTTGCGCCAGGTGAGAGAGAAAATAATGAAAATTTTTATCACTAAAATTTGTGTAGCCGCCGAATTCACTGCAGATTCAAAGAATAGCTTATTCCCAATTCACGATTTTTTTTTTCTCCAATACATTGGGTGTGGTGAATAGCGGAGTTAATCTGCTTGATCTTCGCAGTAGGCTTACGCATGTTTCTCTGGTCGATATCGGAAAACTTAAGCGTGCCACGTACCCGGTTGCCTCTACTAGAGTACCGCGATATAGTTCAACGGTGAATGCATCGCCGTATAACATAAAAACACGTTCGAAATGAGTTTTGGCGTACCGTAATCCTGCACAATATAGTACCTAAAGTCATAGCAGCAATATGGGTGACGAGAGTACGCTGTCATAGTCAAATTAATCTAAAACACACCCAAGCCACAAAGCACCAGAAGCAAGGCAGCATTGACCGTGCCAACGAGAGGGTGCCGCTTTGGTGAGAAATCTTTCTAGCTTCCCTGTAAGGTTAACAAACATTCGGCTCAACATTCATTCTTCAGCAACAACAGCTCTTACAAAAACAGTGAATTATGCGAGTTTTCCACTGACTGTGCTGTCTAGGAATATCGAGGAGAGGAGGAGGAGGATCTTAATTATCATTATTAGATAAGAACACTGACATTGGGCCCTCTTTGCTTAGTTTTATTCATCTTCTACGTCTTTGTTCATATTTTGGGCATTATTATGCATTTTCTTACTAATCGAAGGTTTTTATCAACTTTGCTGTGCTCTCTTGTCATTCTTAGCCATTTTTCTGTTTACTCGTCTATCCTTAGTCATCAGAAGCCATTGCCAGCTTTACAAATTTCCTGTTCGGAGGGGGGGGGGGGGGGGCGTGAGGGCTTCTTTTCAAGATCACAAGATCACCACCTCTCGTCCTCCTCCCCTTATCACATACAAGCGGAAAGGTTTACTTCGCCCCTACTCTTGGGAGCCTGAGAGGAAGGCAGGCAAGTGCGCACACCACTACACCAGATGCCACCCTTCCATGAAAGCTTCACATGTAATGCTTTCTAACAAAAAGAGCATTCCTATTAACAGCAAGGTAGCGTACAGCCTGAGGAATCAGATTTATTCCCTTGAATATCTTCTGTCGCCTACCCGAGAGAGTATTGCGTCTTTATAACCAATGAAGCAATGCTCAATTAATACGGGAATGTCATGGAGATAGGCTCCTTTCCTCAAACCATTTCTTCATCGGCAAAGTACTTCTCTATGTGTAGCATATAGAAGAATGTCATCATGCTTGGAGGGAAAGGCATTTCACGTACTCTTGAGAGAACGGCATGTGTAAGCAGACTCCGATAGGCTAATTCACGTTTCAGTGTGTTTATTTATTTTTTTTTTTTTTGTAGCGAAAGCTACACTGGTTTTCAAGACCTCCGGTGACCGCAGCTACGTCATGAAGAGGCGTAGCTACTAGAAGAAGAGAACGCCAAAGACGAGAAAAAACGGCAAAGAAGACGAAGAAGAAGACAAAGAAGAAAAAGTCGGCGAAGAAGAAGACGAAGAGGAAGAAGACGCTTGGTCACCTGCAGAATGCTTTCGCTCCATATTCGGTTCAGCAGCGTTGAACCCTTCTCATTTTTTTTTTATAATAAAGACTACGTTATGCATTACTATTCATATTAGCGGCCGTAACTCAAACCAGATAAAAGTGGGTGCTATAAACATAGCGACAATGCAAAATACACCCAAATCTAAATCATGACATCACCAGCGCTCTTTTATGCGATGCGTAATTTGTACGCCAAAAATTTGGCAGCAAATTTTGCACACGGCATGAAGTTTTCGTCGTCTACATTTATTACAGGTGTTTAAGAGATCATTCGACATGCGTTTTACATACTCCTCGCAACGAAACTCCTTCTTCGGCCTCTTTAGAGTATGCTTGTTCACTTACAAAGATGTATTTGGAGTCATTTTGTGAACTTTCGGGGCGCATTAACTCTACCGCAAGTGTTCACATACGCACACGTTGTGATAACTAAACCACATCAATCTAGTGTACGCCGTAGATAAGACATTGCTTAACTTTTGTGTCATTTAAGACGGTGGACGTGCAAATCATATGCCGCAGCACTGCGCATATGCATTTGCGAAAAGTTTGTGCCAAATTATGACATCAAAGGATATGTTGCTTAGATCTAGTAATACGTGCAATTCGGTAGCTAAACATGAGAATCAGTGGCCAGTAAATCGAGTGAGAAGAAGGAAAGTACAATTTTCATCATCATCATCATCATCATCATCATCCTGACTATACCCACTGCAGGGCGAAGGCCTCTCCCATATTTCTCCACTTGACCCGGTTCTGTGCTAGCTGCATCCCCTTGACCCCTGTGAACTTCTTAACCTCATCCGTCCACCTAACTTTCTGCCGCCCCTGCTACGCTTTCCTTTCTTTGGGTTGCCCTAAGCGACCATCGGTTATCTTTTCTTCACGCTACATGTCCTGCCCATGCCCATTTCTTCTCCTTGATTTGCACCCAATTTTACCCTCGATTTATTATGTAAGAGCCATCATCCACTATGGTACCACGTGCTGTGTCCCGATACCGACTTCAGAAATAATCGCGCGCGTGCTGTACACTTGCACTCCTGTTACTTTAACATACTGTGCTAAACGTCTCAATGAACGATACAGCGCGACTATGTCATGGCTGGAAGATTCCCGCGCACAGGTAGCAAGCGAAGCGGTTACTGAAGGCGCCTATACAAGGACTCACCGCTGGCGACTGGCTGACAAATGACCCCAGCGAGTCGAGCGGCCGAAGCACGACAACGTCGATGTCCAGGTACACGCCACCACGCATGTAGAGCACTGCCAACCTCAGTGCATCCGCCAGATGCACGACGGGATAGGAACTGCTGTTCAGGACTCCCAACTTGTACCATGTGTGCAGCGGCGTCCCCTCGAACTCCTCGATGGGCTGTCCCGGATAGAGGGCAGGAGATTGTGCGGAATATGGAAAAGGCTAGAAGGCGGGCACATCGCTAACACTAGTGTCATTGCTATAGGTCTCCCCTAATGAAAAAATTGTATGAGGCAATAACGTCACATTTTCTCACACAGTCTCACTCAATTCACGTAAGAAATCACATACAAGTCGCATATAATTGCGTAGGATCTCATAGTTTCTTGTACATTAACATAAATTATGGAAGATATTTTATGATAATGATGTGCACCGTATGAGAGTCTATGTGATTTGATGAGAATGTGTGAGGTTATTGCCCGGTAGAACTTTGCGTTTTTCAGTAGGGTCACATTGCGTCGGTTGCCAGACTGCTCATTGTCTGTCTGCCGATATGCCACGCATACTGAGCACACTGGGCTCTGGAGTGGAACAAAGCGAATATACTGGATTACTGATGCGTGTGACATCACTTTTCATTGGTCAAAAATGGAAGGAGGAAATAAAGGAGTGGTAATAAAGTCTATGTTCTGAAGACACCTTGCGTCCTGAAAATCCGGTCGAGCCATATGTACGAGGTAGCTCCCTATTCTTCAGTGTTTGTATGGTGCCACGGCGACAGCTACCCGTGTATGGGTACTGGCCGCCAGGTGGCTTCTTGGCAGTACCCTAAAAAACGGGGCAATAACCTCACACGATCTCATCAAATCACATACTCTCATACGATGCACATCATTATCATATATCTTCCATAATTTATGTTAATGTACAAGAAACTATGAGGTCTTACGCAATTATATGCCACTTATATGTGATTTCTTACGTAAATTGAGTGAGTCTGTGTGAGGAAATGTGAGGTGCCTCATACAATTTTTTCAGTAGGGTAGTGACGCCTTTGATATCTGCCCGGCATGTAACTTTAAAAATTATAAGTAACTTCACACCCTTCTTCCTCACCGCTTTTCACAATGCATTTCAGACGCAGGGGAACTATCCCGTGTCTCCGTTCCTTCATAGTTGTGAAGCAACCCGCAATTCTCGGTGAGCATGCCTGTAGCGTGCATCTGCCGTGCGAGGCGGAAAACCCCAAGACGGAGCCTTTAGATGCAATTCGCATTGAGAAAGAAAGCCATATACGCAAACTCGTTTACCTTGATATCACTCAGGTTGACGTTCTGGAAGGTCGCCAACAAGTTGACAAAGCGCCTGGTACTGTCGTTTCTTCCATGGCCATCACCGCCCACTGACAGAAGGTGCACTGTCCAGTTTGGGTGGATCTTCGACGCGGATTCGACCGCGCAGGCCATTCGGGCGGTGATGACCCCGTGACCTCCAGTCTCAAGGAAGAAGATGTCGGACAAACTGGAATTGTGCTGCACACGTCCTGTATACAGGCAAGAGTTTCGGAGTACAGTATGGCTACACTGACAGAAAGTAGCACGATCTACAACTAATGAAAGCCCGATTTAACAAGAAGCGCCTGTTCCTCCGGGACGATAACAGCGAACGATATTATTTGTACAGCATTGGTTTGCCATTACGTGTTTTCTTCTCCTTAACGGTTGATTAGCTGTGTCTTTCTTCCCCCGATGTTTGGGAAATCATCAAATTGGTTGGTGCCTTCACCGAGGACAAGGACTAAGAGGTGAAGAGAAGCTGTTTCGGTGACATCAAATTTTGGTTTTTACAGGTCATTCGTGAAAATTATTTTCTTCTTGCTCACTCCGTATCATCTTGCAACTAAACGACTTTCCCTAGGGGCCATCGAGCAACCTGATTTAGCAGATTCGAAACCGCATGAGGTCGAGAATGTTCGACTACCAATCATCGAATTATTGCCCTCAGTGCCATCTGATAAGGGCAAATTCAGCTGAAGCCATAGTGGAGCGCTCTGAAAAATTCCTATCACCTATGTTATCTAACGTACGTGCGCTGACATCGATCAGTACAAAGGCAACATTTATAAATTCTTATAAAGGATCTATAAACGATGTACAAGGACGCCTTACGTTTTCTCTCTATCCAAATGCGGCCGCCGCTGCATGGCTCTAAACTGCATGGTTCCCCGAGTCTCAGCGGATATATAAAAGCGAGCTCAATCCCGTTATAAAACACAACCTGAACAAATTCCTCTTACCTACTAGTGTTAGTTATTTAGAGTGGTACAATGATTGTTTTCAGGCCTTGATTCAGTATGGCCTGATCGTGCATATGCGCGCACAGTCAATTTCACGAAAACTATTAAGCGTTGCAGAACCTTTCGCTGAGGCGAGCAATCTGGTCCGTAGGAAGAAATCACGACAATATTCGATATCGCTTCCGCGGCGATGTCTTCCTTCTAAACGCTGGAAATCGCAGGCCTTGAGCTAATTTTCGAAAGACGGCCTGCTTCTGCTGTGGACACCATACGTCGTATTTAGGGAACACGGAGCGCCACGCGTATTAAGGTAGCGCATGCTATGTATTTGCCCCCGGCTTTGGCATCCAAGGCCAAATCATCCATTCCGGCCGGTGCTCCAGCATTTACAATGCTGCAGTGATTTTGTGAGGCAATATGCAGATGTACCGGTGCGGACAAAAGTAAATGGAGCACGCTATTTTCTTCAGAAATTTTCAGGCTTTCTATAATTGCAACTGGCAGTCATTGTATATGCACAATGGTAGTAAATGCCGGTGCGCTTTCACTTAAATAAATAATGTTTTCTTATCTCCAATGCAGACGGCTTGATTTTAATCTGAACGGGAAAGCGCGCTCCGTTTACTAATGTCTGCACCTGTACATACACCAAATGCACATGATCACGTTTCGTCTACTTAGAGCTGTCACGTGGGCACAGAGGCTTTATTTACCGCACATTGTTTTACTTCTCCAGGAATGCTTCCTTTCCTGCCGTGAGACATTCCTCCACAGCTTCCTGCGCGAATTCTTGATAGCACCTGGGGTTCCGATGGCTACAGCGCTCTCTATCACATACATTTACGCACACACGATAATAGAAATAAAATCGAAAAGAACCTCATGCACAGGCAACTTGCCTACAGTTATGTTTCCACGAGCAGCACGCAACGTGCTTCCCCCCGTGGTGTAGTAGTACAGGGTGAGTCCTAAGATCGTTATCATTCCACCAAGCACCACCACATTTCTGAAAAAAAAAAAAAGAAAGAAAGCGGATAACTTTTGCTTCAAAGTCCAGTGCGAAATGTAAACGCATGCTCTTAATGTCCACATAGGGCTACAGCATTCGCATCGGCACTGCCGTCATTTCAAAATAACGCGATTTTGCCGTGTGACAGCGAGCACCAAAGTGTCATTCTTCCTAAGTAAGTGCACTTCGTGAAAGTGGCCGGAGGGAGGACAGTATAGTCCTATAACACCATATAAGAGTCTGTCTTTTGATTTCGTCAGGAGGGGGATAGCGCGAACGCAGTAAGTGCACTTGGTGAAAGTCTTGCTCGTCAGACAACTATATGCCCCAATGGCCAGAAGGATACCTATAGATGCTTGAAATAGACAGAACCTTGTGAGAACCCATCATTTGCTGCCTGAGATCTTTATGTACTGGCAACAGGAAAACCGCAGTCAGTGCCCCGAAGCTCCTGCGTGTCGGCACAATTCCACTCACATTACAGCCCCTTATCTTGACTCGGTATGTACAGTTGTTGTCAAAATTGTACGGCCTAAGGTGTTCGCTTCCTAAGCCTTGTAACGAAGCTCCTGGAAGCAGTATTGCGATATACAGTGAAGACGACATATACTGTAAAACTAAAAGTTCTACGTGGCAATAACCGCATAAAATCTCATCTAATCACATAGACTCTCATGCGGTTCACATCATTATCATAAAATATTGTACATAATGTGTGATAATGTAAAAGAACCTATAAGACGTTATGCAATTATATGCGACTTGTATATTTCCTATGTGAATTGAGTGAGATTGTGTGAGAAAATGTGAGGTTATTGCCTTACACAACTTTTTCAGTAGTTTGTCATTTTCGAGATTTTCAACACTTGAGATGAGAAACGAGCCTCGTTATTGTGCCTAGAAGCAAAACGCTTGGGCCGCATATTTTTGACGAAGACTGTAGTGACGGGATCGAGTCAATCAGGAATCGTCAATTTTTTGGAGGTACTCAGACGTTTTGGGCCCCCTTCTTTTCTTAGCTTATATTAATGGCCTCCCTAACTGTGTGACTTCCCCGATCCACTTTTTCGCTGATTATTTATCGCGAGATTGCTAAACCCGCGCATGTTTCTACTTTGCAATCTGACCTCAAGAATATAACTAATTGTGTAACACATGGGTCATGGACTTAAATGTTAAAAAATGTAAAGCTATACGAGTTCCGCGCACTAATCTCACCACTGCTAGCTATGTATTAAATAACATTTATTTAGATACTGTTACTTCGTACAAATACTTAGGTGGGCATATCATTAACGACCTAAGCGGGAAGCAACATATTGATTACATTATTAATAACAGTTATCGCATGCTTGGGTATCTGCGCCGCAACTTTTCGAAGCCACCTGTTTCGACTAAAGTGGCTATGCACAAGGCATTGGTACGTTCAAAGATTGAATGTGTTTCTGCAATTTGGAATCCCGGTACGAACTTAACATCAAAACTCGAGATTGTTCAGAAGAATTCGGCGCGTTTCATTATTTCTAATTACAGTCACACTAACAGAACAAATTCAATGAAACTAACGCTGTCTTTGCCATCTCTCGAGCTCAGAAGGAAAGTATCACATCTTAGCCTTATTCACAAAATTTATCATCATAACGAATTAAAGCATACTTTAATTTCGCAGCCGTCGTATCGCTCGTACTGCGTCGAACATGCTTACAAAGTAAACATCATCGAAGTAAACATTCGTTTCTACGTCGTACGTAGGTAAAGAGGAATCGCCTTTCGCCGGGCACCGCATTAATACAAGATCACGATTAATTTCGCTTGTAACTGGTGCAAAATCTTGAAGCTGGCTCACGACACGCTTTTTTTTTTCTCCTGTTATCTTCTTTAATTTCTTCTTTTCTTTATGTTTGTTTACTCCGTGTGGCTGTTC